>NW_028261382.1:64619385-64919385 GCF_051295495.1 Thamnophis sirtalis
TTTTGAAGTTGTGGGAGCTCCATCACTTGAGACATTCAAGAAGAGATTGGACTGCTATCTTTCAGAAATGGTGTAGGGTCTCCTGCTTGGGTGGTGGGTTGGACTAGATGACCTACAAGGTCCCTTCCAACTCTGTTAATCTGAAATAAAACCCTATCAACGCTGCACAGAAGGTATGATTTCCATCCCGATTCTATTTTCTAAGCCTTCCGGCCATCAGCCAAACAAATACCTCCCCATAGCTTTTAATTCCAAAAAGAGGCATTAAAAATAATGGCAATTAGTCATGCTTAGTGTAAAATCAATTCTTAATTAATTGAGAGAAAACTGGCGCGTCGACCGGCGACGTGACTAATCTCCAGAGTCAATTACAAGCCAACCTTCCAGCGTTTCTCCAGAACCCAGGAGATCTAGAAATGCTGCTGAACAAATATGGCCAAGGGGAGAAATGGCCCGAGGGCACCTCTGATAGGGATGTTAGCAGATCTATCATTCAACACGCTCCTCAGGATGGGATCCCTGGAGATCCAGTTGCTGGGGCTCAGCAGGCCGGCCTCCATATTCCTTTTTGTTGACTTTTGAAATCCCAAAGGTGCTTTTTCTGTTTTTTCTTTTGAAGACGTTTCGCTTCTCATCCAAGAAGCTTCTGCAGCTCTGACTGGATGGCGGGGAATGGAAGGATTTATACTCCTTGCAGACAGCTGGTCATTTGCATCCTTTTGGAGGGTCCTTGAGGCCACTTGGAGGTTTATCTGTGTCCTCAGGGTCACCTGAGTAGTGCAAATGGTTGTGGAGCCTTCTTGGTTGCACGATGTTTTCTCTTCGGTGTTAAAGACATGTGCTGTTGGGGATGTGTACTGTCAGCATCTCAAATTGGCTCCACACCCACTTGCTCTACTCAGGTGACCCTGAGGACACAGACAAACCTCCAGGTAGCCTCAATGACCATCCAAAAGGATGCAAATGACCAGCTGTCTGCACAGAATATAAATCCCTCCATTCCTCACTATCCTGTCAAAGCTGAAGAAACTTCTTGGATGAGAAGTAAAATGTCTTCAAAGAAAAAACAAGAAAGTCCAGTTGCCTCCAGAAAAAGCACCTTTGGGATAACCATGATCTGAGAATCTTTACAGACTCTTATCTATACAATTTGGGTTGAACACCATTGGAATGGTGCAGGAGTAGGAATGGATTTCCAGAGGGGAGAAAAAATTGCAGACTACAGAAACCATTTGCACCACTCAGGTGACCCTGAGGACACAGATAAATCTCCGAGGTCTTCAATGACCCTCTAAAAAGGATGCAAATGACCAGCTGTCTGCAAGGAATATAAATCCCTCCATTGCCCACTATCGACTCAGAGCTGAAGAAGCTTCTTGAATGAGAAATGAAACATCTTCAAAAGAAAAAAAAACAAGAAAGTCCAGTTGCCCCTGGAAAAAAAAAGCACCTTTGGGGCAACTGGACTTTTACGTTTGCTTGAAGATGTTTCACTTCTCATCCAAGAGGTTTTTTCAGTTCGGAACCGAAGAAGCTTCTTGGATGGAGAAGGGAAAGGTCTCCAAGCAAAAACAAAAGCCCAGTGGCTTTTACAAAAAAAGCAATTCCTACAGAAGGAATAGTTTCATGTCACCCCCCCCCCCCACAACTATTTTATTTTATTTATTTTGTCAATAGCAATAGCAATAGCAGTTAGGCTTTCAGCCCTCTCTAAGCGGTTTACAGAGTCAGCATATTGCCCCCAACAACAACAGTGCTGCATTTAACCACTGCGCCACCTCGGCTCTCTATGTAGCATGTATTAGATAACATAGATAAGTATAAACATGATTATGAATACATGAAATGGATATGAATAAAAAGAAACATTAGGACAGGGAGGGTAGCATGCTGGTGTGCTTATGCAGGCCCCTTAAAGACCTCTTAGGAATGGGGTGAGGTTGACAGTAGACAGTCTAAGGTTAAAGTTTTGGGGGTTTGGGGAAGAAACCACAGAGTCAGGTAGAGCATCCCAGGCATGGACCACTCTGTTGCTGAAGTCGTATTTTCTGCAATAGAGTTTGGAGCGGTTTACCTTAAGTTTGTATCTATTGTGTGCTTGTGTATTGTTGAGGTTGAAGCTGAAGTAGTCATTGTGTCAGGCCTGCAGCCAGCCATCTTTTCTTTTGGATCTTTGCCTGCCACACTTTCTATTCTACTATGCAATTTCTATTGTGGGAAAATAGGAGGGGGGATTGTATGGAGTTAGATGATATGTAGCCAAAAGAAAATTCTTCCTGGAAAGCCAAGGTCATCCTTTGTCTCTGCACCTGCATTTGACCAGAACTGGGTGGGTGGAAACTGCCATCATGGCAGTGGGAGATTGGACCATGGGATGGACTTGGGGGTGTGGGGGCAGGATCTTGACCTTTCAACTAGGTGGGGAAAACCGGGAAGCTTTCAGATTCAGGTTTTCCCAGATGTGCCAACATGGCTCTCTTAATAAATAGGAACTTTGAGGAATCCTTTGCCTCGGACTCTGATTTACTTTTGGATGCTATTTGGAACCCTGACACATTGCCAGGTAGGACATTGCGGGAGATAATTTTAAGTACTATGCTTAGGTCAGACTGAAGGCGGAGAAGTCCTAAGTTGTCTAAGCCCCAAAATTTCAAGCCTGGTGGCAAAAGGGATTCTGTTGCGAGCAGAGGAGAGGAGGACTCTTCTCATGAAATATCTCGATTGTATTAATGTCTGATATGCAGTGCGTAACTCCTAAGAAATGTCATGTGGAAGAAACACGAGAAATGGCTAAGAGGAAGTCAAGGATTTCTCTACTCAGTGATCAAATGCAGGCCGATACATAAGTTCTCCTGTGCTCTCTCTCTCTCTCTCTCTGTGTGTGTGTGTGTGTTTTGTGCACACACACACACACACACAAAATAGGATATGCCCAAACA
Organism: Thamnophis sirtalis; assembly: GCF_051295495.1. Classification (NCBI taxonomy): domain Eukaryota; kingdom Metazoa; phylum Chordata; class Lepidosauria; order Squamata; family Natricidae; genus Thamnophis; species Thamnophis sirtalis. Next base: position 64,622,325 of record NW_028261382.1, read on the forward strand.
GTCCCCCCTCTTTAGCCAACTCTGCACCCTGACTAATGCGTCTTTGCATTAGAAGTTTAAAAGGGTGAGGGTTGGGCTGGAGGGGCCCCAAGGAAAGGCATCAAAAGAGTCTTAAAGTCTAATCTTCTAATGGGGTGGAAAGGGAATAGTTGCCAAGAGAGACTGAGAAGAATTCACTCAGTGCTGAGTGAATTTCCAGCTGAGATTAATTTTATTCAAACACACACAGAGAGACACAAATGCACAGACCTGGGAAGACCAACAACCCCCCCTCCCCCCACCCCCACCCCCTCCTAAATCTACCAGGTACTCCCTTGAACAAAACTAAGTGCACAATCACTTGAGTTCACAGCTGGGGAGGAGAACTCTTCCAGGCACTCAAGGAGCGTCAAACAAAGTCAAACAGAGCTGGAGAGATGACGCTTAACGGTTGGAAGTTTGCAAAGGGCTATTTTCTTTGGAAATAATAATAATAATAATAATAATAATAATAATAATAATAATAATAATAAACAAACCCACGCTTGCTCAGAGGAGCCAAAAGGATCTCATAATCAGATTAGAACACCATAGACCTGAACTTTCACTGATCCATATGGATTTAAAAAAGAAAACAAAGGAGAGAAAATTCAGAAATTCAAGTTTCGGGGTGCTGTAATGGATGGAGCTAGATAAATGAATACATGGATAGATAATAGATAGATAGATAGATAGATAGATGATAGATAGATAGATAGATAGATAGATAGATAGATAGATAGATAGATAGATAGATAGATAGTGGTAGGTGGGTGGGTGGGTGGATGGATGGATGGATGGATGGATGGATGGATGGATGGATGGATGGATGGATGGATGGATGGATAGATAGATAGATAGATAGATAGATAGATAGATAGATAGATAGATAGATAGATAGATAGATAGATAGATAGATAGATAGATAGATAGATAGATAGATAGATGATGTAGGTAGGTAGGTAGGTAGGTAGGTAGGTGGAGAGAGAGATAGAGAGGTAGGAAGGTAGATTAGATAGATAGATAGATAGATAGATAGATAGATAGATAGATAGATAGATAGATAGATAGATAGATAGATAGATGATGGATGGATGTAGATAGGTAGGTAGGTAGGGGGAGAGAGAGAGACAGATAGATAGATAGGTAGGTAGGTAGGTAGGTAGGTAGGTAGGTAGGTAGGTAGGTAGATAGATAGATAGATAGATAGATAGATAGATGATGTAGGTAGGTAGGTAGGTAGGTAGGTGGAGAGAGAGATAGAGAGGTAGGAAGGTAGATTAGATAGATAGATAGATAGATAGATAGATAGATAGATAGATAGATAGATAGATAGATAGATAGATAGATAGATAGATAGATAGATAGATGATGGATGGAAGTAGATAGGTAGGTAGGTAGGGGGAGAGAGAGAGACAGATAGGTAGGTAGGTAGGTAGGTAGATAGATAGATAGATGGATGGATGGATGGATGGATGGATGGATGGATGTAGGTAGGTAGGTGGAGAGAGAGATAGAGAGGTAGGAAGGTAGATAGATAGATAGATAGATAGATAGATAGATAGATAGATGGATGGATGGATGGATGGATGGATGGATGGATGGATGGATGATGGATGGATGTAGGTAAGTAGGTAGGTAGGTAGGTAGGTAGGTAGGTAGGTAGGTAGGTAGGTAGGTAGATAGATAGATAGATAGATAGATAGATAGATAGATAGATAGATAGATGATGTAGGTAGGTAGGTAGGTGGAGAGAGAGATAGAGAGGTAGGAAGGTAGATTAGATAGATAGATAGATAGATAGATAGATAGATAGATAGATAGATAGATAGATAGATAGATAGATAGATGATGGATGGATGGATGGATGTAGATAGGTAGGTAGGTAGGGGGAGAGAGAGAGACAGATAGATAGGTAGGTAGGTAGGTAGGTAGGTAGGTAGATAGATAGATGGATGGATGGATGGATGGATGGATGGATGTAGGTAGGTAGGTGGAGAGAGAGATAGAGAGGTAGGAAGGTAGATAGATAGATAGATAGATAGATAGATAGATAGATAGATAGATAGATAGATAGAGATGATGGATGGATGTAGATAGGTAGGTAGGTAGGGGGAGAGAGAGACAGAGAGGTAGGAAGGTACATTAGATAGATAGATAGATAGATAGATAGATAGATAGATAGATAGATGGATGGATGGATGGATGGATGGATGGATGGATGGATGGATGGATGGATGGATGGATGGATGGATGGATGGATGATGGATGGATGTAGGTAAGTAGGTAGGTAGGTAGGTAGGTAGGTAGGTAGGTAGGTAGGTAGGTAGGTAGGTAGGTAGATAGATAGATAGATAGATAGATAGATAGATAGATAGATAGATAGATAGATAGATCTAGAGATAGGTAGGTAGGTGGATAGTAGGGGAAGAGAGAGATAGACAGACAGAGACAGAAACAGAGAGAGAGAGAGAGAGGTAGGAAGGTAGATGAATGGATAGATGATAGACAAACAGATCTATCTAGAGGTAGGTGGAAAGAGAGAGAGAAAGAAACAGAGACAGAGACAGAGACAGAGACAAAGACTGACAGACAGACAGACAGATTGATTCTAGGGCAGATACAGTATATCTCTTCTTTTCTGCCCTCCCCAAATTATGTGCACAGCATGCAGTAGAAATTTCTACTGCAGAGAAGGCAAGACAAGAAATAATGGATAGAAACTAATCAATGAGAGAAGCAACCTAGAATTAAGGCGAAATTTCCTAACTGTGAGAACAATTAATCAGTGGAACAACTTTCCTCCAGAAGCTGTGAATGCTCCAACACTGGAGGTGGACAGCCACTTGTCTGAAATTGTATAGGGTCCCTTGCTTGAGCAGGAGGCTGGACTAGAAGATCTCCAAAATATATTCTATTCTATTCTATTCTATTCTATTCTATTCTATTCTACATTGTTTGTATGCAGAAGTCTTGCAGGTGATATTCTCTGCATGAAAAACAATCAAACCCCCAAGATGGCAATGCAATGTCCCCCTCAATGCAAAATGACCAAGAGGACACTCTCAAAATACATGGTGAAGAATGCTCAAGACTCTTTAAGAATGACTTAAAGACTAAACATCACATGGGAAAATGCTGAAGTATTCACCCTTGCTGTCCCGATGTTACATAGCATAGAAGGATCTAATGTTAACATGAAATGCAATTGGAAATGTCCCTTTAGATACCAACGGAATTCTTTTTCAAACACTCCTAGAAGTTCCTAGTTGGAATATTTCATCCCAGTCTGTTACTCTCCTCATTTTAGGAGTCACTTCCCCCCTTCCCTTTCCATATATCTAGCAAGATTCCTCCTCCCAAGGGTCAAAAGAGGAACTGCTGATACAGTTCCGAAAGAGGAATTATTGAGTCTGTCATCTGCACCTCTATAACTGTCTGGTTTGGCTCTGCAACCCAACAGATTTCAAGGGATTAGAACTGCAGAAATAATACCGACCTGCCTTCCACGGAGGACCTGTACACTGCATGAGTCAAAAAGACAGCTTTGAAAATATCTACAGACCCCTCACATCCTGGACATAAATTGTTTCAACTCCTACCCTCAAAAGGAGGCTGTAGGGCACTGTATACCAGAACAACTAGACACAAGGACAGTTCCTCCCCCCCGCCCCGAACGCCATCACTCTGCTAAACAAATAATTCCCTCAACACTGTCAAACTATTTACTAAGGCTGCATTACTATTACTATTAATCCTCTCATCATTCCTACCACCCATCTCCTCCCACTTATGAATGCAGGACTGTAACTTTGTTGAAGACTTATATTGATATTGATTGTTTCCTGATTGCTTATTTGTTGTTCCTTAAGTGTTGTTCCTTAGGATTTGTGACAAATGTATCTTGTCTTTTTATGTACACTGAGAGCATCTGCACCAAGGACAAATTCCTTGTGCGTCCAATCATACTTGGACAATAAAGAATTCTATTCCATTCTATTCAATGAAAGGAGAAAAGAAGGAAGGAAGGAAGGAAGGAAGGAAGGAAGGAAGGAAGGAAGGAAGGAAGGAAGGAAGGAAGGAGAAAAGAAACAAAATGTGGTGGGAGGGCATATGCACCAAAGACATTTGTCCTTTTGTGTCCAATCACAGTTGCCCAATAAAGAATTATATTCTATTCTAAAAGGGAGAATCCCAACATTGTGTCATTCTAAACAGGAAGATTGTATGTCAATCGCAGTCCATCAAAACAGAAGCAGGAATTGTGGGGGAAAACCCCAGATGGGTGCAGGTGGCTCTGCAAAGCACAAACATTGCCTCCCTTTTAAAAATGTTCAACTTCTTTATTTCTCTCCTACTAAATCATTGAAGGCCTCCTCAAAATTTTATTGAAGAAAGAACAGAGGGGAAGAGTTCATTTCCAGAGGACATTCTGTGCAACTAAGTTATTTGCGTGTTTGTTTCTCTCTCTCTCTCTCTCTCTCTCTCTCTCTCTCTCTCTCTCTCTCTCTCTCTTTCTCTCTTCCCCTCCCTGCTCCCACCAGATCACATCAAGCAACCGGGCAGCACTTAATAAATCTAATCTCCCTCGGATGGGTTTCATCTTCCACAAAGAGAAGGGGATGTGACAGGAGGGGGAATTTGTGAAAAGAGAAAGGGATGAGGGAGGGGCGGGGAGGGGGTTAAGGCAGAATCCCAGAGAAGACCAGGCAGAGCTGTGAAGTGCAAGCAGCAAAGGGTTTGAAGTCCGGGTCTGTTCATGATGACCACTGTTGAATGTCGTGAGTTCTAGTCCTGCCTTATGCATGAAAGCTGGATGGATTAGATTTCCACCCCATTAGAAGATTAAGTGGAGGGAGGGAGGGAGGGAGGGAGGAAAGGAAGAAAGGGAGCGAGGGAAAGACTGAGATTTTAATCCATCCATCCCTGAAGTAAACGTTAAAAAAGGAAGGCAAATAATTTTCCCAATGAATGCATTGGGATTTAGAATTGGTTCCAGGATGGAGGTATAGCACAGGGAGTTTTACAGAACAAAGTATGGTCATTGGAAGGAACCTGGTTTAAAAGTAGGGTCTCAACAGTCGGTGCCATGGCTATCAAAATCAGATAATGGAAAACCTGCCCACGCGCTGAGGTGAATGGCTGTCAGAGGATGGCCGGATGGCTCATTTGAAGATGAAAATTGAGTGCCACAGTGAGACAGCAAAACCAGAAGTTCACTTTGCACAGGACAAAAGCTGTCAAGCTGAGAGCTGTCAGGATTTCAGGGGAGATAAGACGAATGGGGAAGGAAGAAAAAGAGTAATTCTCCAGATCTTTGTCTTGCAACCTCTCAGAGAAAAAGAATCGAGATGAACAGGAGAAAGAGAAAAGAGGGGGGAAAAGAGGACAGGGCAATCTAATTGTAAATGGGATGATAGGAAAGAGGTTTGTTAAGCTTAGGACCTAAATGTGTGTCTGGATTGAACTGCCCAACACAATTTCTCATCAATAGGTTGAAGAAGAAGAAGAAGAAGAAGAAGAAGAAGAAGAAGAAGAAGAAGAAGAAGAAGAAGAAGAAGAAGAAGAAGAAGAAGAAGAAGAAGAAGATACTTTGCCTGCCAAAATGGGACACTACATATTAAAAATGGTGTTTCCCAACTCCCTGGTTTCACCCAAATTCTTTTCTTCTTCAAGAGGTGGGGATAAATGTATATCCCACCAAATTGAATGATATTGATTGGAAATGAAGTCCATTTCTGGCCCAGCACTGGTTAATTTATTTGTAGGCCAATGAAAGTGACTACTGATGGGGATCTAAACATCCTTCAACTTGAAATGAGATCTCTTCCTTCCCTTCTGCCCTACTCCTTCTCCTCCTTTCCTCCTTCTCCCTTCTCCCCTTCTTCTCCCACTTCTCCTTTGCCTCCTTCTCCCTTCTCCTTCTTTCTCCTCCTCCTCCTCCATCTCCCCTTCTCTTTCTCCTCCTTCTCTTTCCATCCCTCTCTTTCCATCCTTTTCTCCTACTACCCTTCCCTTTCCATCGTTCCACCTCCTTCTCATTTTACTTCCATCCATCTATCCTTGTTCTTCCTCCTTCCCCTCCTTTTTCTTCCATCCTTCTCTTTCCATCCTTTCTCCTCCTCCCATCCTTCCACCTCCTCCTCATTTTCCTTCCATCCTTCTTTCCTTCCATCCATCCATCTATCTATCCTTCTTCCTCCTCCTTCTCCCATTCCCCCTCCTTTTCCTTATATCTTCTCTTTCCATCCTTCCTCCTCCTCCTCCTCCTCATTTTCCTTCCATCCTTCTTTCCTTCCATCCATCCATCTAACCTTCCTCCTCCTCCCCCTTCTCCTCATCCCCTCCTTTTCCTTCCATCTTTCTCTTTCCCTCCTCCTCCCTTTTGAAGTGAGTCCTCCTCCTCCTCCTCTTCCATCAAGATTATTTTTCTTGGATTAAATCTAGGATTTCCAATTTAGTTAATGTCTTTTTTCAGCTCCATGGGTTGATGGAGACAAAGCATGATGACTTTGTCAATAACTCGAACGGTTTGTTTCCCTACGAGTGCGTATTCTCTATTGTTTGGAGTTTTAATTATTCTTAATATGCTCTAGTAATAAATACAATTGGCTTTGAAGAACCAAGAGAGAGGGGAGGGTTTTTTTCACCCCCTTCCTTTTAAAGATTAGAGCACAAAAGCACTTTAAGCCTCCTGCTCGCTGCAGCTGAAGATAGAAAGCAGAAAGTTGCCTCTTACAGGCAGAGAGTCAAAAGCATCATGTTTTATTGGGGCATAGAAATGTCAGGTTTTAATTCTCTCCTCTTTTTTAATATCCCCTTTAAGGGGTTTGTGTGGACAAAAGAAGTGCTTTTATTTATTACTCAGACAAAAAGTCCTTGAGTGAGCAATAAAAAAAAAAGAATTAAAAAGCAGCAGCTCCGTGCATTTTTGAAGAGCCAGCTAGGATGGCATGGAGGTATTTAAAATATGTACAACCTCCTTCTACAATAGAGGGGGGTAGCTGGCTAATCTCTTAGTCTCCAGAATTGATTTCTGCTAAGTTCAGGATGAAGGCTTGCCAGAGCTCTTAAGGCTGATGATGCATGGCGTTATTGAAATGTTGGGCCCACCAAGTGAGGACGGCTAGAAAGACCTTGTTTGTGTTGGTGGGAACATCCTTGGTGGTTCCTTGGTTAGGCTGTTGTTTACCCCGCCTTCTGGCACTGATGCTGCTGCCTAGTTGGGTCATGAAAGGCCTGCAAGAAAATAATCCAGAGAGCACCAAGGACCTCACAGTCATCCTCCTCTTCCTTTTCACAACCCTCCTCCCTTCCAACAATGATAATATCACCTAGTTTGGTAATGAAATATCTGCTAGAAAACCACCAAGCTCAGAGAGCACCAAGGACCCCACAGTCATCGTCATCCTCCTCCTCCTCCCACCTCTTCCTCTTCCCTTCCAACAATGATGATGTCACCTAGTTTGCTAATGAAACATCGGTTAGAAAACCACCAAGCTCACAAAGCACCAAGAACCACTCCTCTTCCTCCTCTTCCTCTTCCTCCTCCACTTATCCACAACCATCCTCCCTTCTAATGATGATGATGATGCTACCTAGTTCAGTCATGAAACATCTGCAAGAAAATAATCAAGTTCAGAGAGCACCAAGGACCCCACAGTTCTCCTCCTTTTCTTCTTCCTCCTCTCCACAACCCTCTTCCCTTCTAAAAATGATGATGTTACTTAGTCAGGTAATGAAACATCTACCAGCAAACACTCAAGCTCAGAGGGCACCAAGGACCCCACAGTCGTCGTCCTCCTCCTCTTCCCCTGCCTCATTCTCCTCCACAAACCTCCCTCCCTCCTAGCACTGATAATGTTACCTAGTTGGTTTATGAAACATCTGCAAAAAAAACCACCAAGCTCAGAGAGTACCAAGGAACCTACAGTCCTCCTCCTCCTTTCTTCTTCTTCCCCCCTCCCCCTCCTCGTCCTCGTCCTCCTCCTTTCTTCTCCTCCACTTCACAAACCCAATTCAGTCCTAGCACTGATGATATTACCTAGGTGGGCCATGAAATCCCCACAAGAAAACAACCAAGCTTAGAGAGCACCAAGAATCTCAGTCATTATCACCATTGTCCTTCTCCTCCTCTTACTCCACTTCTATCTCCCCATCTCCTTCTCCTCCACAAACCCCTCTCCCTTCTAGCACTGATGATGTTACCTAGTTGGATAATGAAAGGTCTGCAAGAAAACAACCAAGCTCAGAGAGCACCAAGGACCCCACAATGATCCTCCTCCCAATCTCCACTCCCTTCTAGCACTGATGAAGTTACCTATTTGGGTTATGAAATGTCTGCAAGAAAACCATCCACCTCAGAGAACACCAAGGACCCCACAATCGTCGTCGTCCTCCTCCATCCTTTCTTCTTCTCCTCCATTCTGTAAATCCCCCTCCCTTCTAGCACTGATGATATTCCCTAGTTGGTTCATGAAACATCTGCAAGAGAACCACCAAGCTCAGAGAGCACCAAGGACCCCACAGTCTGGTCCTCCCCGTCCCCCTCTGCACAACGCTGCTCCCTTCTAATTGTGATGATGTTACCTACTCAGGTAATGAAACTTCTTCCAGCAAACAATCAAGCTCAGAGAGCACCAAGGACCCCACAGTCCTCTTCCTCCTCCCCCACCTCCTCCTCTTTTCCACAATCCTCCTCCCTTCTAGCAGCAATGATGCTACCTAATCAGGCAATGAAACACCTGCTAGAAAACCCCCAAGCTCAGAGAGCACCAAGAGCCATCATTCAGCCTTGAACTGCAAATATTCTCCTTCTGTTGAGAAACACCACTATGGACTCTTCTTGAACTTTGGGATGGAAAGCTGGGCTGTAGACACAACCCTCAATGGGCAAGGTGATGTTGATCCATGCAGCAGCAACAACAGGGCCAAAGAAACCTGGACGAAGCCCCTTGTTTTTCTGGGATCCAGACTGGAAAAATCGATCGCCTGACCCAGCCTGACCCCTTTCGTTTCATGCAGCTGTTGGAAGTTTTTTGTGGCCTTTCTTCTTTTCACATCGCTGTGCAGACTGAATAAATGTCAGGCACGGAATACAGTCCAATACTCCACCAAGGAAAACAAGAAGGAGGATTGTGTATTCTCGGAACAGCCGTGCGCATTTATGCTCACGCTAACAATCTTCGGCTAAGCTTCATCCCTTCTCGTTTTAGGACACTGATGGCCTCATTTCGGCTTCCGCTGTCAAAATGGAGTGTGTCGCTCTCCATTTGTGGTCCCCCCTCCCTCCACATCTCCTGGCTAACAAGTTCCCGAAGAATTGGGAGTTTATTTTTAGCTTCGATGTGCCATTCTCCTTCCAACAGAAGACGCTTCAGCGGGCAAGGGGTGGTGTCTCCTGCCTCCCTTTGTCCTTTTCATCCTTCTTGAAAACCATGCGAAATAGACAAGGCTGAAGCGAGAAAAACTGCCTCCCCCCCCCAAAAAAAAAACCACCCTTGGTGAACTTCACAATGGGAGAAGTAGAGTTTCCTCCAGGTCTCTGCTAGGATTAGAAAAGGAACCTCCACGTGGATGAAAGAGACAAAGTGAGAACCGGAGAGACGTAAGTGGCCGTGGGAATTAAAAATAGAAAGACGGGGATTCTTTTTGTCCCTCCGGCCGATCGTCTTCCTTTTTTGAAGTGATGCTTAAAAAGAAGGGAAAGAAAGGCTTCTGTTCTTACTGAAAGATAGGGATGCGGCAGAGCGAAACACAGCCTCCAGCATTACCTTGCTTTGATTACCATGCTTTTTGGGCTTCTCCACCTGCTAGGCAGGCTGGCGACACGAGTGCCGAAAAGGGAACACGCATGCGTGCTCATCAGTTGCACAACCGGGGAGAGGAGCTGCGAATGGGTCGTGCGGACACACGTGCACCCTGGGAAATGAACTTCCCGGTTTCCAGCAAGGCCAGCTGATCGTCGTGCGTGCATGCGTGCCACAAACCCAGAAGAGGAAGAGGCGACACTGCGCGTGCCAGGCAAAATGGCTTCAGGTGCCATAGGTTTGCATGCCAAAGGTTTGCCATCACGGGCATAGGGTCTCTTGCTTGAGCAGGAGGCTGGACTAGAGGATCTCCGAGGTCCCTTCCAAACTCTGTTATTCTGTTCCTCAGTGGGATGTATAACTCTTTGAACTGCATCTCTCACCAGCTCAACTTTTTAGGAGAGGGAAGCTGAACTTTCTGAGATAACAGAAAGTGCTTTTGTGTCTGGTTGGTAATTCGTGTCGTGGCTCCCTCTGTGGCTTTCTTGTCTTCCTCCATCTTCCCTGAGTCTTCGCGCCACCTGGTTTCGGGTCAACGTTCGGGGCTCAGGGCCACAAACAGCACCCTGGAGTTCGGGGTAGCTGGTAAAGTTTTTAAAGGGGATTCAGGTTATTGTCAGGGTTCCAAGTAAAACCCCTAACGAAAGAAGACTCAGAGGCTTGAGTTTCTTCTAAGTTCCATTTTATTAGAGATGTCCTATTGACACACCTGGGAAAACCCTAATCTGAAAGCTTCCAGGTTTTCCCCACCCAAAAGAAAGTCCAAGTACCTGCCCAGCACCCACATATCCATCCCATGGCCCAATCAGGCCCCGTCCCAACTGGAGATGCCTCCCAATCACACCACTCCAGGTGCAGGGCAAGATGTCCTTGACTCTCCGAGAAAGCCATAACTATGCTATTCCCTTCCATTCTTTCTATTCTATTTCTTATTCTATTCTATTCTATTCCCTTCCATTCTTTCTATTCTATTCTATTCCCTTCCCTTCCATTATTTCTATTCTATTTCTTATTCTATTCTATTCCATTCCATTCCATTCTATACCTATTCCTATTCCATGTTATCAGTAACCTATACTATCACTAAGTGTTGTATCTTATGATTCTTGATGAATGTATTCTATTTTTCTTTATGTACATTGAGAGCATATGCACCAGACAAATTCCTTGTGTGTCCAACCACACTTGGCCAATAAAGAATTCAATTCAGTTCAGTTCAGTTCAATTCTTTTCCACTCCACTCCAATTTCTATTCTATTCTGTTCTATTCCATTCTGTTCCATTCGGTTCTATTCTATTTCTTTACCTTTAAAACCATTCCTAAGAGTCCTGATGCTATTTCTTATTACTGCCAAGTAGGGATTGGCTGAGGACTTCCCTCAAACAGGAATCATGTCCAACTGATCATTTCAGGAAACAGAGCTTGCAATCCAAACTCCCAATTATATCCCTCTTGTCGATTAACTAATAAACCTCCCAACCAAAGGATTGGGTGCGCCTGCATCTCTAATGCCCGGGTTACTTCATTATTTAAAGTTTAGCAAAAAGAAAAAAATAGGTATCTGTGCATACATAGTAGGATCTGATCAGATGTTCGCAAATGGGGGGTTGTCTCAGCAGGGTTTCAATTATCTTTTGCATAATCGGTCCCTAATTCAAGACAGTTGTAATTAAGAGTGCAATTACCCCGGCAAAGCTCTGCTGATGTCATCACGTCTGTAAGAGCACCTGATGGGGAAATAACTACCTGAGGTAGGACGGGGGAAGAAAACTGAAGACTGTTAATGAAGAAGAAAAATAACCCTTCAATTGCAACATCCATATTGCATGCAGGGATGTGAGGAAAGTCATAAGAGAAGGAAAACCAAGAGCAGAGGTGAAGAAGCTACGGTTGAGAAGACCAGAAATGTTCTCCCTTTTGTAGTTCTCCTATGCTATTGAATCTGGGGACAAAGTAAAGAAAGGGAGGGGTGTGATGGCCCATGGGAAATTGTTCTGACCCAGCTTCTCAAACACGACAAATCCTCTATAGTTAAATCAATGATTCCTTTATGAGGAGCGCCAGCAGCCCCAACAAAAAGTTTCTCTCTCACCACAGGCTAAGAAGTCCATCTGGCAGGGAGATGAATAGTTGTCTGCCACACCTATTCATCTCTGCCCCCTCCCCTTTATCCCCAGAACTAGGATGGGGCTTCGCTAGCAGCGGTGGCTCTTCTGTCCCAAGGACCGGCCCATAGATTTCCACTGCCCTCCTCTCCTGCACATCCACACATCAGGCACTGGACACAGCTGTTCCTCCTCTTCCTCATCAACCACCTCCAGACCTGGGGGCTGTTGACTCTCCATCTGAGGGCTGATGGACAGCCCAGGCTTTGCCTCTGTCTCTGTCTCTCTGCCAGCTCCATTCCCTCTTCTCCCGCAGAGCTCCCAGATTGTCTTGATGCTGATCCCGACTCCTCATCTGATTCGGCTACTGGAGGGGCCAGTGGCTGACAGGCCACAACAGAAATTAAATAACATGGTTTAACATAGATCTGGGCATTTTAAGTTCCCTAGACCAGTGGTTCCCAAACTTGGCAACTTTAAGACTTGTGGACTTCAACTCCCAGAATTCTCCAGCCAGCAGCTGGTTGGAGAATTCTGGGAGTTGAAGTCCACAAGTCTTAAAGTTGCCAAGTTTGGGAACCACTGCCCTAGACCACCTCTGGCCCTTTGGCTGCCCCTATCTGCCCACATAAATTGCTTTTATCTTATGATTGGTATTTTTTTTCAATTTACATATTTGTGTCCATGCATGCCTACCCCGTTTTCCCCAAAATAAGACCTCTCCAGATAATAAGCCCAATCGGGCTTTTGAGCGGAGGCGCTAAAATAAGCCCTTCCCCAAAAATAAGCCCTACTCAAAAATATTGCAAAACGGCAGCAACCATGAGGTGACCATGCTCACCACCTCCTGCACCTCAAAATAAGATCTCCTCAAAAATAAAGCCAAGCACTTATTTCGTGGGTCAAAAGAAAATAAGACTCTGTCTTATTTTTGGGGAAACATGGCATGTACCCTCAAAACTTGGTTGGTTTGGCCCTCCACAACAGATCAAGTTTCTCATGTGGCCCCTTGGGGGAAATTAATTGCCCAACTCTGATTTAAACAGATGCAACCACACTTACTGTCTAAAAGTCTCTCTCCAATTAACCTGGCTCAGTCTCTTTCTCACTCCCAAAGTCATCAATTCTAGACAAGATTCTCCAACCTCCAAGGCTCCACAGCGTAGACAATCGCCTTCCATCCGAATAACCAGCTTTACCTAATCTCACCTTCTGATCTGAAAGATCAGCCCCAGAGAAGAGGGAGGGAGGGAGGGAAAAAGAAGAAGATAGCCATGTCCCAAAGGTGCTTTTTCAGGAGGCAATTGGACTTTATTGAGTTCTTTTGAAGATGTGTCACTTCTCATCCAAAATTTGAAGAAGCTTCTTGGATGAGAAGTGAAAGGTCTTCAAAGAAAAACAAGAAAGTCCAGTTGCCTCTTGAAAAAGCACCTTTGGGACAACCATGACCTAGATGACTGAGAATCTCTACAGACTTTTAGCAATACAATTTGAGATGAAGTCCCTCCTCTCCCTTTGTGGGAGGAGGAATGGATTTCCAGAGAGAAAAACTGCAGACCACATCAACCAGTTAGCACTGCTCAGGTGACCCCGAGGGCACAGAGAAACCTCCAAGTGGCCTCAATGACCCTCTAAAAGGATGTAAATGACCAGCCTTCTGCAAGGAATATAAATCCTTCTGTTCCCACACCATCCAGTCAGAGCTGAAGAAGCTCCTTGGATGAGAAGCGAAACCTCTTCAAAGAAAAACCAGAAAGTCCAGTTGCTTCTTGAAAAAGCACCTTTGGGACAACCAGGACCTGGATGGCTGAGAATCTCCAGAGACTTTTAGTTATGCACTTTGAGATGAAGACCCTTGGAATAGTGTGGGAGGAGGAATGGATTTCCAGAGGAAAAAGTATATAGACTATGGGAACCACTTGCACTTCAGTTTGAGATGCAGGCAACACCGACTCATTCACAATATCCTCTGCCTGTCTTCAACAATGAAGGGACACAGGACAGAAAACATCCTGTGGGAAGCACAGCTCCACAACACAGGAGTCCTTTCAGCAGTTCCAAGAAAGCTCCAAGCCCATTTGCACCACTCAGGTGACCCTGAGGAGACAGATAAACCTCTTGGTGGCCTCAACGGCCCTCTGAAATTCCTAAAATTACCAACCTTGGAAGGATGAAAGGCTGAGTCAACCTTGACCCAGTGAGATTCAAACTGCTGGCAGTCGGTGATTGGCAGAAGTAGCCGGCAGTGCTGTACTCTAACCACTGCACCACCACGGTTCAACCACTGCATCACAAATCCAATAAACAAACAAACTTGTAAAGGGGGTCAATTAGCTTCCTCCACAGTGGGCCCTCTTCATATCTGGTTGTATTACACTAGATTTGCACTGCTAGGATGCCCTTCCAAATAAATGAAGCTCCTGTCAGGCCTGCAGTCATATTCCTTTTAGGATCTTTGGCCTGCCACACTCTCTATTATTTTACTATGCTGTTTCATTTGAGGGGGAATTGGGAGGGGGAATAGTAAGGAGTAGAATTGTAGAATGTGTTGTTGTCAAAATAAAACATTCCTTTCTAGAAGCCCAAGGTCATCCTTTGTCTCTGCACCTCTGTACCTGACCGGAACTGGATGGGTGGGAATGCCAGAGTGGCAGAGGAAGATTGGACCATGTGATGGACTTGTGGGTGTGGTACAAGATCATGAACTTTCAACTGGGTGGGAACCCCAGGAAGCTTTCAGATTCGGGTTTCCCACAGATGTACCAACATGTCTCTCTTATTAAATTGGAAAGTTGAGGAAAACTCTGTCTTGGACTCTGATTTAATTCTGGATGATATTTGGAACACTGACAGCTCCTACTTCTAGGTTTCAGAGCCACCTCATTTTTGGAAGATCATTCGACCAGATATGAAGAATAGACTAGATACAACGTTTTCAAGGTTTTCAAGGTTTATTAGCATTTGTATGCCGCCCACTCCCTAGAGACTCTGGGCGGCTTACAGATAAAAATGGGGGGACATATATAAAAATTGAAAAGAAAACAACATTAAAATTGCACAACATGCATACAGCTTAGAGTGGGGCTGGATAAAATCAACATCCTCAGGCCTGCCGGAACAGCCAGGTCTTAATCGCTTTACGGAAGGCCGGAAGAGTAGTAAGGATCCGGATCTCTACGGGGAGATCGTTCCATAGGGCCGGAGCAGCTACAGAGAAGGCCCTCCCCCAGGGAGTCGCCAACCGACATTGACCGGCAGATGGAACCCGGAGGAGGCCTAATCTGTGTGATCTTATTGGTCTCTGGGAGGTAAATGGCAGGAGGCGGTCTTTCAGGTAGCCAGGTCCTAAACCATGTAGGGCTTTAAAAGTAATGACTAGCACCTTGAAGCGTGTCCGGAGACCAATGGGGAGCCAGTGCAGCTCGCGGAGGATAGGTGTAACGTGGGTGTACCTAGGCACCCCCACTATCGCTCGCGCGGCTGCATTCTGGATCAATTGCAGTCTTCGAACACTCTTCAAGGGCAGCCCCATGTAGAGCGCGTTACAGTAATCCAGTCCATACAACTTCTCTGAGCAGAATAGCACCTTCCTGATATACTCCAATTACCAGAAAACAGCCCAAAGACACCCCTCTCCTTCCTCTACAAGCACCTGGCCAAATGTGCCAGCGTTAACACCAGAGATGCAAATTCTGCCCGTGGAGGAAGGCATATTTGCACAGAGGATAAATCAAGCTGACACCTTAATCCTCTGTGTATTGTTTGTTTGGAAAGCAAACCAAGCAGAGCTTAGGTGTGCATATGGTAGGTTGACCCTTCTATGTTTCCCGCCAGAATATAAACAGGCTTCGTGAACAACAGTAAACCAGACATGGGCATGGGAGGGCTATGGACAGTGGTGAAATAAAAAAAAATCCTAGTGCTTCTGTGGGCATGGCTTGGTGTGGGGAAGTCATGTGACTGGGTGGGCGTGGCTATGTAGTCATGTAACTGTGGGATCAAAAAACAGAATCTCTGTTTAACAATGTCCTGCTGGAGCAAGGTTGGACTAGATGACCTCCAGATACCTTCCAGCCAGTGGTGGGTTCTAGATCCCGTTCCAACCGGTACGTTTGGAACGGGCCTGGTGGCGTCCACATGGATGTGCGCAGCGTGCACATGCGTCTTAGCGCCTCCGCGAGCCTCTGCGACGCTCCAGCTGCTCAGCGGAGTGTTGTACAGGCACTGTACGTGGCATGCGCGGAAGCGCCGAAGACTTAAAAGACTGGTAAGGAGCTCGGGCGGGCAGGTGGGACCTCCGGAGCACTGTACCAGAATGGTATCCAGTGCTCCAGGCAGGCTCCAGTACGCCCGTACCAGGGCGTGCTGCCTGACACCCACCACTGGCTTCAGCCCTGGATTATCCTCTGAAGCTGTTTTTAGTGCCATGTTTGTAGTCCTTCCTACCTCTACTTTTTCCCTCCCTCCCCCATTTTTTCCTTCCTTCCTTCCTTCCTTCCTTCCTTCCTTCCTTCCTTCCTTCCTTCCTTCCTTCCTTCCTTCCTTTCTTTTTTTCAGCCCCCCCCCCATTTTTGGCCTATCAGGCTTCAGGAAAGTCTGCTGGGAGCAAAAATGGACCCCCACCCCCATGTTACCGGAGAACCTGTAGTAAAAAAAAATGCTTATAAAGTAAAAAAAAAAGTTCTGAAAATCAGCTATGCAAGGTGCAATCATCAGAGCTTTTTTTTTAAAAAAAACATTTTTTCATATTTTTTTACTACTGCTTCTGCGAACCAGTAGCATTTTTTACTACTGGTTTGGGTGAACTGGTCCGAACTGGTAGCATTTCACCCCTGACTATGGAGGAGAACAGCCCAAAGTTACAAGTCATAGGAAGCCAGCTATTGTACAAATAAAGAGATACTAAAGGTGGTTTGTTCCATCCCAACCCAAAAGGTCACCATGGTATCATCACAGGGTAAAGGCAGAACCAAGACATAGCTTGCTCCATTCCTCCATAACTAGAAGGACTTCTTTTCACCCTTAAAACCGCATCGATCATGAAGTTTTCCTCCATCACTCCCATGCTGCTAAGATTTGGTACTCTTCAACATCTTGATCGATGAGTTAGATGAAGGAATAGAAGGGGAACTTAACAAATTTACAGATGATACTAAGCTGGTAGAAAGAGCCAATGCCCTAGAAGATAGACTCAAGATTCAGAGGGATCTTGACAGACTTAAACACTGGGCCCTATCCAGTGGTGGGTTTCAAAATGTTTTAGAACCCCTTCTGTAGGTGTGGCCTGCTTTGTGGGAGTTGCTTGCTGGCCATGTGACTGGGTAGGAGTGGCTTGCCAGCCATGTGACTGGGTGGGAGTGGTTTGCCAGCTATGTGACTGAGTGGGAGTGGCACTTAACAACGCTCTTGCTTAGCAACCAAAATGTTGGCTCAGGAACTCTGGCATTTGAAGCACGCAAGTCTTAAAGCTGTCAAGTTACAAGACCCTTGCACCCCTAACCCTTTAGAAAAAAAACCCAGGGGTGTTCAAACTTGACAGCTTTAAGACTTGTGGACTTCAACTCCCAGAATTCCTCTTCTCGCTCTTCATCTTGATGATGTCCCTTGGCAGTGGGCGGCATACAAATCTTATTAAAGTTGCAAAGTTGCAAAGATGTGCAGACAGGCAGGAGTAGGGAGCTGGAACCAGTTCTAAATGGCACGTAGATTTGTGGATCCTCTTCTATAGAAGAGGTTAGAACTGGCCAGAACCCACACCTGGCCCTATCTAACAAAATGAAATTCAGTGTAGAGAAAAGTAAAGACACTTGGGCAAGAAAAACCAAAAGTATACATATAGATTGGGATAAACCAGGCTTAATTGCAGTAACTGTGAGAGGGATCTTGGAGTCTTAATGGACAACCAGCTAAATACAGTATGAGCCAGCAGTGTGCAGCAGCAGCCAAAAAAGCCAATGCAATCCTAAATTGCATTAACAGAGGGATACAATCAAGATCAAGGGAGGTACTAATACTACTCCATAAAGCCTTAGTAAGAGCACACCTAGAGTACTGCATCCAGTTTTGGTCACCAGACTATCAAAAAGATGTGGAGACTCTAGAAAAAGTACAGAGAAGAACAACCAGGATGATGAGGGGACTGGAGGCTAAGACATACAATGAATGGTTGCAAGCACTGGGCATGGATAGTCTAGTGAAGAGAAGGACCAGGGGAGACACGAGAGTAGGTCAACCTGTTTTCCAAAGCATCCAAATACCAGACAAGGAATAATGGATGGAAACTGACCAAGGAGAGATTCAACCTGGAAAAAAGGAGAAATTTCCTCACAGTGAGAACAATCAACCAATGGAACAGAAGTTGCCTTCAAAAGTTGTGGGAGTTTCATCCCTGGAGGCTTTCAAGAAGAGACTGGACTGCCATCTGTCAGAAATTGTGTAAGGTCTCCTGCTTGGGCAGTGGGTTGGACTAGATGACCTTCAAGATCCCTTCCAACTCTGTTAATCTGTAATCTAATAAAGCAAATGAAAATCCAACCTCTTGAAGGCTTGTTAACCATTTTTGATGCAGTCCTTTGTTTTTCAGCTCTTATTGTAGAACTCTCAACAAACCTTGGATGTCGTCAAGATTTGCCCCCGTGGAAGAATTGCAGGAGATATGAACATAATGGTTTGGGGGAAGAGAGTACCTAAATAAGCCGCAGAATCCACTTTGGGTCTGTCTAATGAAAAGCGTGCCCGTTTGCAACAGACATAACGGAGCATCAGAGCTTAGCCTACACCAGCAAAGCTCTTTGTGAAGGAAGCCGATCAGTTTTTGAACAATTCCACACTGCCTGGAAGCCAAAGTCAAATCCACAGGCTAAGGCTCCACCTCCATTATGCCAACCGCCAACCCGATAGGCTTATGTGCTTTGTATTAGGGCTAGCTTTTTCACATCTGGTAAAAGCCAGGGGTTTGGGAGAGCTCAGGAAGTCAAAGAGACTTTGCAGTTTCCAAATATATAAAGCAAGATATTTTGGAACAGGCCATTTTTAGAAATTTTCATCTTTCTGTTTCAAAATATCTTGCTTTATATATTTGGAAAGTGCAAAGTATCTCTCTGTGTGTGTGTGTCCTCTGTCTCTCTCTGTCTCTCTCTTTCTCTGTGTGTGTGTCTCTGTCTCTCTCTCCCTCTGTCTCTGTGTGTGTGTGTCTGCCTCTGTCTCTCTCTCCCTCTGTCTCTCCCTCTGTCTCTCTCTCTCTGTGTCTGTATCTTCCTCTGCCTCTGTCTCTCTCCTTCTGTCTCTCTCTCTCTCTCCCTCTGTCTGTCTCTCTCTCTGTCCTCTGCCTCTCTCTCTGTCTGTCTGTCTCTCCCTCTGTCTCTGTCTCTCTCTCTGTCCTCTGCCTCTCTGTCTCTGTCTCTCTGCCTCTCTCTGTGTCCTCTGTCTCTCTCTGCCTCTCTCTCTCTGTGTCTCTCTGTCTCTCTGTGTGTGTTCTCCCCCTCTGTCTCTCTCTCTCTCTGTATCTCCCTCCCTCCCTCTGTCTCTCTCTCCCTCTCTCTGTGTCTCTTCCTCTCCTTCTGTCTCTCTCCCCCCTGTCTCTCACTCTCTGTCTCTCTCTGTGTGTGTCTCTGTCTCTCTCTATCCCCGTCTCTGCCTCTCTCTCTCTCTTCCTCTGTCTCTCTCTCTTCCTCTGTCTCTCTCTGCCTCTCTGTCTTTCTTCCTCTGTCTCTGCCTCCCTCTCTCTCTCTCTCTCTCTCTGTCTCTCTCTGTCTCTGTCTCTCTCTCTCTCTCTCTCTCTCCTCTCATAGGGTGCATTTTCCCAATATGAACGCTGAGTTCAGTAATAGCTGCATTTTAAAAAAATATAAAGCCAGTTTACCGTAACCAGCTGCAGACCAACGTATTTGCTAATTGGGTTCTTCTTTAAAAATCTCAAAGCAGCTTATGGTATCTTTAAGATGCCATCCTCTCTTTACACTTTTTTGACTTACAGAACAAACAGTGAGCAATAGATACCTGGAAGTGTCTTCAAATATTGTTTGTGTTAGTTTCTTAGGTCCTCTAACCATCATATAAGCAGAATAATAAGCCTATCAAACTAGATTCCATTATCCATAAAGCCTTAGTAAGACCACACCTTGAATACTGCACCCAGTTTTGGTCACCACACTGTAAAAATGATGTTGAGACTCTAGAAAGAGTGCAGAGAAGAGCAACCAGGATGATGACGGGACTGGAGACTAAAACATATGATGGGCGGTTGCAGGAACTGAGCACGGCTAGTCTAGTGAGAGAAGGACCAGGGGAGACAGGATAGTAGTCTTCCAGTATTTCAAGCTATTCTCCAAAGCACCTGAAGGTCAGACAATGAATAATGGATGGAAACTGAACAAGGACAGATTCAACTTGGAACCAAGGAGACATTTCCTGACAGTGAGAACAATTAACCAGTGGAACTGAAGTTGCCTTCAGAAGTTGTGGGAGCTTCATCCCTGGATGCTTTCAAGAAGAGACTGCCATCTGTCAGAATGGTTTAGGGTCTCCTGCTTGGGTAGGGGATTGGAGTAGATGACCTACAAGGTCCCTTCCAACTCTGTTCATCTGTATCTCTCTCTCTCTCTCTCTCTATCCATCCATCCATCCATCCATCCATCCATCCATCCATCCATCCATCTGTCTATCTATCTTGTTGATGATACTCCAAAGGTATCTAGGGCCTGGACTAAAGACTCCTAGGGCTGGAAGGGATCTGGAAGATCTTCTTGTCAACTCCTTAGCCAAGGCAGAAGCCTCATCTACCTCAGACAAATGGAACACACGGACAATTCCAGCGGGTAAGCTCTTCTTCTGATTAATCATTCTCCCTGTCATGAAATTCTTCCCTGTTTCCAGGTTGGGTGTCCCCTCATTGCTTCTTGTCCTGCCTTCAGGTACATTGGAGACTAATTCAGGAGCTATGAATCATCCCTTGTCCTAAACAATTTCTTTCTTCTTCTTCTTTTCTTTGTGGTGGAAATATAATAAATGCTTGCTTATCTTGAAGCCAAAATACCTCCAGCTATGAAATAAGAGCTGGATTCCTCTGGCCCCTGGCTCCAAACTCCCAAGGCTTGTCGACAATTTCTGGATGTGGGTTTTCGACACTCAAGTTGGCCCAGTCAAGTAGCAGAGTCAGAGGATCAAAACCTCCCTCCGTTTCATCAAAAGAAATGGAGCTCAATTTATATAAGGTCTTTCGATGGATATTCTCAGTCCTCCAGGTCATGGTTGTCCCAAAGATGCTTTTTTCAAAAGGCAAGTGTACTTTCTTTGATTTTATTTCTTTTATTTTTTTATTTGTCCACAAGCACAAGGAAACAAGTATGAAAGCACATGAAAAAATGGCACAAATAAATGGATACAAATAAGCAAAACATAGCCATTAACACATAAAAAGAGGACATATAAATGGGGACAGTAGGACAGGGACGGTAGTTGCGCTGGTGTGCTTATGCACGCCCCCTTTACGGACACTTAAGAAATGCGTAAGGTGATAACTAAAGAGAAGATGATGGAAGGAACGGATGAGGAGTTTCGAGCCTTCACAAGATATGCAGTGAAATATAAGTTGCCGAGAGATGTCCATACAAGACTTACTAAAAAAGCAATTAGTATCAAATACCACAAATGGCAAGAAATAAAAGATTGCACTACTATTGGATGGATACAGGATGATGTAATGAAATGTTATAATAAAAAATAATTTGAATTTATTTAAAGTTAGAATATTTTATATAAAATGAAGTAATAATAGTTATAAAATAAATGACTAATAATATACTACTGTATACATATATATTAGATTGATAATATGAAATTTTATATAATTTGTAAGTGAGGACTATGGAGAGGATGCATAAAAGTTTGGTAACCAAAGATAAACAATTTTATAAAACGTGGGACTTATCTTATTAATGGTTAGACAAGAATTTTATAAAGATGTATTATTACTGGATGGATTTAGGATGAGGTAATGAAATGTCATAATATAAATTTACCTAAAATGTAGAGTATCTCACATAAAATGAAGTAATGACAATTATGTCAAATGAATGTATAATAATGATAATAATTGTATACATATATAACAGATTGATAATACAAGATTCTATATAAAGTGTAAGTGAAGACTATGGTGAGAATGTACAAAAATTTTTTGTAACCAATCGACACACTGTACGGAATTGGAAGATGTTTTTATGTTTTATGTTTGTCTGTACTTGTTTCTTTAAAAATAAAAAAGTAAGTATATATATATATGTGTGTGTGTGTGTGTGTGTGTGTGTGTGTGTGTTGCATTTGTGCTGATATATATGAAATGCGTAAGGTCCACGGTAGACAGCTTAAGGTAAAAGGTAGAGGGGTTAGAGGAACTAACAACAGGATCAGGCAGAGTGTTCCACACATTTACTACTCTATTGTTGAAATTGTTTTTCCTGCAATCAAGAACGGGTTACATTTACTTTATATCTATTGTATTATTGCAGTTGAAGTAAAAGTATTCATCAACAGGTAGGACGTTGTGGCAGATTATCTTGTGCCCTAAGCTCAGGTCGGAATGTAGACGGCGTAGTTCAAGGTTATCCAGGCCTAAAATTTCAAGGCTGGTGGTATACGGAATTTTACAACGAGCAGAGGAGCTGAGTCCTCTTTTTGTAAAATACCTCTGGACCAGTGGTGGGTTTCAAAATTTCGTAGAATCTCTTCTGTAGGTGTGGCCTACTTTGTGGGAGTGGCTTGCTGGCCATGTGACTGGGTGGGCGTGGCCAACTTGTAAAATGTGGTGAAACTCACTTAACAACGCTCTTGCTTAGCAACCAAAATGTTGGCTCAGGAACTCTGGCATTAGAAAAAAAACCCAGGGGTGTTCAAACTTGACAGCTTTAAGACTTGTGGACTTCAACTCCCAGAATTCCTCTCACTCTTCATCTTGATGATGTGCAGACGGGGGGGGGGGGAACCGGTTCTAAATGTCACGGTAGATTTGTGGAACCTCTTCTACAGAAGAGGTTAGAACTGGCAGGAACCCACCCCTGCTCTGAACCCTCTCTCATTTTTGAATGTCCGAAATGCAGTGTGGATTCCAGGCAGGTGAACAGGACTCAAGGATAGGTCTGGCAAAGGTTTTGTAGGCCCTGGTTAGCAGTGCAATATTACCAGAGAGAAAACTATGTAAAATAAGGTCGACAACTCGGAATGACAACTTTCTTTGAAGACATTTTGCTTCTTGTCCAAGGAGCTTCTTCAGTTCTGATTGAATGGTGGAGAATGGAAGGATTTACATGCTTTGCAATCGTCTGTTCTTGTTTGGCTTGAAGATCTTTTGCTTTGTCATCCAAGAAGCTGCTTCAGTTCAGCTTCTTCTAAACTGAATGGGCTTCTTGGATGAGAATCAGAATCAGAACAGAGCTGGAAGGGACCTTGGAGGTCTTCTAGTCCAGCCCCCTGCTCAAGCTGGAGATTCTATCCTGTGTTGGCAAACCTTTTCAGCACTGAGTGTCGAAACGGGACCATGCGCCTGAGGGAGCACTGGAAACTGGAAGAGCAGCTCCCTGGCGCACATGCCTGCACTGAGAAACCAAACTTCTGGTTTCCAATGTGCTCATGCATGCCAGTCACCTGCTCTTCTGCTTTGTGGCGCACATGCGTGCATGAAGTCCAGCTGACCAGCATGCATGCACACACCAGAAACCAGAAACTGAGTTTCCTGGTATGTGCCTGCTGGCCAGGGAGCAGCTTTTCCGGTTTCCAGAACTCCCACATGCATGAAGACCAGCTGGTCGGCATGCATGTGCATGCCGGAACCCAGAAGAGCAATGGGCGATGGTTGGCAGGCTGGAGAGGTGGCTCTATGTGCCACTTTTGGCATGCATGGCATAGGTTCGCCATGACGAGCCTATAGCATTTGAGATAAGTGTCTGTCCAGTTTCTTCCTAAAAACCTCCAGGGATGTGAAACGTCTTCAAGCAAAGCAAAAAAAGTCCAGTTGCCCTTTCAACAAGAAGGAGGAGGAGGAGGAGGAGGAGGAGGAGGAGGAGGAGGAAGAAAAAGAAGAAGAAGAAGAAGAGGAGGAGGAGGAGGAGGAAGAGGAGGAGGAGGAGGAGGAGGAGGATGACTTTTGGGACAATTTCTTGAAGATCCTTCCTCAGCCCATCCACAATTCTTTCCAAAGGGAGAAAAAAGATCCATGCAGGACAGACAAATGTCGCCTTGCTTGGGTCACTTCACGCAGAGGAGTTGAAAAGACAGTGGAAAGGGATCCCCCCAGGCTGGCTGCTGACCCATAACCAGGGTGATCACATCACAAGTGCACATGTGTGTATGTTTGTGTGTGCCAACAACAGCATCTTTCTCTTTGCTAACTCAAACAGACACCAGAAATGGAAGAGCACAATTACACAAAGCTCCCCTCCACCCCTCAGGCCTTTTAGCCCTTGAACACACACAGACACACACACACACACACACACTTTTCAACAAAACCCTGAAAACTGGGTGAACTTTTCAGTGGTGCTATTCAACTGCCTTCCTTTCAAAGAAATCATCATCGGAAAAAGCCATCAAGCCTGATACAATACAGAAGAGAGATGATGGCAAAACGGGCGGGGGTGGGTGAGTTGTGATATTTGTGTTTTATACATCCACCATTTGTGGCATGTTTGGCACAGAAGGGAGAAGGCTTCAAAACCAGACTCAAACATCTTGCTTTTCACGGGCGCCTTCTCCACGGGCCCAGCACCCAAACTCTAAATGTTTGTGCGCTCAGTGAATCTGGAACAGGGATGGCTAAGCTTTTTGTCTTCGTGGGCTGAAAGAACCCACGTGCCAGCATGAACTTGCGTCCCCACACCCATAAAGCAATGTGCACACACACACCCTCCCCGCACCCTGCACATGCAACACTCCTGCACTCCCCCCGCACATGCGCATGCAACCCAATGGTGGGTTACATATATTTTTACTATGTAAAAACGTGGGTGTTGGACTTGAAGACCTCCAAGGTCCCTTCCAGCTCTGTTATTCTGAAGGAAAGGCAAGAGGTGGGAAATAAACCTAATCGTATCTAGCCCGATGTCCTTCAAAAACAATGAAACAATGCAATCAATGAAATGGAGAAAGAATTGGCTTTCATTTTTTGCAGAAAACAGAAAAGAGGACATATCAATGCAGAAGCTTTGGGATAGAATGAAGGCCCTTGCTGGAGGCTTGATAACAGACTATGCAAGGAAAAGAAATACTAAGAAAAGAAAAGCTTTTAACATTAGAGGATGATTACAAGAGGCTTGAAAAAGAGCTACGGAAATGTCGACACAAAAAAGGACATTAAAATTAAAATGGACACAATTAAACATAAAATGGGGCTAATGGAAAAGGAGGAATTAGCACAAAAACGTAGAGGTGCTAAGCAGAATTATTTTGAAGATGCAAATAAACCAGGTAGATGGTTAGCGTATAAACTGAAAAAAGAGAGAGAATAGACGACCAAGGGCAAACCTGCCATGGAAATAGAGGGAAGAAGAAAAAATTATACAAGAGTACTACGGAAAATTGTATGAAGAAGAGAACATAGAGGAGGGAAGAGTTAAACAAAAAACAATGAAACAGGGAACCTGAAACTGACTAATTAAAAGGAAAGCAACAGGTTATGAGAGTAACACCAGGAAATAGGAATCCATCTATCCAACCTAGCATTCACTGGATGGAAAGCATGGATTGTATGGAATGTGAATGAGTCCTAATCTTCCACAGTTTAGAGGTTTTCAAGGAGAGACCAGACAACCAATTGTCTGGGATGTTATAAGGCCCTGAGGATGAACCTATGGCACGCATGCTAAAAGTGGCACGCAAAGCCCTCTCTGTGGGCATGCGTGCTGTCGTCAGCCGCTTTTCTGGTTTCCGGCATGCACATGCATGCTGGGCAGCTGGTCTTCGTGGACGCCAGAGGGACAGAAAATGGTGTGAAAAACAGCTAAAAAACAGGATGGGTTTTGGGGCCGTTTTCGGGCTGTTTTGGGGCCAAAAACGGCCTGAAAAATGCCCCCCAAAACAGCCCAAAATGGCCAAGAAACAGATATGTGCGCAGCGGCTAGCTGGTCTTCTGGTTTCCAGCGCTCTGGCACACACGCACGCATGTGCATGTACACACATTCTGGTTTGGGCTCTCAGTGCCGAAAAGGTTCGCCATCAGGGTTATAGGGCCTCCTCTCCTGCTTGAGTAGGGGGTTGGACTAGAAGCCCTCCAAGGTCCCTTCCAACTCTGTTATTCTGTTATTTCCAACATCTCCCCCTTAAAAAGAGGCAGTGGCAGCCAGCTGGGGGCGGGGTGAGAGAGCCAGGGAAAACAGCTACAAAAAGCAAGTGCCTTTTATTAGTAATCTCCTTACGTCATTCCCAACAGCTCAGCCGCTGTTGGTAGGATAAACAGAGGAATCAAATTGTTTGTAGGTCAAGAGGTACACAGAGGCAACCAACCTCGCCAGCCCTTCGTTCGTCTGTCGCCCGGCATTGTCTGACAGCCTCTCAGACTTTCAAAAGCCGGGATAAAGCAGAGGTTTAGCCCCCAACAGCATCTGTCTGTCTGTCTGTCTGTCTGTCTCCCTCTCTCTGTCTCTCTCTCCTCTCTGCCTCTTCCCTCCCTCCCTCTCTTTCTCTAACCTCTCTCCCTCTGCCCACTGTGTCTTTCTCTCTGTCTCTCTCTCTCTTTCCTCTCTGTGTCTTTCTGTCTCTCTCCTCTCTGCCTCTCCCCTTCTCTCTCTCTCTCTTTTTCTTTCCTCTCTCTTTCCTCTCTCTCTCTTTCCTCTCTGTCTCTTTGTATCTCTCTCTCTCCTCTCTGCCTTTCCCTCTTCTCTCTCTCTCTTTCTGTCTCTCTGTGTCTTTCTCTTTCTCTCTCTCTCTTTCCTCTCTGCTTCTCTTGGTCTTTCTCTCTCTCTCCCCTCTGCCTCTCTCTTTCCTCTCTCTCTCCCTCCCTGTCCCTCTTCTCTCTCTCTCTCTCTTTCCTCTCTCTCTTTCTCTGTCTCTCTCTCTCTCTTCTTTGCCTCTGTCTCTTTCTTCTCTCTCTCTTCCCCCCTTCCTCACACAATCATACATGATAATTTGCATCTTGGGAGATATGGGGGGGGAGCAGAAGATGGCAGAAGATTGAACGAGGTGCTGACAAGGGTAGACAACAATTGTCACTAAAAATAATAAAATATCCTGTTTATTGGACTCATTTTGAGGCTTGTTGGGAGGAGGGGCAGAAGAGTTCAGTTTTCCTACTTCCAGGCAAATGCTCCTGAATGAAATGGACGGGCAAATTAAATGCTGATTTTCTTTGCTTTGATCTGGGTGCAAAGCATTGGCTGTGTTGGCAAGCAAGAGGAAGGGAATACCTCCAGATGAATTCCCAGTGTCTTCTCACTTGGGTGGAAATGCAAAGCCAAAATGTTTTGCAGAAGAAGGCAAAACATTTGTGTAGGGTTTCCTGCCTAAGCAGGGGGTTGGACTAGAAGACCTCCAAGGTCCCTTCCAGCTCTGTTATTCTATTTCCATAAAACTTTTCTCCCCTTAGTTGGGAATACAGATGGAGAAAGGGAAGTATGATGGATCAGTTAAGAGAATTTAAAATTCTACTTTGGACATGGTTAAACCACCGAGTGATCCAATAAAGTCTGAAGGTTTCACAGGACAAAGATTTTCCCAACCCCAACTTATACAAACCTAGACTTGAACCCAGTACCGGGGCCTTGACCACAGCCAGATAGTTTGCCATAACTCAACAATCTTTCTCAAGTTGTTCTTCTGCAGAAATGTTCAACTACAACTCTGATTCCATCCAGCAAGGAGCCATCATGCGAGGGAGAAATTGAGAATTGGGACTTCTGCTACCCAATTTTTAACTGATCTGATTCAGAAGACATTTTTCTAGTTTCCATCCATCATTCTTCAAATCTCATTAGAGACAAATGGGAGACCTTGAGACTTTCAAAACAGTTGCCTTTTAAATAGGAAATGAAGATAGACCATTTTGGGGCTGCCTCTAAATTTGACCCCATCCATCCTGTTCCTTTCACCCCTTTAAGATATTAAACATTAAATAAAGCACGCTGCTTCTTAAACTATCGCATTAGAGCACTGTATCCATTCATACCGGTGAATTCCCCTATCTTGGTCAACACAAGAGACATGGTTTAAATGCCTTGCTCTAAGCACTGAAGCCAGTTCATCTGTCATCCAAGGAAACTTGCTAGGATGAGGAGGGGGGAAAAGGGTGGATATGTACAAAGTAGACCCTGCGCAAACTCTAATATGATCTGGAAGCTACCAATTGCATTAAGGAAACAAAAAGACCTTATCTCCACATCCTATTATATTGTTTTCAGGTCTATTGTTGCGCACATTATCCAGAAAACATTTAGAGCTGGGCAGCCTCAGCCTGAATGAATGAATGAATGAATGAATGAATGAATCAAACAATCAATCAATCAATCAATCTTAAAGGGGAAAGGACCGTTAAGAGGTCTATTTCTGTTGCATCCTGAAAGGTTGCAACAGAAAGGAATTGTCAGATGGCTTAGACTTGTACTCCAAAAAAGAAATGGGTCCCTGGAAATATTTCACTCAATATTTGGCACTGTCTGTGAGTCAGATAAACAGACATCCAAGTGGCAATCCTGACAAAATCAACTGTTAAATATTCCACTTGGGTTTCCTGCCGAGAATCATTGGGATTTATTACTATTACTATTATTATTATTAGAAAAAGCAATTACTACCAACCTGCCTTCCATTGAGGACCTGTACACTGCATGAGTCAAAAAGAGGGCTGTGAAAATATTTACAGACCCCTCACATTCTGGACATCAATTGTTTCAACTCCTACCCTCAAAACGATGCTATAGGGCACTGCACATCAAGACAACTAGACATTCTCTTCTCTTCTCTTCTCTTCTCTTCATTATTATTATTATTATTATTATTGTTGTTGTTGTTGTTGTTGTTGTTGTTGTTGTTGTTGTTGTTGTACAATTGTATCACAGCGTCCAGTTGTTTCGCCGGATTTGGCATTGGTTACTAGTCGGGCCCCACCCAGGGGCCTAGGACGTCGTAACGTATTTTCGTAATATGCGTGCAGATCCAAGCAGTGCGGCTTTTTGCATTTGACTGATGGTGATTTTGTCAATTTTTAACTGTTTTACATGTAATTCCAGTGCTTTTGGAATAGCACCCAGTGTGCCAATTACCACTGGAATTATCACTGCTGGTTTGTGCCATAGTCGTTGAATTTCGATTTTTAAGTCCTGGTATCCTGGTATTATTATTATTATTATTATTATTATTATTATTATTATTATACAATTGTATCACAGCGGCCAGTTGTTTCGCCGGATTTGGCATTGATTACTAGTCGGGCCCCGTCCAGGGGCCTAGGACGTCGTAACGTATTTTTGTAATATGCATGCAGATCCAAGCAGTGCGGCTTTTTGCATTTGACTGATGGTGATTTTGTCAATTTTTAACTGTTTTAAATGTAATTCCAGTGCTTTTGGGATAGCACCCAGTGTGCCAATTACCACTGGAATTACCACTGCTGGTTTGTGCCATAGTCATTGAATTTCGATTTTTAAGTCCTGGTATTTTGCGATTTTTTCATGTTCCTTCTCGGCGACCCTGCTATCACCTGGTATTGCGATGTCTATGATTGTGACCTTATTTTTCTCAACCAGTGTGATGTCTGGTGTATTATGCGCCAGTATTTTGTCGGTTTGTATACGGAAATCCCACAAGATCTTGACCATCTGATTTTCGGTGACTTTTTCAGGCTGATGTTCCCACCAGTTTGTTGCTGTTTTGATATTATAATTTTTGCACAAATTCCAATGGATCATTTGTGCTACTGAATTGTGCCGCAATTTATAATCAGTCTGTGCAATTTTTTTTACAGCAGCTGATTATTATTATTATTATTATTATTATTATTATTATTATTATTATTATTATTAATGCTACAGTCCTCTCTCTTCTGCCACACTTCTGCTCTGTGGTCCCACATCCCTCTCTTTGATCCATTTAAATGCAAACACTACATATATTAATCCATACAGTGTGGCTCTATTATTATTATTATTATTATTATTATTATTATTATTATTATTATTATTATTATCTATCTTTCTCCTTATCTCTTCTCCACCCTTCCTTTTATTGGTATTATTATTTAAGATTTAATCTTCAATTCAATTCAGTCTGGGACTTGTAAAAATTATATTATGGTTAATCTTCAATTTGATTCACAGTCTGGGACATCATCATTACTATTATTACTATTATTATCTTTTATTCATTAAACATGAAACTACTCAACTGAACATTTAAAAACATAACACAAATATTGAGTGGCGTTGATGGTTGATACATACAGAATAGAATAGAATAGTATACTATAGAATAGAATAGAATAGAATAGAATAGAATAGAATAGAATTCTTTATTGGCCAAGTGTGGTAGGACACACAAGGAATTTGCCTTTGGTGCATAATATGCTCTCAGTGTACATAAGGAGAATAAAATACATTCATCAAGAATCAACACTTAGTGATAGTCAAGGTTACCAATAAGCTTTCAAATTGTACTAGTAAACAAAACAATATAAATTGAAAGATGCAAGCAACATGGTTATAATCATAAGTGGGAAGAGATAGATAGATAGTAGGAAGGAAGAGAAGAATAATAGTAATACAGTCTTAGTAAATTATTTGACTGTTGTGTGAATTAGTTGTTAAGGAGAGTGATGGCATTCAGGCGAAAACTGTCCTTGTCTCCAGTTGTTCTCCCAAGTATCTCCTTAAAATGTACGTTGCTGTTGTTATTATTTCCATCATATTATTATTATTATTATTAATAATGATGATGATAATATTGATGATAATGAAGAAGATGATAATAACAACAACAACAACAACAACAAGAAAAAATAATGAAATATCGTGACCTGGCCATCAAAATTACATGGCTATGGATGAAGCATGTGACAGTGATACCCATTATCATTGGGGCACTTGGCACCATGTCCAAGAATTTTACAAGATACATCCACAAATTGCAGCTTCCTGCAATAACACCAGCGGAACTGCAAAAAACTGTGCTGCTCGGAACATCTTATATTTTAAGAAGGTTCTTGGTTGATACCTAGGACACTGGCAGCAAACCGTATCAACTATTAGCACCAGTCACTGGTATTTGTGATACATTTTTGAATGTTCAGTTGGCTGAGTTTCATGTTTAATGAATAAAGTATATAATATTAATATTAATAATAGCAACAATATTAATAATAATATCACTATTTTAATCTTAAATTTGATTCACAGTTTGGGACTGGTAGAAACTTAACAGTTCAAGTCCTAACCAAGGAGCTAAGAGTTGTTAAGGTAACGTCTGAGTATATAGGCAGTTCCGAGTAGGATGTGGGGGTTTTTCTTTGCAAAGTCAGAATATTCATGTCTGATAAGTTCAACATTTCCATGTATCTAGGCAGCCCTTTGGGTATTGCCAGGAAGGCTCCTGTTACTATTGGTACAACCATTGCTTTCTTCCTCCACCGTCGCTCAACTTCAATTTGCAAATCAGGCTATTTTGTCCCCCCCCCTCTAGCCCCCAGTTATTACTATTATTATTCTCTGTTGCTTTGCATGTACACTGAGAGGTTCTGCACGGGAGGCAAATTCCTTACATGTGTCTAATCACACTTGGCCAAATGAAGTATTCCATTCAATCCATACATGTGCTAACACACTTCCAAGCACACCCCTGGTGCAAAATACGACTTCAGCAACAGAGTGGCCAATGCCTCGAATGCACTACCTGACTCTGTGGCTTCTTCCCCAAACCCCTCAAAATTTAACCAACGACTCTCTACTGTTGACCCCTCACTCCATTCCTAGGAGGTCTGTAAGAGGGGTGTGCATAGATGCACCAGCGTGCCTACCATCCCTGAACTACTGTCTCCATTTATTCGTACCCGTTTCCTGTACTCAAAATCATATTTACACTTACATCTGTTACCTTCTACATGCTTTACAAATAAATAAAATAAAATAAATAAAACCAGGAGACGAAGGAGGAAAGGAAATCTCTTCCAGTTTAGGAATCACATCCAGATGCTCGCTTGGCATGAAAGCCTCCCAACGGAACAGAACAGGGGTACATTGGTAACTCATGGATTCCAACTCAGTGTCAGTTGCACAGAGAGTTGTGCCCTCCTACTGCCAGGACTCGGCCGATTTGCAACCCCTCGTTATCCACCGGTTTCTTGCATTTTCCTTTTAAAAAAAAGTTGCCAGCTGCACTTTTGACACGTTTGATCTGGACAAAGCTCTATATACTCCTTGTGTGCGAAAAATCCTCACCTCTCAGACCCGCCCTTCCGAGAGGTTGAAAGCCTAAAACCACTGGGGGGGGGGGAGAGGGTTGTTTCCCTGAGAAGTTGGCCAGCCTGTTCCCTGCAGCGCGCCCACCCACCCACCCCTTCCCCAGCTCAGCTCCGAAGGCGCCCGCGAACTCACCTTTGCAAAACAGGACTCCCAAGAGTGAGCTGATAGCCAAGAGGCCGCTGGGCGCAGCCCCCATCCTGAAAGAAACACCCCCTCCTTGCCTCGCTTCGCTTCGCTTCGCCTCGCCTTCCTTCCTTCCCCGGGATCGGGGGAGCCGCTTTTCAAGACTTCAAGCCGGATCCCGAAGCCGATCGCCTTCGTTTTGCCTGGAGGATGCGTCCCCGGTGCGTCTCCATCCACATCAGATCTAGCGCCTTCTCCCGGTCAGACGCTGCTCCAGACGGGGGAGGCGGGAAGAGAAGAGCCTGTGCCCAGCCACCCCCCAGTTTTTCCCGATTCTCGGACATCCAGGGAAGGCTCCTTCCTCCCCCCTCCAAGCCCCGAAGAGGGCGCGCAGCTAGGGATGCCGCGCAGCGCAAAGGCACAGCCTAGAAAGACAAGGTAGTGTCGGGGAAGGAAAGTTTTCTGCTTCTTCTTCTTCTTTCTTCTTTTTTTCCCCCTGGCGCCTCCCTGCTCCAGCCCGGGTGGTGCCTGGAAACTGAGGGGGGGGGGGAGGGAAGGAGGAAGAGTCCTGGAGTGGGTGGGCGACCGACGGATAACACTCTTCCTTTGGCGACTTCAACGCTGTCCCTTCAAGGGACTCTTCCTCGCCAAGCGTGGGAAACCCAACTTGCTCTTGCTGGAATCACCAAAAGAAGAAGAGTGAGCCGTCCTTCTTTAAGGAGGAGGGGGGGTGGGGGAGGAGGGGGGCAATCTTCGTCCGACAGGACCCCCCCCAGAAAGTCTTCCCGGGGGTCGAGCCTTCAAGCCTGCAAACCCCAGAGACTCGCAGACAGAGCGAGAAAGACGAAGAGAGGCGGATCCTTGCCAACTGCTCTCCAATCCGAGGAAGGTTTTTTTTCTCCCTCTCTCGACCCTTCCCCTTTTCGCTTTTTTTACACCCACCCCTTCCTTTCGCTTTCAGTCCAAAGATCAGGCGTGACTAAAGCCGGCTGGCGAGCTCAGGATGAACAGATTAACAGAGTTGGAAGGGACCTTGGAGGTCATCTAGTCCAACTCCCCGCCCAAGCCCCCCCTACCCCCCCAACCTCCCCGCGATTACTCGCTTGGAGCTCCATCTTGGGAAGCTTTCCCCGGCCACAAAGGTTACAAAAGGGGCGACGAAGAATGCGTCCCCCAGATCCGGGAGCCTGTTGCAAGCAAGGTAGGACAAGGGATGCACCGCTCCTGCACGACCGCTAGGGGGCTTGCAAAAGAACTACTGTCTGTGTCCCTCTTGTGGCCGTGTGCGGGATGACAGCCCGGATGAAGCCGAATAGAATAGAGCTGGAAGAGCCCTTGGAGGTCTTCTAGTCCAGCCCCCTGCTCAAGCAGGAGAATCGAGCCAATTCCGATAAGTGACTGTCTAGTGTCTTCTTAAAACCCTCCAGTAGTTTAGTTGAAAGTGTAGTTGAAAGTAGTCTAGTTGAAAGGCAGTTATTCCGTTCTCTTACATTCATTACTGGAGAGTCATGAATAAAGGTGGCTCAGTAGAGCTTGTCGATCAGAAAGGTCAGCAGTTCGGTGGTTCGAATCCCTAATGGAGTGAGCTCCTGTTACTTGTCCCAGCTTCTGGCAACCTAACAGTTCGAAAACTCGTAAAATGCAAGTAGAAAAATAGGGAGCACCTTTGGTGGGAAGGGAACAGCATTCTGTGCACCTTCGGTGTTTAGTTATGCCGTCCACATGACCACGGAGACATCTTTGGGCAGTGCTGGCTCTTCGGCTTTGAAACAGAGATGAGCACCGCCCCCTAGAGTCAGGAACGACTAGCACATATGTGTGAGGGGAATCTTTACCTTTTAAGATTTGAGTAGGCTTGCAATGCAACCTTAAACTCCTAGAATACAAATAAAGATGGCCTCATCTGGCTTATCCCAGAACTAATAAACAGAAGTAGATTTAACTGGGGTAGCTGAGGAACCTCTTAGAGATGTTTCGGGCCCTCCATCACCTCTGGGCAAGTCAGGCACTCAAGAAGAACAGCTGTTGACCCAAAGATGCTTTTTTTCAGGAGGCAACTGGACTTTCTTATTTTTTTTTCTTTTGAAGACATTTCGCTTCTCATCCAAGAAGCTTCTTCAGCTCTGACTGGATGGTGGGGAATGGAAAGATTTATGCTCCTTGCAGACAGCTGGTCATTTGAATCCTTTTAGAGGGCCATTGAGGCTACTTGGAGGTTTGTCTCTGTCATCAGGGTCACCTGAGTGGTGCAAATGGTTCCTGGAGTCTGTAATTTTCGGACACAGATAAACCTCCAAGTGCTTCAAGACCCTCTAAAGCAGTGGTTCCCAACCTTTTGTTGGCCATGCCCTAAGCATCTCTGAAATCCTGATCCCCCCCCACCCCCGTGACATATAATTCTTACTTTATTCAAAAAGTGAACTCTACTCACGTGGACGAAGCCTAAAAGGCCATTAATATGGTTTAAACAAGGTTCAAATTGCCCCTATTAAAAATCAAATCCCGCCCCCGTGGGGCCTGGGCAGTTGGGAGCCACTGCTCTAAAGGGATGAAAATGACCAGCTGTCTGCAAGGGATATAAATCCTTCCATTCCCCACCATCCAGTCAGAGCCGAAGAAGCTTCTTAGATGAGAAGCGAAACGTCTTCAAAAGGAAAAATACCAGGAAGTCTAGTTGCCTCTTGAAAAAGCACCTTTGGGACTCCAAGTGGCCTCAACGACCCACCAAAAGGATGCAAAGGACCAGCTGTCTGCAAGGAGCATAAATCCTTCCATTCCCCACCATCCAGTCAGAGCTGAAGAAGCTTCTTGGAGGAGAAGCGAAACGTCTTCAAAAGGAAAAAAAAAACAAAACAAGAAAGTCCAGTTTCTGAAAAACGAGA
Organism: Thamnophis sirtalis; assembly: GCF_051295495.1. NCBI lineage: Eukaryota > Metazoa > Chordata > Lepidosauria > Squamata > Natricidae > Thamnophis > Thamnophis sirtalis. Next base: position 64,657,695 of record NW_028261382.1, read on the forward strand.
AAGTCCACTCCTGAAAAAAAAGCACCTTTGGGACAACCATGACCTGGAGGACGGAGAATCTCTAGACACGGAGACCTGTTGTCTCCTCTATCCCCCACCCCAGATACCACTTCCTTCCTGGCTTAAGAGTAGGAGCTCTGTTGGGCTTTAAGGATAGGAGAAATTGGGTTATCTTAGCAACGTCCGCCTCTTCCGCTACTGGAACTGCCTTAGTCATCGGAAGTGGTGGAGTCCTCAAAACACCTGAGCTCACCTTAGTCACCTAAGTGCCTTTTGGGCTCCAGCATTTCTATCAATAGCTTAGTTTGATGCTTCAGGTCAAGTAATTGGGAGGTGAATTGCAAGCTACAAGGAACAAGGACAACTGAGGCTTCTGAGTCACACATTGAAGAATAGATGGAGTGGGCTGCTTTTCGTTCGAAGCAGAGATGCAGGTGCATTCATGCACAGTTCTCAAAGGTCTTTCAAGGGTGGCCTTCTCTTTCAACACTCAGTCACACAACACGCACACGCAGCCAGTACGTGCAATCCCATTTCCAGGCCTATTGACTTCAGCGGATGAAACAAACTGACATTGATATAGGACGGTGATGGCTAAACTTTTTCCCATTGCGTGCCAAAAGAGGGGGGACCACACCCATAATGCCACGCGCATGAGCCCCGCGGGCATACATGCGCAACCCCCTCCCCCCGCTTTTGGCATGCGATAGACCCATTTTTTGCCCTCCCAAGGCTCCAGAGGCTTTCTAGGAGCCTGCGGAGGGCAAAAACAGGATCCTCAGCCCCCCAGAGGGTCTCCGGCACATGAAAACCACCCCTATGGGCAAACCAGAAGTTCAGGAATGGACTATCAGTTTGCATAGGGCCGTTTTTCATGCTCTTGAAGTCTCTGGAGGCCAAAAAACAGCCCAACCCGCAAACCAAAAATCCGTTCCTGAACTTCTGTTTGCACGTTGGGTTGTTTTTCGCCCTCTGGAGCCTTCAGGGAAGCCACTGGAGGGCGAAAAACGGCCCTTAAAATGGCTGGTCAGTTGTCCAGCACGCGCCTAGGTGGCACCTCTGCCATAGATTCACCATGACGGATACAGGACAATGGTGTCAAACTCGATTTAGTTACAGGGTTGTGAATCAGGGTTGTGTTTGACCTCGGGGGTGGGAGGGGTGGGCGTGGCCAGGGTGGGCGTGGCCCAGGGGTGGGTTGCTGCCGGCATTACTGCCGATTCAGTACGCAAATTTTTTTGCTCTGCATCCTTGCGCATTGGCATCTGCAATTGTCTCCGCATGCGCAAAATGTTAAAAAGAGGGGGGGAAATACATTTCTGCAATGAAAATTGTTCTGCGCATGCGCAGAACTGAAAATCAAGATGGCTCCGCCTTAGGAGAACTGGTTCGGGGGCGTGGTCAGCTACCCAGGCTACCAAGTTACTACCTATTTGGTTTAACTGGTCTGAACCAGTAGGAACCAACCTCTGGCATGGCCAGCATGGTATCACTCGTTTCAGGGGATGCCTGTGGTGGCTCGAGCACTCTGCCAGTGAAAAAAGGCTCCCAAGCTCCATTTTCACCTGTGTTGGCTTCCTGTAACCCTCTGCCAGTGGAAATGGAGCCTGGGGGTGGGGTGGGCTGCACACATCACCCTCCTGCCCTCCATTATTGTCTGGATCGGCCCTCTACAACCCTCTGCCAGCAAATTCTGTTTTTGCTGGCAAAGGCACTGAGGTCCTATCCTTTGCTGTTTTCAGGGTGGCCCCCTGGGTCATATGTAGGCATTCTAGAATGTCCCCCTAGAATGGGGACACAGTGGCTCACAGACTAAGATGTTGAGCTTGTCGATCAAAAGGTCGACAGCTTGGCAGTTCGAATCCCTAGCGCTGCGTAACAGAAGGAGTTTCCATGACTCGTCCCAGCTTCTGCCAACCTAGCAGTCCGAAAGCATGTAAAAATGCAAGTAGAAAAATAGGAACCATCTTTGGTGGGAAGGGAATAGAATTCTCTGCGCCTTCGGTGTTTAGTCATGCCGGCCACATGACCACGGAGACGTCTTCGGACAGCGCTGGCTCTTCAGCTTTGAAACAGAGATGAGCACCGCCCCCTAGAGTCAGGAACGACTAGCACATATGTGCGAAGGGAACCTTTACCTTTACCTAACACCTAAAGTTGCTCATTCCCATGGAGATGTTGGTTTCATTTTGATTTGGTATTTAGAAATCAACCACTCCAATCTTTTAACCACGGTTCCTTTGCCCAGTCCCTTTGCTCCTTCTCCTTGATTTTGCCACCTCTGATGTAGGAGAAGGAGAAAACATGAAATTCATGGCCTCCTGGTAGATTTGGACAGGAGTACCACTGGCCTCTGGAGAGCCAAAGTGAAGGATGAAATGATGGCCATCTTCTCCTATTTCGTTTTTCTTGCTCATTCTTCACTTCATTGGAGGTGAAAACAATTCATTGAGGGCCTTCAGAGGTAGCGAGGCATTGGACATTCATGTGTGAAGACAAAAATAGATCAGCTTTGAAGCTACCTTCTTCTCTTGATATTCATCCTCCATTCATCCATTCAAATTTCTTCCTCCTTCTCCTTTTTCTCCTTCTCCTCCTCTTCTCTATCAACATCAGCTCAACTTGAGTGGGGAACTACCCTCCTTCTCCTCCTCCATCTCCTCCTTCCTTCTTCTTCTTCTTCTTCTTCTTCTTCTTCTTCTCCTCCTCCTCCTCCTCCTCCTCCTCCTCCTCCTCCTCCTCCTCCTCCTTCTCCCTCCTCCTCCTTCTCCCTCCTCCTCCTTCTCCTTCTTCTCCCCCTTCCTTCTCTTTCTCCTCCTTCTCTTTCTCCTCCTCCTCCCTCCTCCTCCTCCTCCTCCTCCTGTATTTAAACATCTGTTTTACTCTCCACCAATCTGCACTTTAGGAATTCTGTTGGAGTGAGAAGCCAGAATAAATTCAGAGCCACAGACAAAGAAAATGAAAACTATCTAGTTTTGTTGAGCGAGCATTTCTGATTCGGGGATTACCCGACTGCAATTTGTGTTGGTTAATTAAACAGCAAGGAAAGAAGAGAGGAAACTGTGGAAAGCAAGCGCTGTCAATCTTGAAAAGCTACTGAATAAAAGGTAGATATTTTTTTAATTCTGCTGAGGCCTGCAACTTGATTATTGCCCCTTCAAAAAAATGGGGAAAACAAGTGTAGGAAATTAGCACCCACCCCTCTCCTAGGAAAATAAAATATTTTAGGAAACATTAAAAGGGCAGAATATTTCCCCCTAAAAGGCAGAAAATCAGCCCCCACTTTATCAATGGGGCATTAAGGCCTGAGCCAGTCTATTCTACATAACAAAGATCTATCTCCTTCAGGCAGAGCCATAGGAGGAATTGCCCAAAGCCCTTTCATTACATCATCAGCCCTGGTGGGTTCCAGCAGAGACTACTGCCGGTTCGCTCAGGGGCATGCTGTGCATTGCACAGTACAACTAAAATTGCTCTGTGCATGCGCAGAAGGAAAAAACAAGATGGTGGTTCTGTAGAACCGGTTTGGCAGTGTGGCAGGCCTGGGTCGCTGCCGGTGCCAGCGACCCCGGCCACCAAGCTACTACCGGTTCAGCCAAACTGGTCCAAACTGGTAGGAATCCACCACTGATCATCACCCAGCAAGAGTTAACTAAGCCTGGGATTCAGGACAGCCTACAGAGTGGCCCCTGCATGGCCCCATGGGAGTCTGGCAACCAATCAGAATACAAGCTCAAATTCAAAAGCCCAGAGAGGGCGTAAAACCCAGGCACTCTCCGCGTCTCTTCCCCTTTTTCTTCTCCACCCAACATCTTCAAGCCATGTAATCCTGTCCACCATTAAAACCATCTTTCCAAGTGGCCACAATGTTTCCAGTGTCTTCCTCCCCACTTGGAACAACCCAGAAGGATATTTCTTCCGACACAAGTAAGACTCCTCCAACGTCCCAGGGAAGTGTTGTGATATTTAGAATAGGATAGGATAGGATAGGATAGGATAGGATAGGATAGGATAGGATAGGATAGAATAGAATAGAATAGAATAGAATAGAATAACAGAATTGGAAGGGACCTTGGAGTTCTTCTAGCCCAACCCCCTGCCTAGAAAGGAAACCCTACACCACTTCAGACAAATGGTTGCCCAACCTTTTCTTAACAACTTCCAGTGTTGGAGCATTCACAAGTTCTGGAGGCAAGTTGTTCCACTGATTAATTGTTCTCACTGCCAGGAAGTTTCTCCTTAGTTCTAAGTTGCTTCTCTCCTTGATTGGTTTCCACCCATTGCTTCTTGTTCTGCTTTCAGGTCCCTTGGAGAATAGTTTGACTCTCTCTTCTTTGTGGCAGCCCCTGAGATATTGGAAGACTGCTATCATGCCTCCCCTAGTCCTTCTTTTCATTAAACTAGACATACCCAGTTCCTGCAACTGTTCTTCATATGTTTTAGTCTCTAGTCCCCTAATCATCTTTGTTGCTCTTCTCTGCACTCTTTCTAGAATCTCCACATCTATTTTACATCGTGGTGACCAAAACTGAATGCAGTATTTATAAATAAATGATATTTATTTCAAATGCTAAGTGTTTATGGGAGGCTCAGTACTCCTTACTCCTCCAGTATTTGGATTTATGGAAGATGGTTGGACGGCTGAATTAATCCATTTTCAAGGTTTGCATAACATTTTGCAAACAATCACCCACCAAACATGCTGGGTTTACACAATGACAAAAACCCACAGCGCCCTTCCTCGTGCACAGAGGCACACACAACCGCTATAGATAACACCAAGCCAGCTCAATCTGTTTTGCAAACTCACTCCCTGGATCTCTAATCCAGTTAAGCATGTTGTGCGAACTTCCACGGTCTTTAATTGAGCGGATTGAGAGTGGGTTGGTGTTGGAAACCTGGCATTCCGTGCAAATTCTTTTCCGAGCTACATCGGAGAGGCCAGGAGCACACTCTGGGGCTGTTGTTATGCACAACATCGAGGTTGCTGGGCTTTCCGTTGGACAGGTGAAAACGTGAATTTCTAATAGTGGATATTCTGACTGCAATGTTTGTTAGCAGCTACAACACTGCCAGGAGCATAGCAATGAATTCTTAGAGCAAATTGCTTTCTGGGCACACAAACAGTTCCCCTCACACATGTGTGCTAGTTGTTCCCGACACTAGGGGGCAGTGCTCATCTCCGTTTCAAAGCCGAAGAGCCAGTGCTGTCTGAAGACCTTTCCATGGTTCTGTGGCCAGCAGGACTAAATGGCGAAGGCACACGGAGTGCTGTTCCCTTCCCACCGAAGGTGGTTCCTATTTTTCTACTGGCATTTTTAACATGCTTTCAAACTGCTAGGTTGGCAGAAGCTGGGACAAGGAACGGAAGCTCACTCCATTATGTGGCACTAGGGATTCGAACCGCCGAACTGTTGACTTTTCTGATCGACAACTTCAGCATCTTAGCCACTGAGCCACTGCGTTCCCCATGCAATTCTTCCAGGAGAGGATAGAAGGAGAAACAAGAGAAGAGGAAGCGAAACAAGAGAAGAGGAAGAAATGAGAAAAGAAAGATGAGAAGAGAAGCAAAAGGGAGGAGAAGAGAAACAGAAGAGATGAGAAATAGAAGAGAAAATGATCAAGTCTTAGCAGTGGAAAGAGCGCCCCCTGCTGGATGCTTCCCATCAACTCCATTAAAGAAGGACACACATTACATCCCATTGAACAGAGAAAGGGGGAAAAAAGAACTCACTTTCTAGGTTTGATCCATATACTATCAGAGGTGGGATTCAGCCAGTTCAGACTGGTTAGGTGAACCGGTAGTGCCAACCTGCAGCTCTCATGCCCCGGCTCTATGCTGTCCTATTTAGCCACATTTTCTAACCTGCACAGATGTATGTAAGCGCACACGTGGAAGGCATGCATGCTCACAAAGCCAGCGGCCACACAGGGGGCGAACTGGTAGTAAACTTGTGTGAAACCCACCTCTGCACACCATGCTCTAAAACTAACTCAAAGAGTAAGTTTGCTCAACTTCTGCACCAGCAAAATCTCCACCAAGTGTCTCAGTCAAGAGTGAGGCTTTTGTGGCGAACTCCGTTGGGCAAAATCAAGGCGAGGGCATATTGACTCCAAAGAACAGGGAGTTCTTTGCCTTTATGCAATCCTCAAGCAAGATGCTTAAGCGAGGATTGATCGGTCCCATGAAGGGAGCGAAGAGGTTGGTTGCATGCCTGCTTTTGGGCCAACCAAACCCGCCATATTGATTTTCCCAGCATGCCTGCAGGCAGTTGCGTGAGGTCCAGCGGTCTCCTGGGAACTCCAGATATTGTCAGTTGCTCTCTTCTTGCAACACAACCTTTCTCCTTGTTAGAAGAACCTAAAAATAATCCTTGCCGGCTGCCCATTTACCTGCTCCAAATTAAAACCAAGTGCTCTCCCAGCCTAAATTTTGGAGCTTCTTTGTTAAAATGCAAACAAATCTTTGGTGTCCAGTTAGAAAAGCCCTTTGAGCACTGAGTAAGAAATGATTCCCGACCTGAAATGAGTCAGAGGGAGTTGGGTGTTGGTTTCTTCTGTCCTTCACTCCAGTTCCTGTGAAGATTGTCCAAGGCTGCTGCGTGTCAGTTCTAACAAAAGCCCTCTAACACACGGTTGTGGCTTTGTTCTCTTACAAGAGAGTAAGGCTTCCGCTGTGGCAAATCCCAGCACAGCTTCAGGCATTACTGGACTTTGGAACCTGCATGGACAGGGTTGTCATCTCTCTCCATTAGCCAGATGGTTGTAGCCTAGAAGTCACAGCTTGCAAACAAGTTTAAGCAGCAGTGGTGCAGTGGTTAGAGTGGCTACTTCTGCTGACTGCTGGCTGCCTGCAATTTGGCAGTTCGAATCTCAAGGTTGACTCAGCCTTCCCTCCTTCCGAGGTGGGTAAAATGAGGACCCAGATTGTTGGGGGCAAAGAGGCTGACTCTGTAAACCCCTTAGAGAGGGCTGGAAAGCACTGTGAAGCAGTATATAAATCTATTGCTATTGCTATTTCCTTCCTTCCTTCCTTTCTTCCTTCCTTCCTTCAACTCTGCCCATTGCCAACAGTTCAATTCTGAGTGGCTGACTCAGCCTTCCCTCCTTCCGAGGTGGGTCAAATGAGGAGCCAGATTGTTGGGTGCAAGAGGCTGACTCTGTAAACCGCTTAGAGAGGGCTGGAAAGCACCGTGAATATAAATCTATTGCTACTGCTGTTCCCATTTGCAGCCTTCCCAGCCAACTTCCAACAAGCAAAGTCAATGGGGGAAAGCTGGATTGTCTTAATGATTACATGACCCACTTACCCATTGCCTGATTCACAGTTTCAACTGTGGTCATAAGTGAAGGACTACCTGTAAATAAGTATAAACAAGCATTCCGTTCCTAACTGGGTACTTTCAGGATTTTATAGAACGGCCTGGATTGGATTTTACGAGGCTTCATCGGTATTTATTCTGTTATTAGGCTGCCTTAATTGCCGTCGTGTCTCTGTTCCTGAGTGGTGTTTATTGTTGCACTGCAAACCACTGTTGAGAGCTTACTAAGCGTTGTGAACGACAAATGAATTTAAAAAGCTGCTGTGTTGGATCTTGCAAATAAAAGCAGGCAAGTCTTCTTGCAGGGGACTAGCCTGCAAGGGAGGGCAATATGGATCATTCACAGGTCTCTCTACCCTTCTTTTGGATATTTGCATCACCTTTCATTTGAGCCACACAGCAGAGGGCTCTGCAGCACAGCAAGAGGCACCGATCGTACTTTAACAATCCAAGTGACTTACACGGGGGTTGTGTACGGGTGTTCTCCAATGTCATGTAAATGTGTACGTGTTTTGCCACTTAGGGAAAAAATGAGGCTGGCTCCAGCTATGGTGATGGTATGAAATTTGTATAAAGAGTCAAGCAACAAGGCCGTGTATCATTTGATTAGGGGAGGGGGAGATTACACTGAGCCTCGGAGAGGGGAGATATGCGTTCTCGGGGCTCTCTGCAGATCTGGAATGTATCTGGAGAGCATCTGAACTTCCACTTCATGTTTTAAAGTTCCCTCTAGAAGTAAAGTGGGGGAGCTTTAAACAACCTCTTGTAATAAGAGAAGTTGGGAGTTAGAATTCAGCAATCTCTCCAAAAGGGTCCCAAATAACACCCCCAAGGAAAGAAGACTCAGAGGCTTGAGTTTCCTCCAAGTTACATTTGATTAAAGGTAAAGGTTTCTCTTGAGCATCTGTGCTAGTCGTTCCCGACTCTAGGGGGCGGCGCTCATCTCCGTTTCAAAGCCCAAGAGCCAGTGCTGTCCGAAGACGTCTCTGTGGTCATGTGGCCGGTGTGACTCAATGCTGAAAGTGCATGGAACGCTGTTATCTTCCCACCAAAGGTGGCTCCTATTTTTCTACTTGCATTTTTACGTGTTTTCGAACTGCTAGGTTGGCAGAAGCTGGGACAAGTCATGGGAGCTCACTCTGTTATGTGGCGCTAGGGATTCAAATCACCGAACTGCCGACCTTTCTGATTGGTATGGTGTTTGTTTTTTTAATAATCAGTGGAGACTTAAAAAAATATCTAATGTTTATTGCGATGTTAATTTCCCTTAACTAAATTCAACAGAAATAGAAAATATGGAAATACCTTATTATTGTAGCTGTTGATATGTTATTTAATAACATATACAAGATTCTGAGTAGAGACATTTAAAATGGATTAATTTGGAAACATCCCAAGATGATGAGGGGACTGGTGACTAAAACATACGAAGAACGATTCCGGGAACTGGGCATGGCTGGTCTAGTGAAGAGAATGACCAGGAGAGACATGAGAGCAGTCTTCCAATATTTGAGGGGCTGCCCCAGAGAGGAGGGGGTCAAGCTGTTTCCCAAAGCACCTGAAGGCCAGACAAAGAATAATGGATGGAAACTGACCAAGGAGAGAGATTCAACCTGGAAATAAGGAGGAATTTTCTGACAGTGAGAACAATCAACCATTGGAACAGAAGTTTCCTTCGGAAATTGTGGGAGCTTCATCCCTGAAGGCTTTCAGAAGAGATGGGACTGCCATTTGTCAGAAATGGTGTAGGGTCTCCTGCTTGAGCGGGGGGTTGGACTAGATGACCTATTAGCTCCTTTCCAACTCTCTTAATCAAGTCGGAGAAGTCTGGTTGCTTCAATTCACATACATGGGAAGGCTACTCTGGACTTGTGATTCTCACAGATGCTGCCACCTAGATAGCTATAGGTACTCTAACATCCACCCAGTTACCCCTAAAGTATTCAGTGGCCCTCAAAATTGGCCAAGCTCTGTCCTAGCAGCACCACTGTCCATTTCCCTTGTTGCTCAGTATGGATGACATGTAGCAAGCATAATTCACAGCTTTCCTCGTACATATATGCAGCCACTTATAGTTGGCAGCTGTGCTTGTCACTTTTATGAAGGTTTTAGTGCTAAAATATCAGCTGTCAGCAGCGAGCAGGTGTTGATAAATATTATGGAAGGTGGATATATTATTATTCAGGTGAATAGACAAGAGGAAAACAACAGTTGGTCAAAAGAAAACAATTTCTGGGTTGGGAAGCAACAGACAATGATAGCGAAGCAGTTCTGGTACCCAACCAAGGTTTGAAGAATGGATGGTAATTGGCAGTCTCAGGTTATGCTAAAAATTAACTTGAGGTCCAAAAAAACCCCTCACCTTCTATGTTAGTTTAGCATAATGAATTTAGAGGGTAGAAGGTATTTGCATTTGAGAAGGCCGTTTTTAAAATGGTAAAGGTAACAGTTCCCCTGCATATGTGTGCTAGTCATTTCTGACTCTAGGGGGCAGTGCTGATCTCTGTTTCAAAGCCAAAGAGCCAGCGCTGTCCGAAGACGTCTCCGTGGTCATGTGGCCAGCATGACTAAATGCTGAAGGTGCACGAAATGCTGTTCCCTTCCCACCAAAGGTGGTTCTTCTTTTTCTACTTGCATTTTTACGTGCTTTCAAACTGCTAGGTTGGCAGAAGCTGGGACAAGTCACGGGAGCTCACTCTGTTATGTGTCACTGGGGATTCAAACCGCTGAACTGCCAAAAATTTGTGCATTCACACAATATGCTTCACACAGTATGCTAACCTGGATAATCTTAGACTATCTTTTTCTAGTAGCAAGTGATGTCAAGTCAACCAATTCACTTAGCTTATAACTCTGGGTATTGTGTGACAGCAACCAAGTGGTGAACTTAGAAACCAGCTTAACCTAGATTGTAATTTTTAAGATGATTCTAAAAGGCCCCCAAAGTTTAGGACCCACACATTTAACAGAATGAGAGGGTTGGAAGAGACCTTTGAGGTCTTCTAGTCCAACCCCCTGCTCTGGCAGGAAACCCTCTACCATTCCATACAAATGGTTGTCCAATCTTTTCTTAAATACTTCCAGTGATGGAGCTCCCACAACTTCTGAAGGCAACTTCTGTTCCATTGGTTAATTGTTCTAACTATCAGGAAATTTCTCCTTATTCTAGGTTGCTTCTCTCCTTGCTTAATTTCCACCATTGCTTTTTGTCTTTCTGGTGCTTTTCCACATATTCCAAACATTTTTAGACGTAACCATCTCTGATGAAGCACACCCACAACTTCTGGAGGCAATTCATTCTACTGATAAATGGTTCTCACTGTCAGGAAATTTCTCCTTAGTTCCAGGTTGCTTCTCTCCTGGATTAATTTCCATCACTTTCCATTTTGCCAATCCTAAATAAAAAAAGAACCAATGAAGAGGAAGAAGGCAGCTTAGAGTCAATGGGTTGTTGTGGGACTTCAGAGAAGGTCAATAAACACTTCATTTAGCTATCATGTCACATCACATCCCAAAGAAGAGAGTCTATCAAACTATTCATCTCCCTGCCGGCTGAACTTGTCAGCCTGAGAGAGAAACTTTTTGCCAGGGCTGCACGCACACACACACACACACACACACACACACACACACACACACACACCAGGCAAGTGCCTGTGTTCTGACCCAGCTCCCCAAACACGACAGACCTTCTGTATTTAAATCAATGATTCCTTTATTAGGAGCACCGGCAAAAAGTTTCTCTCTCAGCGCAGCCTAACAAGTCTGTCCGGCAGGGAGATGAATAGTTGTCTGCCACATCTATTCATCTCCACCCCCTGCCCTTTATCTCCAGAGCTAAGGTGCGGCTTCTGTAGCAGTGGTGTCTCTTCCGTCCCAAGGACCGGCTCATAGATTTCCACTGCTCTCCTCTCCTCTGCCTGTCCTCTGAACCCAGCTGTTACTCCTCTTCCTCATCAGCCCCCTCCAGACCTGGGGGCTGTTGACTCTTCATCTGAGGGCTGACGGATGGCCCAGGCTCTGTCTCTCTCTCTCTCTCTGCCAGCTCCATTCCCTCTTCCATCTCAGAGCTCTCAGGTTGCCTTGATGCCGACCCTGACTCCCACACCACCATCTCCTCCTCCTCCTCCTCCTCTGATTTGGCTGCTGGGGGGCCTGTGACTGACAGGCCACAACATCCTGTTGTAATTTTGAATGGTTGCTAAGAAGACTGTTGTAAGTCGAGGGCTACTATAGTGATGCTCACATGTTGTAAGTTGAGGGCTACCTATAGTGAGGCGAGAGGCTTTTAACACTCCTTGCCATGAAGCTGAGCAACTCTTCAACCAGTTTTCCTGGCCTGACTGCAGAGTTCCACATTTACATCTGGACCAGCAGGGAGTCATTTCCGCCTCTGAATAGACTTTGCGTTATGTAAATACAAACAGCCCCATGTCTGTCCCTAGCAGATGGAAAAGAGAGAGAGAGAGGGAGGGAGGGAGAGGGAGGGAGAAGTGTGTGGGGGGAGAGAGACAGAAAGTGCAGACTCTGACTTATTATTGTGAATCAGTTCTTTGGTTGGCTTAATTGCTTGCATTTGGCTTTTTCTTCCAGTAGTGCAGCTGCGGAGTGGCTCCGCGTCTGTGTTTGTCTGTGTGCGTTGCATCCTTAAAAAATAAAATAAAATAAAAATAACCAGGCTCCCTTTTCGGTCAGCACGGAAGAGCAAAATGACACAATGACGATCGCCAGATGGGATCGTCCCAAAATCAAGGAGAAGATCGATTGAGTAGAGGGAGAAGCAGGAGTGGGATTCAGCTGGTTCGGACCAGTTCAAGTGAACCGGTAGCTCCAACGATCAGCTGAGAGTGATCCGGTTCACTCCAATGACCAGGTGGGCCCCTCCTGCCCGCCCCTGCACTATACTGACCTACATTTGCTTGAAGCCCAGATGATAGATGTGACAGTGGATTATCATGCCTCAGCTGTTGTACTCACCGGGGCTGCAGTAGAAGGTAGGTTTTTGAGCCGTTTTCAAATGCACTGTTCATGCTCAGCGAACTGGTTGTTACACCATTTGAATCCTACCAGTGGTGAGAACCTGCCTGTGGTACAAGAGCTCAAAGCTGTGTAGATCAATGTTCCTTTCACGTACGATTCTCCGCAATGACAACCTTATAGCAGTGGTGAAATTCAATTTTTTTACTACCGGTTCTGTGGGTGTGGTTTGGTGGGCATGGCAGGGGAAGGATACTGCAAAATCCCCATTCCCTCCCCACTCCAGTGGAAGGATACTGCAAAATTCCCATTCCATCCCCACTCCAGGGGAAAGACACTGTAGAATCTAGATTCCCTCCCTATTCCAGGGGAAGGATACTGCAAAATCCTCATTCCCTCCCCACTCCAGTGGAAGGATACTGCAAAATTCCCATTCCATCCCCACTCCAGGGGAAAGACACTGTAGAATCTAGATTCCCTCCCTATTCCAGGGGAAAGATACTGCAAAATCCTCATTCCCTCCCCACTCCAGTGGAAGGATACTGCAAAATTCCCATTCCATCCCCACTCCAGGGGAAAGACACTGTAGAATCTAGATTCCCTCCCTATTCCAGGGGAAGGATACTGCAAAATCCTCATTCCCTCCCCACTCCAGGGGAAGGATACTGCAAAATTCCCATTCCATCCCCACTCCAGGGGAAAGACACTGTAGAATCTAGATTCCCTCCCTATTCCAGGGGAAGGATACTGCAAAATCCTCATTCCCTCCCCACTCCAGTGGAAGGATACTGCAAAATTCCCATTCCATCCCCACTCCAGGGGAAAGACACTGTAGAATCTAGATTACCTCCCTATTCCAGGGGAAAGATACTGCAAAATCCTCATTCCCTCCCCACTCCAGTGGAAGGATACTGCAAAATTCCCATTCCATCCCCACTCCAGGGGAAAGACACTGTAGAATCTAGATTCCCTCCCTATTCCAGGGGAAGGATACTGCAAAATCCTCATTCCCTCCCCACTCCAGGGGAAGGATACTGCAAAATCCCCAATCCCCCCCAATCAGCTAGGACTTGAGAGGCAGAGAATAGATGGGGGCAGGGCCAGCCAGAAGTGGTATTTGCCGGTTCTCCAAACTACTCAAAATTTTTGCTACCAGTTCCCCAGAACCTGCTGGATTTCACCCCTTCCCTGTAAGGTAAGTTGGGCTGAATGAAGGGGGAAGCTGAAGTTCCCCTGAGACTTCTGGGATTGAGAAGGATACAAAATCTGGGTCTCCCTTCTTTTTGGTTCAACTCTTGAACCTCTACACTACAGCATCTCTTTTTGTCAGATAGAATATGAGATCCTGGTCTCCTTGTTAGGTGTCCATCTCAGTTTCCTAGCAGGAGCTTCAGTTGCCATGTGGGGTAATCTTGTCTCCATTTCACTCATGTCCCATAAATAGATTGAGCTGAGCAAGATCTAACAATCCAATAGTTTCTATGACCAACAGTAGGCTTGAAACTGCATCTCACCTGCCTCGGTTTAATGCCTTAACCATCACTCCACAATGGCTCTCTTGGGCACAGGATGCTATAAGTCAGGGGTCACCAACCTTTTGGACTTCAGGGACCACTAAATTCATTATTTTATATCCCATGGACCACTAATATGATCTGCCTAATGACCGACTGGGTGAGCATGGCTAGGTGGTCATGTGACTGGGTGGGTGTGGCAAACTCGATGTCATTCACCTCAAGGGGTGTCTTGTCGTCTTCTACTCACCCCTCCCCTCCTGGCCACTCCCCACCAGCCTGCTCAGGTTCCTTAGGGATTCAACAGAAAGCAGTTGTTGGAACTAAGCAGCCACCATGAGAAAGAGTTGGCAAAAGAGCTCAGTTCAAATTGGATCTGACCAAGAAGAGGCTCAGCAGAAGAACCTCACTGAGGACTAGGAGCATAGGCTTTCCAAGCAGAGGGAAGACCTGTGGGAGTGTAAGGCCAGGTAACGGTGCTTGGAGGCTCAGCGGGCTGAGCTGGTCAGCCAGTTCCAGGCCATGATGCAGTCCCACTGGAACAAGGCCCTCTGGCTCTTTGCCACTAGTGATACTTCCCTCCAGCCTTCTCCCAAAGCCCCACACCAGGAGGCTGAAATTGGAATTTCTGCCCCCTTCTGACCCACACAAAAAGACCCCAAAGGGGGAGACTCTCTGCAGCAACACAAGCGTTCATTGTATATATCTGGGCCACGGGTTGTAGTTTAAGGACCCCTGATTTAGTGCAGTATAAAAAATGCAAATAATTTTTCTGTGGCCCACCAAAATTTTCTCACAGACCACCAGTGGTCCACGGAGCAGCAGTTGGTGACCGCAGCTATAAGTGACAATCTTCCTGGGGTCAAATAAAGAGCAATGGACAATGGACCTCCTCAAACAGAGATGCTAATTTCATCTGCTTCCTTGGCAATCTCCAACAGACGTATCTGTAGGTGAACCAAGCCTTTTCCCACGGATTGTCCTTCAGCTCTTCTCTCCAACCAAAATATCCAGAACCAGCATTTACAACCAGAACAAGGCTGAGAAAAAAAGAAATGGAATGATACATCTTTCTCCCTTAGTTCATCAAGAATTGTCAGACAATTCTGTCCCATGAGGACAGAAACAGGAGAATTTAGGATGGGAAGGATGAAGCACAGGATGGGGGGGAATCACTGCTCTGAGCCATTAAACAAAATTCTAGTTAGGTTTTATGTATAGTTGAATAAAGGCCCTGCATTATTTATTAAGGGGCCCTGGTTGGACGTGATAACCCATGTTTAAAAAAAGATGGATTTGGTGTCCTTTGCAAAGGACGAAAAGGTTAGCCTGCTGCAAGATTTCATATGGATATAACCTTTCCGCTAACGGAGGTACTTAGTAATTGATATAAACAGGGAATAAATCGCTCTTGATATTTATTAATAGCTTGAGCAGAATTTTATGGCAACAGTTCCTTCCTTCCTTCCTTCCTTTCTTTCTTTCTTTTCCCCCCCTTTCTTAATCCATTCCTTGGCTGACACAAGCTTGTTAGCCCAGCTTCACCTCAAATCAATGAGGCAAAGGACAAAGCAACATATTGCAATTTCACAACGTGGCAGGCACATATGCAAATCAATTTGGATGTTTTGAGGATGCGCGTACGTTTTCTGCTTTCGGTGAAATCTCAGCCTGCAGCCAAAACTCAGGACGGAGTCTAACTAGGTTGTAGGTAATTTAGCTTGTGGGCTTGGTGTAAGGGCTTACGGTCTTGAGCAATCTCTGAAGAGTTTGTTCTGGGAGCAAGTTACAAGAGCTACATAAACCCTGACATTGCCAAGTCCTGTTGTTGTAGTAAAATTTGTTCACGGTTCTTGGCCTGCCAGATGTAATGTACAACAGAAACAATGCGTACGTTGAAAGGAAAGTAAACCCAAGCATAAGGGTTTACTCATTAAGGATGGAGAAAAAAATGTATTATCTTGTTAGCGTTATGTAGCACTTAGCAATAGCACTTAGACTTATATATCGCTTCACAGAGCTTTACAGCCCTCGCTAAATGCTTTCACAGAGTCAACCTCTTGCCCTCAACCATCTGGATCCTCATTTTACCCACCTCAGAAGGATGGAAGGTTGAGTCAACCTTGAGCCAGTCAGGATCAAACTTCTGGCAGTGGGCAGATTTAGCTTGCAATACTCCATTCTGACCATTGTGCACCATGGATAAAAGGAAGGAATAGCAATAGCCCTTAGACTTATATACTGCTTCACAGTGCTTTTACAGCCCTCTCTAAGGGGTTTACAGAGTAAGCCTCTTGCCCCCAACAATCTGGGTCCTCATTTTACCCAACGTGGAAGGATGGAAAGCTGAGTCAACCTTGAGTCAATGAGAATTGAACTCTTGGGTGTGGGCAGAATCAGCCTGCTATGCTGCATTCTAACCCCTGTGCCACCATGGATGGATGGGTGGATGGATGGATGGATGGATGGATGGATGGATGGAAGGAAGGAAGGAAGGGAGGGAGGGAGGCAGGAAGGGCATTAGGAATAGCACTTAGACTTATATACCACTTCACAGTGCTTTTACAGCTCTCTCTAAGCAATTTACAGAGTCAGCCTCTTGCCCCCAACAATGTGGGTCCCCATTTTAGCGACCTCAGAAGGATGGAAGGCCGAGTCAACCTTGGCCTGGTGAGATTCGATCTGCCAAATTGCAGTCAGCCAGCAGTCATGCATTGTAACTTCTGTGCCACCACAGTTCATGTAAGGGTAGTCCTCAACTTACAACTATTTTAGTCACAGTTCAGAGATACAATGGTACTTAAAAAACCAACTTAAAACCAATCCTCTCACTTATGACCTGTGGTAGCAACTCCACAATTGTACAAATTGTGGTAGACTGTATAGGACTGTAAATCACCTGGAGTCATCTCAGTGTGATGGGTGGCATAGAGGTTTGATAATAAATTTAAAAAATATGAGCAGTTTTAAACAGTTGATGGGTGTTCCCTGTGCCATATTGAACCTGCATCATCCCTCTGGATTAACAGAAAGAGAGAGTCAAGTCACTTGGGGTGGGTTTCATATTTTTTTTTGCTACTGTTTCAATGGGCGTGGCTAGATGGGGCATGCGACTGAGTGGGTGTGGCCAACTTGATGTCACTCATGCACACTCAGTCACATGACACCACTACCACCAAGCCACGCCCACTGAAGTGGTCCCTATTTTTCTACTTGCAATTTTTACATGCTTCCGAACTGCTAGGTTGGCAGAAGCTGGGACAAGTAAAGGGAGCTCACTCCATTATGTGGCTCTAGAGATTCGAACCGCAGAACTACTGACCTTCTGATCGACAAGCTCAGCATCTGAGCCACTGCGTGCCACTGCATCTGTGGTTTACTTGGCTGCAAAGCGACTTTGGCTACAGACAACATCCCAAAGTCCATCAGCTCCTGAGCAAAAGTTTAAACAGAATTTCCACAAATCCCACACTGGCTTCTTTTTCATTTGTCTTCCTCCTTTTCTGGTGGGAGGTGAGGAGGGGAGGGGAGGGGAAGAGAAGCCGAGAGGCTGCCTAAATTACAGCTCTACCCTGCTGAACAGCTGAGGGCCCTGGTTGCCTCATCCATCTTTGACAGAGAGCCATGACAATAGGCAGGGATCCAGCGGGGAGACACGGAGGGCTGGTGCCACCGAGAGGCGAGAGATTTATTTATGGAACGGCAAAACGTGCCATTTTGGGAAGCCACTCTACGAAAAGGGCAACCCTGCCGGTTGGGCTTAATGACAGTCGAAGTCTCTTCAGTTTCAGCTTAGCTGTGGACCGCAATGGGTTCTTCTTCTCTCCCTAGACAATTAAGCACATTTGTCCTCCAGCAGAGAGGAGAGAAGGAATGACAGAGAATAAAGAGAGAGAGAGAGAGAGAGAAAATGAAGACCTTCTCCATGACTCTGCTCTTTCTATCGCACTCCCCAAGTCCTCCATCTCCGTCAACGAGGACAGTGAACATGCTGAATTCTACACGCCTGTGTGTAGAATTTGCAAACTAGCCGTGCATAACTAATGGGGTTTAATCCACAGAGACAGAAACAGTTGTTTCCTCTCCCCCCCCCTCATGCGACGGTAAACTTGGCCAGTCACTCCAGGACAGCGGTGGGGAAAGTAAATTAGCAGCATCAAAAAGCCATTTTCTTCATGAGTAGCCACTGTGGTGATGGCACTAATTTAACATTTGCTTGGGCCTCTGACTAAACTTAATGTAGAGAGAAAGATGCATTTGTTACAAGGAAGATACTGTAGACAGTGGTAAGGGGAGGAAAGGGAAGGGAAGGGAAGAAGGAAGGGATAGATTGAGTTGAGTTGAGTTTATTATATTTCTATGCCGCCCTATTCCCCGGAGGGGACTCAGGGCGGCTCACAACCAAGTCACGGGGGGGGGGGGTTAGGGTTAGGGTTAGGGTTAGGGTTAGGGTTAGCCAGGTTTTAAGGGCTTTGCAGAAGGCCTGGAGGGTGGTGAGGGTCCGAATCTCCACGGGGAGCTCGTTCCAAAGGGCCGGAGCAGCCACAGAGAAGGCCCTCCTCCGGGTGGTCGCCAGTCGGCATTGGCCAGTAGATGGAATTTGGAGGAGGCCTAATATGTTATGTTTGTTTTGTTATGTTTATTTCATTTGTATGCCGCCCTTTTCCCCCGAGGGGGACTCAGGGCGGCTCACAACTCAAAACAAGGGAAGGGGGGATACAAACAATTTGACAACAACACAAAACAATACATAATTTAAAAGCGCAACAATCATACCATTCGAGATAGGGGCACGGTTCTTTAGCCCCAGGCCTGTCGGAACAGCCAGGTTTTAAGGGCTTTGCGGAAGGCCTGGAGGGTGGTGAGGGTGCGAATCTCCACGGGGAGTTCCTTCCAGAGGGACGTGGGATCTAATTGGTCTAGTGGAGGTAATTGGCAGCAGGCGGTCTCTCAAGTACCCAGGTCCAATACCACGAAGGGCTTTATAAGTGACGACTAGCGCTTTGAAGCATATCCGAAGACCAATAGGCAGCCAGTGCAGCTCGCGGAGGATAGGTGTAACGTGGGTGTACCGAGGTACACCCACAATCGCTCGCGCGGCTGCATTCTGGACAAGCTGAAGTCTCCGAATGCTCTTCAAGGGCTGCCCCATGTAGAGCACGTTGCAGTAGTCCAGTCTTGAGGTCACAAGGGCACGAGTGACTGTTGTGAGGGCCTCCCGGTTCAGGTAGGGACGCAATTGGTGAACCAGGTGAACCTGGGCAAATGCCCCCCTGGTCACAGCCGACAAATGATGTTCAAAAGTCAGCTGTGGGTCCAGGAAGACTCCCAAATTGCGAACCCTGTCTGAGGGGCGTACTGTTTGACCCCCCCAGCCTGAGAGATGGAATACTTGGCCAATTAGTGGGAGGGAAACACACCAGCCACTCGGTCTTATCCGGATTGAGTGCAAGCTTGTTAACCCCCATCCAGACCCTAACAGCCTCGAGGCACTGACACATCACGTCAACCGCTTCGCTGAGTTGGCACGGGGCAGACAGATACAATTGCGTATCGTCCGCATACTGATGATATTTTATCCCGTGCCCTCGAATGATCTCACCCAGCGGCTTCATGTAGATATTAAACAGGAGGGGGGACGGGACCGAACCCTGCGGCACCCCATAATTCAGAGGCCTAGGGGTCGATCTCTGCCCTCCGACCAACACCGACTGCGACCTGTCCGAGAGGTAAGAGGAGAACCACCGTAGGACGGTGCCTCCCACCCCCACCTCTCACAGTCGTCGCAGAAGGATACCATGGTCGATGGTATCGAAGGCTGCTGAGAGGTCAAGGAGCACTAGGATGGAGGCATGACCCTCGTCCCTGGCTCTTCAGAGATCATCGGTCAGTGCGACCAAAGCGGTTTCCCTGCTGTAGCCAGGCCTAAATCCCAACTGAAAGGGATCTAGATAATCGGTTTCCTCCAAGGACCGCCGGAGCTGAGAGGCCACCAGAGCTGAGAGGATGGATGGAAAGAAGAAAGGAAGGAAAGAAGAAGGGAGGAAAGAAGGAAGAAGAGACAGTGAAGGAGTGAGAAATGAACAAATGAAGGAAAGAAGGGAGGGAGGGAGAAGAAAGAGGGAGGGGGAAGGGAGAGGAAGGAAGAAAGGAGAGAGAAGAAAGAGGGGGGAGAGGGAGGGAGAAGAAAGAGGGAGAAAGCAAGGAGGGAGAAGAAAGAGGGAGGGAGAGGAAGGAGGGAGGGAGGGATAAGAAAGCGGAAGGGAGGGGGAGGGAGGGAGAAGAAAGGGAGAAAGGAAGGAGGGAGGGAGAAGAAAGAGGAAGGGAGGGAGAGGGAGGGAGAAGAAAGAGAAAGGGAGGAAGGGAGAGGAAGGAAAGAAGGAAGGAACAAGGAGGGAGGGAATGAGGGAAAGGAAGAAAGCCTAGCTCAAATGCAAATTAAAGTCACGCCCCACTAGCAACCTTCAAGCCCTAAGTCCTTGTGGAATGCAAAGGGATGTCCTTCTGAATATCTGCAGGATTATCCTATAAAAGCAGAATTACAGAAGGTGGGAGAGGAGAATGCTAGCGAAACTCCCACTCTCCCTTCTACAGTAACAGAAAGATTCTGCTGAACCTCAAGGCTACATTCTGCTTCATCTTGAAGGAAGGGATTTTGTGCATGCACCGCCTGTATGCACAGAGAGCATCACACTTGCTCCATGGCCCCATCTCTAACTGTCCTCAGATCCCTAAGATTCAAATATCCTTTCCAAGATCTGTGCTACAATAATGGGTAACTATTATGGGCAACATTTTCCCTCCATGCATTCCCTGGTCCATCTTCCATCCCTCTCTGGTGCTTACAGAGGCTGACAATGTCATATATTACATTATGTATCAACAGACTTGGAGGGGACCTTGTAGCTCATCTAGTCCAGCCCAAGCAGGAGACCCTACACCATTTGTGACAGAGGGCAGTCCAGTCTCTTCTTGACAGCCTCCAGTGATGAAGCTCCCACAATTTCCAAAGGCAACTTCTGTTCCATTGCTTGATTGTTCTCACTGTCAGGAAATTCCTGCTTATTTCCAGGAATCTCTCCTTGTTCAATTTCCATCCATTATTCCTTGTCTGGCCTTTGGATGCTTTGGAGAATAGCTTGATCCCCTCCACTCTGTGGCAGCCCCTAAAATATTGGATGACTGCTATCCTGTCTCCCCTGGTCCCTCTCTTCACTAGACTAGCCAGGCCCAGTTCCTGCAATCGTTCATCGTATGTTTGAGCCCCCAGTCCCCTAATCATCTTGGTTGCTCTTCTCTACACCCTTTCTAGAGTCTCAACCTCTTTTTTATAGTGCGGTGACCAAAACTGGATGCAGGATTTTAGATGTGGTCTTACTAACGCTTTATCGAGTGGTATTAGTACCTCACTAGAAGGACTCACTGGAGAAGAGCCTCATGCTGGGAAAGATTGAAGGCAAAAGAAGGGGACGACAGAGAAGGAGGTGGCTGAATGGAGTCACCAAAGCAGTCGGCGTGAGCTTGAATGGACTCTAGAGGATGGTAGAGGACCAGAGCGCCTGGAGGAACATTGTCCATGGAGTTGTGATGGGTCGGACATGGTTTTGCAAGCAACAACAACAATATTAGTACCAGGGATGTGCAGTTACTAGAGGCAGGGGAGGCGTGGCCTCACCAGTCATGAGGAAAAGGAAAAAATTTTAAAGATTTTTTAAAAAATAATTAAAGCCAAGGTAGTTGCTACTAGATTCTAAGTCACAGTGACTTGGAACAGTGCTTAGTGTTAACTATAGGAGGAGGCCAGAGAACTAGGGGCCTCTTTTGCATAAGGAATTTTTCACCTTTTAAGAGTTAACCAAGGGTTAAAAAGCGAAGAATTCCTTATGCAAATGAGGCATGTGTTCTCTCACCTCCAGTAGAGGGCATTTTTAGAGGCTTTTTAGAGTTCTCTGGGAGCAACTAGCTCAGTCTGACTCAGAGCTCTGGCCTTTCATGAGGGCAGAGTTGAAATCCTCTCTGAAACAGCTGGAAAAGATCCGTGTGTGGGGAGCGGGGAGGAATTCAAAAAGTTTGATTGCATGCAGAACCCACGTTGCCTTTTCAAATACACACACACACACACACACACACACACACACACACACACACACACAGCTGGATAAAAGTATATAAGCCCAGTTTCACTGAAAAGGCAACGTGATTCACCTGCAATCAAAGGCTCTGATCGGAAGGCAGCAGGGGAAGGGGGGGGGTATGGCAGAGGAGCTGCTTTCAAGCCTTTGGAAAACATATCCAATCCAACTTCTGTGTTTGTGTTTGTTTGAGAGTGAGTGAGTGAGAGAGGGATCCAAGTTCTCTGTGTGTGTCACTGTTCCCTCTAAGGTGCGCGGCTGCGCGGCCACGCACGTGGCAAGAAACCCCTGCGCAGCAGTTTCTAACTGCCGCGCAGAGATTTCTTCCAAAGCAAACGTGGGGAAGTCCTTTGCAGGCGGCTAGAACTGGCCGCCTGCAAAGGACCTTCCCAGACTTGTTTTGATGAGCCGCCATGGGCGGGGGCGCCAGCTGGAGCTTTGCCGGCTTCACCGGCAAAGAAGGAGAAGAAGCAAGAGGACTGGCGGCTTTGCAATGCAACCCCCTGGTCCCGCCGGCCATGGATTTGATTCGGCGTAAGCGGGGGCCGAACACATGCTGCGCCGACTTTGCGCTGCGTCTTTGCTGTGAGGCGGAGTAATTCAACACCCCCCCAAAGAACGTGTGTGTGTGTGTGTGTGTGTGTGTGTGTGTGTGTGAGAGAGAGAGAGAGAGAGAGAGTGAGTGAGTGAGTGATTGATTCCGCTTGATGAGATGGTGGTAGAAAAAGTATACGAATTGCGAATTGGATCAAAATTGGTGGCCAAAGGAGTGGAGGGAAGGAAGGAAGGAAGGAAGGAAGGAAGGAAGGAAGGAAGGAAGCCCTGCCCCCTATGAAAAAAACTGAAGATGGAGCAGTGAATGAATAAACCATAAAAGCAACAAACAGTTAATGCGTAAGTAAGCTGAGGAGCAAGTTCTCAACTAAGGAAGCAATATAAGAAAGAAATATAAAAAGCTCAATATGCCAAAACACTTATTTTAGTCTTCATTTAATTACTTGTATTGTAGTCTGATGTAACATCTTTTTAAAGTTAACGTTAGTTAGAAAAGATAGGGTACAAAACTTAAATAATAAAAAAATTGTACATTCATTTTGAAAAATAAATGCAATACTTGATTAATTTCATATCTTTATTTAAAATAGTTTTGGCATGGCATATGATTTTATTGACTCAGTTGGAAATGATGTGGATGTTGTATCTGATTCTGAGGTATATATATTCTTAAGCAACATAACATATAGCATATTGTCCAAACTTGCTAGAATATTTAATTGATCTTACTACTTTAAAGGGGGAGAGTTTCATGATAAATTATTTTATTACATTTATTTTGCATTTATATATTATATTTATTACATTTATATTCCACATTATATATTTGTATTGTTATTTTAGTGTTTATTGTCAATTTTGATAGATATTATATTGATAGATCAATACTGATTTTAATCATACTAAATAACAATTACTGCTATTATTTATCAGCATTAAATATTTACAGTTTTTAATATTGAGTTAGTCATATTTTAGAATAATAGGATTATCTTTTAATAGGATAATTGGCAAAATCTAATTCAAATGTGATGGGTTGCATTCCAAAGGAATGTGAGAGGACAGGTTGCCTGCAAAATGCCAGGACCCAGGCTGTTGGTGCCATGTCTCTCTCTAGCCAGTCTAACAATCTAAAAGCTGAGCAGAGAGCCTTTTTTTTTTCAGGGTGAGCGGAAAAGTATAGTGTTTGAGTGGCACTTTTCATGTCTGGCATTCATCAGGCTGAAACCTTGCTAGCAATCGGCGCTTGACGCTTGGAATGTTGCGCAAATGTCCAGCAGACGTGACAGCAGTTCAAACTGTTGCTCTCTTAGGTGCTCAGGCATGAAACTGTGCAGCTCAAACACTATACTTTTCCGCTCACACTGAAAAAAAATTAGAGGGAACATTGGTGTGCATGTGTCTGTTTGAGAGAGGGGGGAGATAGGGAGAGAGAGAGGAAGGAGGGGGAGGGAGAAGAAAAAGAATGGGAAAACTTATTTTGCAAGGGGGAAAAATGCTGTTGCTTTAAATCGGAACTGAGCATGCCTGGCTGTGGAATTCTGGGAGTTGAAGTCCACAAGTCTAAAAATCTGCCTCACCAGCCATAAAATTCACCGCACGTCACTGATTAGTACCTCACTTGATCTTGATTGTATCCCTCTGTTGTATCCCTTATGTCACCGCAGACATTGCCGTTGTATGACAATACCAGCCAAATTTTGCAAAATGCAATCTGAACCATCCTTGGCGTTCTCCCTATTCATCCCATTTCACAAGACTGGCTTTTTTAAAAAAAATAATTTTGTTTCCTAGGAAAAAAAAATCACCTTTCCTTCCTTCTTTTTCCTCCTCTTCCCACAACCTTGATACAGATGTTTTGTTTATTCCTGTCTGGAATCTCTCTTTTCCTTTTTTTAAAAACAGGGAATGAAAATGCTCTTGAAAAATTTACAAACCATCTGGCTGGTGTTTAATTTTAATTAGGCTGACAGTAGGAAAATAAATTTCTTTTTTCTTGTAATTAAGTTAGCCAGCCAAACAAGTGTATTTTGTTAAAGAGGCGATGATACTCCCTGTGCACCGAAGGGCAATTTGGAAAATGACTCCTATTCTTTATTGATTAGGAATGTTCTCCTCGACCGATCTCGAAGGACCTTTGGCGTGGTGTTCAGTTGATAGAGAAAACTCAGAATGAACAAAAGAAGTTGGACATTGTTCTCTCAGCCCAAAATGAGTAGTTTTATATTCCACAAAGACATTGCCCCAAAGCTTAAGAGCTACCTCACTCTTTGAACATGCAATGAAAACATTTGGCCATTTTTTTTTAACCCAAAGGACCAGACAGTGGGGTCTTACATAATTTTAAGTCTATCTAAGTTGTCTACACCCAAAATCTCAAGCCACCAGAATTGAAATATTGGGCTTAGACAACTTGGAACTACGCCGCCTTCGGTCTGACCTAAGCATAGTACATAAAATTATCTGCTACAATGTCTTGCCTGTCAATGAATATTTCAGCTTCAACTAGAACAACACACAAGAATACTGTTATCATGTCCTGGGAAGCTTCTTCTCTGGTAACACTGTCCTATTAACCAGAGCATACATAACCTTTGCTAGACCAATTCTCGAATACAGCTCATCTGTCTGGAACCCGCATTGCATATTGGACATTAATACAATTGAGATATTTCACGAGAAGAGTCCGCAACTCCTCTGTTCGCAACAGAATCCCTTATGCCATCAGACTTGAAATTTTGGGCTTATACAAGTTAGAACTACGCCACTTTCGGTCTGACCTAAGCATAGTATATAAAATGATTTGCTACAACATCCTACCTGTCAATGACTGCTTCAGCTTCAACCACAACACTACATGAGCACAAAAGAGACACAAACTTAAGGTAAACCGTTCCAAACTCGATTGCATAAAATATGTATTCAGCAACAGAGTGGTCAATGTCTGGAATGCTCTACCTGACTCTGTGGTTTCTTCCCCAACACCCCAAAACTTTAACCATACACTGTCCACTGTCGACCTCACCCCATTCCTAAGAGGTCTGTAAGGGGCGTGCATAAGCACACCTTAAGAGTGCCTACCGTCCCTGTCCTAATGTTCCCTTTTATTCATACTCTTTTATTCATATCCATTTCATGTATTCAAAACCATGTTTATACTTATATATGTTATCTAATACATGCTTGACGAAATAAATAAATAAATAAATAAACCTTGAATTTCATTAGGGCTGACTGAGAAACAAGGGTGAATCTCGT
Source organism: Thamnophis sirtalis (assembly GCF_051295495.1). Classification (NCBI taxonomy): domain Eukaryota; kingdom Metazoa; phylum Chordata; class Lepidosauria; order Squamata; family Natricidae; genus Thamnophis; species Thamnophis sirtalis. The sequence goes on from NW_028261382.1 coordinate 64,683,453, forward strand.
CTGAGCCTCTCTTCCGCCACCTATTGTCCAGTTGTGGACTATGCAGCCTGTTATCTGAACATTCCTCTGGCAGCCCGAGCATTTCGTCCCGTCTGCCAAGATCTGTCCCGCCTCCCATGACCATCGGTAAACAAATTTAAGAAAGGAGATGCCACCTGTAGAGGTGGCTTTGGGTCTGATGTGGTGTTTAACCACAGTGGTGTGGTTAAATACTAAATTCTGCTGAACGAAATAAGCTTCAGTCTTGCCCCTGAACATAACTTCTACATATTGTAAGTCCAAAGTTCTACTAAACACCTGAAATGCTTTTGTTTGGATCCCAGCTTACTCATTTAGATACACGGAAAGGAGCTTTTTGGGAGAAGGTAGGTCCAATATTTATTTTGCCATGTTGCTGTGCTGCAATATATCACCCTCGTCAACAATTCGAAAACATGTCGATACCTTCCATTGGACAAACCACCCACTTGGATCATTTAATTAGGGCCCTTCGGTAATTTATCATTGCAATTATATTTTTCACATGAAGCCTTTTGTCCATAAAATTTTTTTAACCATTTGCCCCAATCGATGTATTTTATTTTTCATAATTTAGTAATAAAGCAAGGTCCTCTCTCCACTTTGCCCTTCCTTCTATCTTATTGTCTTCCTTGGCATTGACTGCTCAGATAACCTTCCCAACTTGTTCTGATTTATGATTTAATTTCATTTGCTCTTGTCTTGGTTTTTTATCGTGGCATTGAAAATAGAGCATGCAGTTGGTATTGCTTACCATAAAATCATATTTTCAGTCTCTGGCAAGGGTATCCAAAAAAAGGGGGAAAGAAATTAGACTGTCCTGGTCCTTTGAGCAATAAAAGTGACACCGTCTTGAGTTAGGACATCAGCTCAAGTTACAAAGGTCATTTTGTGGAGAAAATAGGAACTCTGCCACTGAAAGGATTCCTCTCTGCATGGTAAGATGTGCTGAGGGTAGCACCCCGGGATATTGCAGACCAGGGTTATTACTTCCTGAAGAAGGACATGGAGAAATGGGAGAGGAATAGTCAGAAAACTGAAAATGCTGGAGACCAACTCCCATAATGAATGATTGCAAGATTGAGTGTAAGATCTAAGATCTAAGCCCCAGAGCTCACTGTAAAAGCATTGCCAAAGAGGCATTAAGAGTTGTTAACCTAATTTTGCAAAGCTTCTTCTCCGGTAACATTGCCCTGCAAACTCCGGCATACAAAACCTTTGCCAGACCAATCCTCGAATACAGCTCGTCTGCCTGGAATCCACACTGTATATCGGACATTCATAGAATTGAGCAGATCCAGAGGTATTTCACGAGAAGAGTCCTCCATTCCTCTGCTCACAATAGAAGCCCTTATGGCACCAGGCTCAAAATTTTGGGTTTGAACAACCTGGAACTACACCGCCTATGGTCTGACATAAACATAGTACATAAAATTGTCTGCTACAACATCCTACCTGTCAACGTGTCAACCTCAATAATACACGAGCAAACAATATATACAAACTCAAGGTAAACCTCTCCAAACTCAATTGCAGAAAATATGACTTCAGCAACAAAGTGGTCAACGCCTGGAATGCTCTACCCAACTCCATTGTTACAACCCCAACCCCCACAGCTTCAACCTCAAACTGTCTACCGTGCACCTCACCCCATTCCTAAGAGGTCCATAAAGGGGGCATGTATAAGCGCACCAGCGTGCCTACTGTCCCTTTCGTACTGTCCCCATTTATTTGTACTCATTTCCTTTTCATGTCCATGTTTATACATACTTGTTGTCTTGTACATGTTTGACAAACTAAATAAAATAAAAATAAAAAATAAATTTAACTTAGAGATCAAAAGAACAAATCAGACAAAGCAGAAGTCTGGAAAATGTCCAAAGGGTGATGATGGAGAAGATGGAAGAGGCATGTTCTTTCTTGCTCTAGAAGACAAGGCCAGCATCTAATTTTAAGAAAGAGTGAAAGTCCAACACTTGGAGGACTAGAAGATCTGCAAGAATCCTTTCCAATGCTATTATTCTGTTTTATGTTCCATGTTTCAAGGAATGCAACAGGAAGAATGAGCAGAACCCAGGAAAGAAGATGAAGTAGAAGGAGTTGATATGCTTCCATGTGAAAAAAAGGAGGATATGATGTATGTGAACATTATCATGCTGAACAAGACCAGAGATTCTTTGGAATCATTCTAGATCCCAGGAAATGTTCCTCAGAGAACTTTGGCATGGAACCGATGATTGGAGGAAGAAGTGAGTCTTCCCTGTTCAAGCACAGGCTGAATAATCTTCTATCTGGAAGGGTTTAATTTTAATTGTTGCATCAAACAGGAGTTGGACTCCATAACTTTGGTGGCACCAATTCTAAGATTCCCTGATTCAATGAGATGAAATTTCAGGATAGACTAAATCAGTTTTGCATCATGAGAACAAGACAAGAATGTAGATCAGCAAGAAGATGATCTAGATGGCCTTGGAGACCACAAAAATACCAGGAGATGATCCAGTGATTGTTAAGGAGAGATCAGGATTTACCGTAGAGATTTCACTTTAACAGATTTAACAGATTAACAGAATTGGAAGGTACCTTGTAGGTCAGCTAGTCCAACCCCTCCCCCTCAAGTAGGAGACCCTACACCATTTCTGACCAATGGCGGTCTAGTCTCTTCTTGAAAGCTTCCAATGATGAAGCCCCCACAACTTCTGAAGGCAACTTCTGTTCCATGGGTCGATTGTTCTCACTGTCAGAAAGTTCCTCATTTCCAGGCTGAATCTCTCCATTATTCCTTGCCTGGCCTTCAGATGCTTTGGAAAATAGCTTGACCCCCTCCTCTCTGTGGCAGCCCCTCAAATATTGGAAGACTATCCTGTCTCCCTTGGTCCTTCTCTTCACTAGACTAGCCATGCCCAGTTCCTACCACCGTTCTTCATATATTTTAGTCTCCAGTTTCCTAATCATCCTGGGATGTTTCCAAATTAATCCATTTTAAATGTCTCTACTCAGAATCTTGTGTATGTTATTAAATAACTTATCAGCAGCTACAATAATAAGGTATTTCCATATTTCCTATTTCTGTTGAATTTAGTCAAGGGAAATTAACATCGCAATAAACATTAGATTTTTTTAAAAGTCTCCACTGATTACAAAAAAAAAAAAAAAACCACCGCAACAATCTTTTGCAGTGTGTCTAAATACAGCAAGGGAAAATTATTCACGTTGTTTTTAGAAAATAATTTTAAGAGGGATGCAGGGATAGAGAAAAAAGCTTGCTGTATCAAGGATATCCTATTTAAACGTGACTGCCAAACGGTGGAATGTAAACAAACCCAGTGATAAAAGCAAAGTATGGAGAGAATTGTGTCTTCAGATATGTCTTCCCACCCTTAATGAGACTTTGAGCAAGCCATTAGCCAAATTCGCTTCGTTTTCCAAGACAAACTTCTTCAGTAAGCAAAAAAATGGCACATCTGAAATGTCTATTAATTATACATATTCCCCTGTACACATAAGCACTTCTCAGGAGTTAGAAGAAGCTTCTTCCCAGCTGAGGAGGATCAAAAGGGAGAGGCAGAGAGGTGTGAAGTGTGTAATAGAATACTGAGTGTGCTGGGTTGTTTGTGAGTTCTTCGTTGGAACGTGGTGGGCCTCTGTGATGGACCACCACTGTTAAAAAGGGCTCCTTCACTGGTCAAGTATTGGTGCTCTGAAATAGCATCACGAGAGGAATATCCCTTCCTTGTTTCCCCTGGAGAGTCCAGAAAAAAGTAGGCAGTTAAAGAAGTTGAGGGGAGGCCACTCAAGATGAGATTGTTCAAGGAAGATCATTTAAACCAGGGGTATCCAAACTTGGGAACTTTAAGACTTGTGGACTTCAACTTCCAGAATTCCCCAGCCAGCCATGCTGGCTGGGGAATTCTGGGAGTTGAAGTCCACAAGTCTTAAAATTCCTAAGTTTGGACACCCCTAATTTAGACCAATTCTTTCCTTAGAAGGTGATTGCAAACCTGATCCCCACGTACTGAAGCTTTCTTGTCATGGGTTGTGGGTGTTCTGACCTAGGCTTCACAAAATCACGAATCAGATTCCTTGTCCTGACAAAAACCCTTTTTATTAAGCTAATGTGAATTCCTCTCATTCACATTCAACAAAGTCCTGGCAAAGTCTTTCAAAGCTGAATTTGCAACCACAGATCTTATCAGGCATGGAGAGCTGCCAGGTTGATATCTTCCAAATGCAATGTTGTACCAGAAAATACTTGGCAAGGAGTCTCTGAGAGCCACAAACAAATCTTCACACTAATTAAGCAAACTAATTGTCTCCTGCAAACTCCACTCCCCTTTTGCTCCTCTTTATTTTCTCTGGGAGGGGCCATTCATTGTCCACCTGTGGCCTTACTCCCAAGTTGACTCCTGTTCTTTAAGTGTTCCCTTCGTCTGGCAACTCTGCTTCTGCGCACACTGGGAACAGGCTCCAGCTGTTCTTCTGGCCCACTGATCTCCAACTCCGAAGGCAGCTGATAACTGTCAGACGGCCATGGCCCCCTCTCTGCCTCTGACACAGAGCCCTCATCTGAGCCTTCCCCAGACTCCAGGACTGGACGATGTTCCTCCCCAACCTCCTCACTATCCGAATCTGCCACCAGCTCCGCTGGCCGCTGGTGGGCCACAACAGTAGGGAGAAACCAATGAAGGTCAGTAGAAAAAAGAACACTATTGGAGATGTTTAGAACTTCTTTTCTTGCTCTGTGGATGCCGTGAGTGTCTCAACTTGAAGGAGAGCTGGGGGGGGGGGGGATGCAGAAGCGTTATGTAGGGTAGCACTCAACATGCATGCAGACTGAAATGTTGACAAAGGTACTTTCAGTGCAGAAATGTATATATTATGTGGCTTGGGACTTCTCCTCCATCTCCTTCTCTATCTCCATCTTCTTCTCTTCCTCCTTCTCCTTATCCCCTTCTTCATACTCTGCAAATCCCAAGCCCTCCTAACACTGATAATGATTCCTAGTTGGGTAATGAAACATCAGAAAGAAAAGAACTAAGGTCAGAGAGCACCAAAGACCCCACCATCCTTCTCCTTCTCCTTCATTCATCCTTCTCCTTTCCTCTTCCTCCTCCTCCTCCTCCTCCTCCTCCTCCTCCTCTTTATCCCCTTCTTCATTTAAGGTGGCGCAGTGGTTAAATGCAGCACTGCAGGCTACTGCTAGATCAGCAGGTCAGCGGTTCAAATCTCACCGGCTCAGGGTTGACTCAGCCTTCCATCCTTCCGAGGTGGGTAAAATGAGGACCCAGATTGTTGGGGGCAATATGCTGACTCTCTGTAAACCGCTTAGAGAGGCCTGAAAGGCCTATGAAGCGGTATATAAGTCTACTGCTATTGCTATTGCTATTGCTATTCATACTCTGCAAATCCCAACCTTTCCTAACACCAGTGATGATTTCTAGTTGGGTAATGAAACATCAGAAAGAAAACAACCAAGATAAGAGAGCACCAAAGATCCTACAGTCCTTCTCCTTTTCTCCTTCTCCTTCTCCTCCTCCTCTTTCTCTCCTTCCTCTGATCCCCCCTCTCTCTCTTTATCAAATTCCTTCCCTTCCCCCTTTTTCTTCCTTTTTGGATCCCTGTCTTTCTTGTCACTCATAGGCAATGGCAGAAGTAGGCTGCGAAGCATTGACATCAAAGGGCATCACCCAAATTGAGGGTCCTTCTTTTTTTATAGTTTTTGGGAGAGCTGAGATTAATGCGTTAAGCCTCTCTGAGCTTTTACGTTGTAAGCCTCAGAAGTTCCTAAGCCATAATTCAGGTTTCAGCAGATTGATTTTAGAGAGGTCTTGCGGGGTGGGTGTGGGTGGGATTTTTACAAAGATCTCAAGAGCTTCAGAATGTGAGTTTGCCAACTCTGCAGTTGGAGTTGACATTTCAAGGGACCGATCTATATTTTGTACATATCTGCTTGTACAATATGTTTTCCTCTGTAGAGTGAAGATATTTACATCTTAGTCTAAACTGTCAGGCTGTATCTTCTGTTTTATCCCCACGTTCCACAAGGAAGGCTTTTTTCTGGACTCTCAGGGGATGAACCAAGCTTTATTCCCATGATCAAACCTGGCGAATTCCAACAATTGAAAGTTTTGAAAATATGCTTTCAGAGAGCATATTAAAACTATAAAAGTAAAGGTTCCCCTTGCACATATGTGTTAATCGTTCCTGATTCTAGGGGGCGGTGCTCATCTCCATTTCAAAGCCAAAGAGCCAGCGCAGTCCGAAGAGTCTCCATGGTCATGTGGCTGGCATGACTAAACATTGAAGGTGCAGGAAATGCTCTTCCCTTCCCACCAAAGGTGGTTCCTATTTTTCTACTTGCATTTTTATGTGCTTTTGAACTGCTAGGTTGGCAGAAGCTGGGACAAGTCACGGGAGCTCACTCCGTTACGCGGCGCTAGGGATTTGAACCACTAAACTGCCGACCTTTCCAATTGACAAGCTCAGTGTCTTAACCACTGAGCCACTAGAGCTTTATCTGTCTTGAGTCAGGCCTAGTTTACACTCGGGCTAATCTGGTTTGAAAAGAAGATGGATTTATTTTTTTAAAGGAATGAGGATGGCCTGATTTAGTTACAGGCAATCCCCGACTTACAATGGTTCATTTAGTGACCGCCCGAAGTTACAATGGCACTGAAAAAAGCAGTTTATGAGCATTGATCAAACCATTGCAGCATCCCCATGGTCACATCATCAACATTCAGGTGCTTGGCAACTCACTCATATTTATGACGGTTGCAGTGTTCCAGGATTGTGTGATCCCCTTTTGCGACCTTCTGACAATGGGGAAGCCAGATTCACTTTCCACAGCCGTGTTACTAACTTAACAGCTGGAATGATTCACTTAACAACTGCAGCAAGAAAGGTCGTAAAATGGGGCAAAATTTACCCAACAAATATTTCACTTAACAACATACAGTTTGGACTCAATTGTGATCATAAGTGGAGGACTGTTTGAATGTCCATTTTCTTGGCTTTAAGGGTATCCTTATAATGAAAAAGTGAGGATTTAAAACCTTTAAATATACTGCATGTACAGATAAAGGAAACACAATGGATATGTAAAAAAAAGGGATAATGTGTTGCAAAATTGTTATGTTTGTATAAACAAAATATTTTTTTTTAAAAAAAATAAAAAACTGTTGAAAACTTAATTTCAATTTTGCAATTTGCAATTTTCTTCTGACTGCCCCCCGCTCTCTCTCATACGTAAATCATATTTTTTTTTAAAATCATTCACAGGAATTTGTGTTGTTGATGTTGATATTATTATTGCATGGTTAATCTTTGGTGAGATTCACAGCCTTTGGGGCTGGTTGGTAGCTCAACAGCTTGAGTCCTAACCAAGGACCTAGGAACTGTTAACATTGGAGGATATAAGCTGTTCCAAGTAGGGTGGTTTTTTTGTAGAATCAGAATGTTCAAGTCTGATAAATTTAAAATTTCCAAATAGCGAGGTAGCCCTTTGGGTATTGCTCCAAGGGCTCCAATTACAATCGGGACAACACACGGTTTCTTTTCCACAGTCCCTCAACTTCAATTTGCAAGTCCTGGTACTTTATTATTATTATTATTATTATTATTATTATTATTATTATTATTATTATTATTATTATTATTATTATTATTATTATTATTATTATTATTATTATTATACAATTGTATCACAGCGGCCAGTTGTTTCGCCGGATTTGGCATTGGTTACTAGTCGGGCCCCACCCAGGGGCCTAGGACGTCGTAACGTATTTTCGTAATATGCGTGCAGCTCCAAGCAGTGCGGCTTTTTGCATTTGACTGATGGTGATTTTGTCAATTTTTAACTGTTTTAAATGTAATTCCAGTGCTTTTGGAATAGCACCCAGTGTGCCAATTACCACTGGAATTACCACTGCTGGTTTGTGCCATAGTCGTTGAATTTCGATTTTTAAGTCCTGGTATCTTGCGATTTTTTCATGTTCCTTCTCGGCGACCCTGCTATCACCTGGTATTGCGATGTCTATGATTGTGACCTTATTTTTCTCAACCAGTGTGATGTCTGGTGTATTATGCGCCAGTATTTTGTCGGTTTGTATACGGAAATCCCACAAGATCTTGACCATCTGATTTTCGGTGACTTTTTCAGGCTGATGTTCCCACCAGTTTGTTGCTGTTTTAATATTATAATTTTTGCACAAATTCCAATGGATCATTTGTGCTACTGAATTGTGCCGCAATTTATAATCAGTCTGCGTGATTTTTTTACAGCAGCTGAGTATGTGATCAACAGTTTCATCAGCTTCTTTGCAAAGTCTGCATTTGGCATCATCAGAGGATTTTTCAATTTTGGCCTTAATGGCATTTGTGCGGATAGCTTGTTCTTGCGCAGCCAGGATTAGTGACTCTGTTTCTTTCTTTAATGTACCTGTTGTTAACCATAACCAAGTTTGTTCACTGTCCACTTTATCTTTTATTTTTTCCAGAAATTGGCCATGCAGTGCTTTGTTCTGCCAACTCTCCATTCTTGATTTTATCACATCTTTTCTGTATTCTTGTTTCGTCTGTTGGGCCTTCAGTAGATTTTTGTTCTTTACTTCGATTAATAGATGTTCTTGACTTTCTTTTAAATAATCAGCCAGTGCATGTTTTTCTTCTTCAACTGTTTGCTTCACTTGTAATAATCCTCTGCCACCTGATTTTCGGGGCAGATACAGTCTATCAGTATCACCACGTGGATGTAAACTGTAGTGCATTGTCATTAGTTTCCTGGTTTTTCGGTCCAAAAGGTCCAAATCAGCTTGTGTCCAGTTAACTATACCAGCTGTGTATCTTATAACTGGTATTGCCCAGGTATTTATGGCCTTGATTGTATTTCCACCATTCAATTTAGATTTTAAAATTTTCCTAACTCTGTTGGTGTACTCTCGCCTGACAATAGTTTTTACTTCTCCATGCTTGATGTTATCCAACTGCAGAATGCCTAAGTATTTGTAGGCTTCATTTTCTTTGCATTTAATTAATTGGCCATTGGGCATTTCAATTCCCTCAGATGCAGTGATTTTGCCCCTTTTTATGGATACAGTGGCGCATTTTTCCATGCCAAACTGCATTGAAATATCGGTGCTGAATACTCGGACTGTGTTTGTCAATGATTGGATTTCTATTTCTGACTTTCCATAGAGTTTCAAATCATCCATATATAGTAAATGTGAAATTTTTTCAGCTTCTTTGGCTGTTTGGTAGCCTAATTTCATTTTTTTTAAGATTACTGATAGTGGGATCATTGCGATGATGAAGAGAAGAGGTGAAAGTGAATCACCCTGGAAAATTCCTCGCTTGATATTAACCATTCAGTAGATCTCATTCCCTACTGCCAACTCAGTTCTCCATTGTTTCATCGCCTTTTCAGTAAAGGATGTAATATTTTTGCTAATGCCAGTTGTTTCTAAGCATTTTATGATCCAACTATGTGGCAGTGAGTCAAATGCCTTTTTGTAATCAATCCAGACCATATTCAAGTTCGTTTTTCTGTTCTTACAATTTTCTAATATCATTTTATCAATTAGAAGCTGATCTTTTGTGCCCCTGCTCCTTCTTTTGTTGCCTTTTTGCTCTACTGGCAAGATGTTGTTTGTTTCCAAATAATCCATCATGTTATCTGCAATAATGCCTGTGAGTAATTTGAAGGTTGTTGGCAAGCATGTTATTGGTCTGTAGTTTTCAGGTGTTGTTCCTTTAGTTGCATCTTTCTGAATCAAGTATGTTTTTCCAGTTGTCAACCATTCATCAATTTGGCCCTTTTGTAAAATTTCATTCAGTTGCCTGGCCAATATTGCATGTAAACTGGTCAGATATTTAAGCCAGAAACCATGTAATTGGTCCTTTCCAGGTGATGTCCAATTCTTTACCTTTTTAACTCGATTTTTGACCATCTCAGTTGTTATTTCTAATACTTGCATTTGTTTGTTGCCAATGCTTTTCTCAAAGTCATGTATCCACTTTGCTTCCTTGTTGTAGTCCTTTGGATTTTCCCACAATTCTTTCCAGAATTCAACTGTGGCCTGTTTTTCTGGTTTTTCACTTTTGGTGTCACCATTTACATTAAGACTTTGATAAAAACGCTGTTGGTCTGATCGAAATTGCTGATTTTGTTTATATTGGATGATTCGTGCCTCATATCTTTCAATTTTTCTAGCTGTTGCTGTTATCTGCTGTTTTACAATCTCTACAGCTTCATTGATGTTTCTTGTATCCAATCTATATCTCCTGATTAGCCGATCTATGATTTTGTTGTTTTTAAGCCGTTGCTCATGCATGTTCTTTAAGTTACTAGCATCTGCCCTTAATTTTTTGATTTTTTGTTCTAAACGGATTTTTTAATATTAATTTTATTATTATTATTATTATTATTATTATTATTATTATTATTATTATTATTATTATTATTATTATTGCTGTGGGCACAGAATTTTCCCAATCCTCAAGTGCAGAGATGCAATTTTTGATATTAACATTCTTTTAAGATTCTTTCAAGAGCCGAGGTGGCGCAGTGGTTAGGGTGCAGTACTGCAGGCCACTTCAGCTGACTGTTATCTGCAGTTCAGCGGTTCTAATCTCACCGGCTCAAGGTTGACTCAGCCTTCCATCCTTCCGAGGTGGGTGAAATGAGGACCCGGATTGTTGTTGGGGGCGATATGCTGACTCTGTAAACCGCTTAGAGAGGGCTGAAAGCCCTATGAAGCGGTATATAAGTCTAACTGCTATTGCTATTGCTATTGCTATTTTTTGTGCTGTTCCCCTTTGTCAACGAAACATAATAAATGCGGGGGGAAACATCCGTAAGCCATTTCACAGAAGGAAAAAAAAAACCCAGTTAGCAACAGCTTGCAAATACAACAGGAACATCGCAAAGCAAAAATAAAGCTGCAAACCATTATTCTTCCTTTTATCTTTTGCCCCAGAGAACTTATTGCAGATTGGAGCAGCGAGTTATTTAAAACATGCTCTTTACTGGTGAGGTTATGTGTGACACGTATTTATGTGTAAAGACTTTATTTTGCTTTAACAGGTTGTTAGTCACTCCAAGGTGAGGTGGTCCCAGGGGCATCCCCAAACTGTAAACAATGATTGGATTTTCAGGGTAGGAGCCATTCTTTAACCTGGAGGTTTGCTTTTGAAAAAGCAGGCAACGAGAATATCGATAAGCAGTGAATATTGATAGCGCGGGGTTGAACTGTGGGGTCCTTGGGGCACTCTTGCAGATGTTTCATTACCCAAGGAGGGAACATCCTCAGTGCTAGAAGGGAGTGGGGTTTGTGGAGTGGAGGAGAAGAGGAGGACAATGAGGACAACGAGGACTGTGCGGTCCTTGGTGCTCTCTGAGCTTGGTGGTTTTCTTGTAGACATTTCATGACCTAAATAAGTAACATCATCAGTGTTAGAAGGGAGTGGGGTTTAAGGAGGAGGAGGACTGTGGGGATCTTGGTGCTCTCTGAACTTGGTGGTTTTCTTGCAGACGTTTCATGAACCAACTAGGAAATATCTTCAGTGCTAGAAGGGAACAATGTTTCTGGAATGGAGAAAAGGTGGTGGTGGTGGTGGTGGTGGTGGTGGTGGTGGTGGAGGAGGAGGAGGAGGAGGAGGAGGAGGAGGAGGATGACTGTGGGATCTTTGGTATCTTTGGAGTTTGGTGGTTTTCTTGCAAGTGTTTTATAATCAATGCAAGAAGGGAATGGGATTTGTGGAAAGGAGGAGGAGGAGGAGGAGAAGGGGAGGAAAAGGAAAAATCCCAGGGAGCTGTGAGATCCTTGGCGCTCTCTGAACTTGGTGGTTTTCTTGCAGACATTTCACTACCAAACTAGGTAATACCATCTCTTCTAGCACTGATGAGATGACCTAGTTTGGTAATGAAATGTCTTCAAAAAAAACCACCAAGCTCAGAGAGCACCAAGGACCCCTCATTGAGTTACAAATATTCACTGCTCTCACTGTTAGGATTGCCTACTCTTTTTTAAAAAAAAACCCTCTCAGTTAAAGGACAGTTCCTACTTTCAAAATCCAACTGGAGTCTGTCTGGTTGAACCAGAAATGAAGTCCCAAGAGAGACTTGAGATCTTGAGATCCTTCATCCAGGCCATCTTGTCAGTCATTTGGAAAGCTGTTGAGAGCTGGGTTCCAAATATGGAATGTTGATTGTGAAATGGCCAATACAAGGAAGTATGTGGTCTTTTTATCATATGTTTCAGTAGAATGCCCAACAAAAACATCCATGGTTTCAAATCTATATGTTGTTTTGTCATTTTCTCCAGCCATGTATGTATTTTCTTGCTTTGGGGCATGTCCACCACATATGATAGTATGAACCAGATATGGCTCTTGATGAACTTCTAGGGAAGGGTGTCAGACCTGGAAGTCATCTTTTGCATTAGGCCTTCTGGCCTGTCATATTTTCTACTGTGGGAAAATGGGAGGGGAGATTACATGAAGTATGGGAGAGAGATACAGTCAAAACAACATTCCTTTCTCAGAGAATCATGGATACCTTGCCCGGCACTTGGAGTGACATGACTGGGAGGCATCTCCAGTTTTGGGTGGTGCTTGATTGGGCCATGGGATGGACATGTGGGTGCTGGGCAGGGACTTGGACTTTCACTTGGGTTGGGAAAACCTGGAAGCTTTCAGATTTGGGTTTTCCCAGATGAGCCAATATGACATCTCTAATCAAATGGAACTTTGAGGAACCTCAAGCCTTAGAGTCTTCTTTCATTGGGTGTTACTTAGAACCCTGACATTAACCTGAATCTCCTTTAACAACTCTACCAGCCCCCCCCCCCCCGAGCTCCGGGTGTTGTCTGGAATCCTGAACCCCAAGTGTCAACCCAAAATTCGGGCAACACAAAGACTCAGGGAAGCTGGAGGAATGTTATTTTGACTATATACACTATATTGGCAAAAGTATTCGCTCACCCATCCAGATAATCAGAATCAGGTGTTCCAATCACTTCCATGGCCACAGGTGTATAAAATCAAGTACCTAGGCATGCAGACTGTTTTTACAAACATTTGTGAAAGAATGGGTCGCTCTCAGGAGCTCAATGAATTCCAGTCTGGAACTGTGATAGGATGCCACCTGTGCAACAAATCCAGTTGTGACATTTCCTCGCTCCTAAATATTCCACAGTCAACTGTCAGCTGCATTATAAGAACGTGGAAGTGTTTGAGAACGACAGCAACTCAGCCACAAAGTGGTAGGCCACGTAAACTCGTTCAACATCAGTGTGTGACCTCATAAATGCACTTCTGGAAGAATGGTCAAAAATCCCCATAAACACACTCCTAAACCTTGTTGACAGCCTTCCCAGAAGAGTTGAAGCTGTTATAGCTGCAAAGGGTGGACCGACGTCATATTGAACCCTATGGATTAGGAATGGGATGTCACTTACTGTAAGTTCATATGCGAATAAAGGCAGGTGAGCGAATACTTTTGGCAATATAGTGTATCTTCCATATTCCATATAATCCCCACTCCCATTTTCCCACAGTAGAAAATGTGGCAGGACTGAAGGCCCAATGCAAAAAATGGCTTTCAGGTTTGACAGGAAAAAATCACTTTTGCATCTTAGCTGAGGTCTTTATTATTGCATTTAGGGGTTGGCATTTCTCAGCAAACCTTCTAATGTAGCTGGCTCCATCTGCCAGTCTCCATTCAACCTATTATGGGCAGCTGGATTTTTTAAAAAATTAGTATTATTAAAAGAATGTATCTATCTCATAGTGTGTGTTGTCTTTAGTTTAGTTTACTTTATTGTCATTGCACCTCGTACAATGAAATTAAATGCCATCTTCAGTGTACATTATAATTATAAAAATAAAACACAAACACACATCCTTCACTTGCTATATAATTGAAATTGAAAACTTTGACATTGCATTAGTATTGCACTGCACAGTAGAATTCAATATAGTTACTGCCCTGGGATAGGAGCTGTTTTTCATTTTTTAAATTGCCCTGTACCGTCTGCCAGATGGTAATAGTTAAAAAAAAAAGGGTGTGTGTGCCCAGATGAGATGGATCTTTAAGAAGGTTTTGGACTTTCTTAAGGCAGCGGGAGCTATAAAGCTCTTCCAAAGAGGGGAGAGGGCAATCCAATATCCTCTGGGCAATGATGTTGACCCTCTGGAGCGCTGTCCCATCTGCCTTGGCGCAATTGGCAAACCAGACACATATGCAATGTGTTAAAATACTCTCCATGGTGCAGAGGTAGAAGGTCACCAGCAGTTTTCTATTCAGTTGTTGTTTCCTGAGAAGTCTCAGGTCGTATAATCTCTGCTGGGCCCTTTTGACCAGGGCTGCCACGTGAGATGCCCCAGATCAGCTCCTCTTTTATGACAACAACACCCAGAAATTTAAAACTGGCCAATTGCTCCCCTCGGTCTCCACTGATCAGCAAGGATTGGATGTCTGATCTATTCTTTCTGTAGTCCACTATAAGCTCCTTGGTCTTATTGATGTTAAGGCCAAGTTATTGTCTCCACAACACGAAAATAACTGGTCCACCTCATCTCAATAGGCAGACTCATCGCCCCACCAGAGATGAGTTCCACCACTATTGTATCATCTGCAAATTTAGTAGTGTTCTGACCTAGGCTTCCCCAGCAGCACAAAGCCGAGTCCTCTTCCCGATAAACCCCTTTTCTTTAATTTACAATGAATTCCTCTCCAGCAAAGTCCCAGCCCACAGTTTTTCAAGATAGTTCACAATTACTGACCTTTATCAGTCTTGGACAGTCGCCAGGCCGATATCTTTCAGATGCCGCAATACTTTAGAAGAATGCAGGAATAGACTACCGCATTTTTCGGAGTATAAGCCGCACCTTTTTGCCTCTAAAAAAAGGCTGAAAATCTAGATGCGTCTTATAAACCGAATACAGCATTTTTGCCCCCTGAAGCCCCGTCCCCTTCACCAAAATGGTTGTGCATACCCTTATGGAGGCTTTCAGAGAACTGCTGGGGGCTGGGGAAGGCAGAAATGGCCACAAAATGGCCATTTTTTGCCCCCCAGCTCCCAGCAGCATTCTATAAGTCTCCATAAAGCTATGCATGCACTTTTTGACAAAAAATGGCCCATTTTTGCAAAAAATGGCCCATTTTTTGCCCTTTTTTGTCCCCTGGAGCACTGTGCAAGCCCCTCCAAGATTATTCACGCCTTTTATTTGAAAAAAATGGGCCCGTTTTGGTGAAAAATGGGCCATTTTGGGGAGGGTTGCAAAGTGCAAAACTTTTTTTCCCTTTCGGAAAGCTGTTTAGTTAGAGTGATTGATGAGTTTTAGGTGCTACAGGTTGTCAGCGATTTCCCTCTCCAGCACATGGATAAATAGATGTCTCCAGCACATGGAAACATCTACCTACCTACCTACTCTCTCTCCCTACCTAACTACTGTATTTCTCTCTCTCTCCCTCTATCTACTTATATAACTACCTACCTACTCTCTTTCTCCCCTACCTATCTACTGTATATCTCTCTCTATTTTTCTCTCTCTATCCCTCTACCTACCAACCTACCTACTCTCTCTCTCTCCCTATCTACTGTATTTCTCTCTCTCTATTTCTCTCTCTCTATCCATGTACCTACCTACCTACCTACCTACCTACCTACCTACCTACCTACACACACTCTATCTACCTACGTACTGTATTTTTCTCTCTATATATTTCTCTCTCCCTTTATCTACCTATCTACCTACCTACCTACCTACCTACCTACCTACCTACCTACCTACCTACCTAATTACTCTCTCTCTCTCTCCCTAGCTACCTACTGTATTTCTCTCTCTTCCTCTATCTACCTACCTACTTTTTTTTTTAAAAAAAAGCCTTTTCAAAACCTGGGTGCATCTTATACTCCAAAAAATATGGTAAGGGTCTCCTGCAAACTCCACTCCCCTTTCCTTTGTTGCAGCAGATTTGAGGTTTACAATCTACTTACGAAAGACAAGGAGCCAAGACCACAAAGGTTCCAAGAGAAGACAGGTTTATTGGATGCGTCCAGAGTTCAGTGGGATTGACACCAAGACTGAACTGCCGGGGCTATCCCCTGGCAGAGATTTTATACTTTTTAATTAAACATTACAAATCAGGAGGTGTTACAATAGGCGGATACATTTTAGGGTCAAAACCCTGCTGAGATCAGTAAAAGACATTTTTGAAAAAATTACAAATACATGATTCTCATAAAATTCCGAGTTACAATAGGGAAGTGAATCTTGGTTACTCATGAAGCAAACCGGATATATTGCTAAAATATTGCTAAAATATCGCTGATTGAAGGTTAAAATATTGCTGACTTTAAGTTGACATTTAAAGCACGCAAAGGCTGTCATGATTATTTTTGGTTTGTTCCTTATACCCATGCTTCCTGTTTCACTCTTGTTCAAAGCTTGCATTTACGTTCCCTTAATATTTGCAATAGGGAAAAGGGGAAGTCCTAGGCCAGTGGATCAAAAGTGAGCTTTGATTTTAGTATTAAGCATTTTAAAGGTTATAATATTTAGCCTGTTAGAATCACCTAACCTGGTCAACCATTGGTGGGTTTACCTGTGCACCCCCTCCTGCATCACCTTCCTCTTTTATTCCCTCTGGGAGGGGCCATTCACCGTCCATCCTCCCCAACCTTATCACTGTCCGAATCTACTGCCAGATCCGCTGGTTGCTGGTGGACCACAATAAATAATACTAGTAATAGTGTTACTAGCATGAGTGGGAATGCAGTCATGTGCTTTGACTGAAGTCCAACTCTAATTGAAGTTCAACCAAGCAAGCAATATCATGTGTTCAGAACCATGGACAGATCCAGAGATTCAGCAGGAGAAACCTATGATACACAGAGGCGAAATATGTAGAGATACAGCTGGATCACAGTAGACACAACAACATAATTTATTTAGTCCTCTCTGCTTCTGTCTGTCCCTGTCTATCTCTCACACTCTCAAGTGCGGCTTTTCTGGAACGTGCATTCATTTGTGTTGGACAAAATGTGAAAATGGAAACGTAGAGGCAGGGAGAGAGAGGACATGCTACCCTCTTGTAGCTTACACACAAAACTTAATTAGAGAGACAAGTACCAACAGAGATAAGGAAACGTGGATTTGTGTTTGTTCATTTGTCCATTACAACCAAATCACATGTTTTTCATGCAGAAGAAAATGCAGGACATTAAAAAAAAAAGAACAACATTGTAATTTTGAAAGGTGTGAGGCTTGTATTTGCATGCACAACAGAAAAGAGAAGGGAGTTGTGTTGTAATGTATATGACTTTTTAACTCTTCCCAGGCTGGCAAAACTCAAGTCTAAATTCTACAGCTCAGAAAACCAGTCAGTTTATCTGTTTATTTAGATGACATTATACAGGTACCGGTAGTCTGTTGTGGCCCTCCAGCAGCCAGTGAAGCTGGCAGCAGATTCGGGCAGTGAGGAGGTTGGGGAGGAACATGGGCCAGTCCTGGAGTCTAGGGAAGGGTCTGATGAGGGCTCTGTGTTGGAGGCAGAGAGGGGGCCAGCGCCGTCACAGTTATCAGACATCAGTGGGGCAGAAGAACAGCTGGAGCCTCTTCCCAGTGTGTGCATGTGCAGAGTTGCCAGACGAAGAGAACAGCTAAAGAACAGGGTTGACTTGGGAGTAAGGCCACCGGTGGACGATGAATGGCCCCTCCCAGAGGACATAAAAGAGGAGCGAAAGGGGAGTGGAGTTTGCAGGAGACAATTAGTTTGCTTAATTGGTCCATGACTCTCTGAGACTCCTTGCCAAGTTCTGCAGATATCGGCCTGGCAGCTCTCCAAGCCAGATAAGGTTGGTGACTGTAAATCCTCCCTTGAAAGACTTGGCTGGATGTGAATGAGCAGAATTCACAGCAAATTAATAAAAGGGGTTTTTGTAAGGACCAGGAGTTTGCTTCATGCTCTTAGGAAGGCTGGTCAGAACAGATTCCTTGACTTACAACAATTCATTTAGTGACCGTTCAGTTATTTCAAATGACATGATTGTTTTTCAACTTTATGACTGTTGCAGCATCTCTATATCATGTGATCAACTTCAGACGCTTGACAACTGATTCATATTTATGATGGTTGCAGTGTCCCAGGGTCATGTGATGTCCTTTGGTGACCTTCCAACAAGCAAATTCAATGCTGGAAGCCTGATTCACTTAACAGCCGTGTTCCTAACTTAACAACTGCAGTGATTCCCTTAAGAACTGTGGCAAGAAACATCATAAAATGGGACAAAATTGAGTTCACAAATGCAACCTAGCAAGTGTTGTGGCCCGCCAGCAGCCAGTGGAGCTGGTGCAGACTCGGACAGTGAGGAGGTTGGGGAGCAACCTGGGCCAGTCCTCGAGTCTGTGGAAGGCAATGAGGAGTGCTCTACGTGGGAGTCAGAGATGGGACCAGGACTGCCTGGCAGTTATCAGCTGCCTTTGGAGTCAGATTTCAGTGGGGCAGACGAACAGCTGGAGCCTGTTCCCGATGTGCACATGTGCAGAGCTGCCAGGCGAAGGGAACAGCTAAGGAACAAGGGGCGAGTCGGGAGTAAAGGTGGACGGTGAATGGCTCCTCCTATAGGGAATAAAGAGGAGGGAAAGGGGAGGGGAGTTTGCAGGAGATAATTCATTCTGGCCAAGGAATTGCTGTTACAGCATGGTGTTTGGAAGATATCGGTTTGGCAGCTCTCCAAGCCTGATAAAGGTCTGTCATTTTGAAATCGCATGAAAGACTGTTGGCCAGGACTTTGCTGGAGAGGAATTCCCTTTAACCTCAATAAAAGTGGTTTTATTGGAACAAGGCATCGGCTTCATGCTTTTGGGTAGCCTAGGTCAGAACAGCAACATAAATTTTGGCTTAATTGTGGTCATAAATTGATGACTACCAGTAATGCTCCCCACCTCTCCAGGACTCTGAGAAGTTAAAAACTAAACCCAGCACAATAAAAACAGATAAAATATCGCTAAAAAAAAACAAACTGCCAGATGTATCTAATACGTTAATGCAGTAATGAGGCAGCACGCACCAATTTTTGTACGAGTATTTATGCTTTTCCATTTTCAAATTACAATCAGTTAAGGATAAGGTGAAATTTGTTTTGTTCACATTTATGCATGAACGGAGCTAATTAATACTTTCCAAACTAGGGAATGGAATTGCCATTTTCATTTGGTTCCCCTCCCCCCTCGCCGTCTCCAAACTCAGCACTGCATGCCTCTGATCCCGGAACAGGCTGAAAATTAGAAAGGAAATTAGGCACCCACCTAGCAAATGTGCTTTAAAATTTATTTAACGGGAACAGGACTAATGAAAACTGATAGGGGAATGTTTGCTCTCAACGGAAAGCAAAAGTCGTGTTTAATGTACAAAAAAACCCCGACCCTCTTGAGGAATTGATGTGAAAATAGTTTGTAGGTACATAAACAAATGTAATTCTTTTTTAAACATTTGGCATTCTTCCTTTCTGTCTTTCTTTATGTTTGACCTAAGTACATGTTAGAATGTTTCAAATGGTGACGTCTAAGCATAACTCCTTGAAAATAGAATGAAATAGAATAGAATTGGTATTGGAATAGAATTAGAATTAGAATAGAAAAGAGCAGAAGAGAAGAGAATAACAGAAAGAACAGAGGAGAAGAGAAGAGAAGAACTGTGATAAATACACAAGGAATTTGTCTCCGGTGCATAAGCTCTCAGTGTCCACACAAAACAACAAAATAATAATAATGTCTAAGTATTTATAATAATGATACCAATAAAAGAAGGTAGTGGAACAGATGAGAAGGATAAAAGTAATACTGCCATACAATGTGAGTAAACATACTTAGACATAAGACAAATTGTATTAATTAACTCCCCCAAAACCTAATTAGCTTTTCAATCATTCACAACTTCCCTATGGACAGAGCAGATATAATATTCTGCTTTTTAGAAAAAAGAAAAAGAAAAAAAAGCTCCGCATAATTATTGATATGCTAGAAATAAAGAAGGCCTAGTAAGCCTTGTATTAAAGCAGCAGCCAATCAATGCCGATACCCATTGATTTTTTCACAGGTCTAAACTCTGATTAATTAAAGACCCAACTGGGACACACTATTTTTACTTTCTAAAAGGTTTCTTATTTTTATATTATTTCTAAAAGGTAAAGGTTCCCCTTTCACATGCGTGCCAGTCGTTCCCAACTCTAGGGGGCGATGCACATCTCTGTTTCAAAGCCGAAGAGCCAGTACTGTCCGAAGACATCCGTGTGGTCATGTGGCTGACGTGACTCAATGGCAAAGGCGCACGGAATGCTGTTGCCTTCCCACCAAAAGTGGTTCCTATTTTTCTACTTGCATTTTTATGTGCTTTCGAACTGCTAGGTTGGCAGAAGCTGGGACAAGTCACGGGAGCTCACTCTGTTATGCGGCGCTAGGGATTCGAACCACCGAACTGCTGGCCCTTCTGATCGAAAAGCTCAGCATCTTAGCCACTGAGCCACCATGTTCCTCTTTTTATCTATCATCTCACTAAAGTAGAACTGCAAATTGGTCCAAGAATGGACCACTTTTTGATGAAATTCTCAAAGTTGTATTGACTGAATTGGAAACATGACTTTTTTTTTAAATTGGCGGAAACAAACTTGGACAAATATTTAATTGGTGGAACGGCTGACCTCCGGGAGTTGTGGGTGATTTATCACTGCAGGTTTTCAAGAAGAGATTGGATAGCCGTTTGTCTGAGATGGTTTAGGGTTTCCTGCTTGAGCCACGGGTTGGACTAGAAGACCTCAAAGGTCCCTTCCAACTCTGCTATTCTGATTTTCGGGCTCTCCAGGAAGGCACAAGGAAATGAATTCGACCCTTAAGCAGATGGCAACTCAACACGTTTAGGAAAACCAGCCATTGTTTTGGCCTGTTGCCTGAACCAGGCCATTCAGTGAAGCCATAATATAAACAAGTTCACAACATCAGTCCTTATAAATCCTCAACTGAAAAAACAGTTCATTTAGTCACCGTTCAAAGTTACAATGGCACTGAAACAAGTGACATTTGGCCACTTTTCACACTTACGACCATTGCAGCCTCCCCATGACGACATGATCAAAATTCAGGCATTTAGTTACTGATTCATATTTATGATGGTCGCAGTGCCCTGGGATGATGTGATCCCCTTTTGCGACATGACAAACAAAGTCAATGGGGAAGCCAGATTCACTGAACAGCCGTATTATTGAGGGGTCGGCAACCTGCAGCTCTGGAGCTGCATCTGGCTCTTTCATGCCTCTGCTGTGGCTCCCTGTTGTCAGTCGGCTCCACAATTGATAGGGTTTTTGGTTAGGACATATAGAGGAAAAAGGACACCTTGCTAGGAGGAGACTCTATGGTGGGGGAACTGGACTTCCGGTCAGCAGAGGAAAAAGGATGCCACACTAGGAGAAGACTCTATGGTGGGGGTGGGACCAGACTTCCGGTCAGCAGAGGAAAAAGGATGCCACACTAGGAGAAGACTCTATGGTGGGGGTGGGACCAGACTTCCGGTCAGCAGAGGAAAAAGGATGCCACACTAGGAGAAGACTCTATGGTGGGGGTGGGACCAGACTTCTGGTCAGCAGAGGAAAAAGGATGCCACACTAGGAGAAGACTCTATGGTGGGGGTGGGACCAGACTTCCGGTCAACAGAGGAAAAAGGATGCCACACTAGGAGAAGACTCTATGGTGGGGGAACCAGACTTCCGGTCAGCTCCAGAATTGAATGGAGGGGCTTCTGGTTTAGGAGCTTTGTGACTCTTTGAGTGTTTAAGGTTGCCGACCCCTGGACTAAACTGTGGCAATGATTCACTTCACGACAATGGTGAGAGGTTGTAAAATGAGGCAAAACTCATTTGACCAATGTCTCACTTAGCAGTATAAATTTTGGGCTCAGTTGTGACCATAACTGGAGGACTGACTGGAGTTTGAACAGCAGAGAATCTAGGCAGCTCCGGTTTCAACTCCACAAGATGAAGTTTGATGCAGGGGTCTTCATTCTTGGCAACTTGAAGACACGTGGACTTCAACTCCCAGAATTCCTCAGCCAGCAATTGATTTTTGTCTGCCTGGCTTATGTTTTTCTATATTGCATGAACCTAACTGGGCTTTATCTATCATGGTATTGACTCAGGCAAAGGACCATCTCCTTTGTCCTTGGTGGTTTGACCCCTTTCAACAGGAGGTGCCAAAAATTTGTTTGAGCTATTTTTGCTCTATTCTTCAGATGAGCTATTTTCTCAAACGGTTTGCTGAGTCTTCCCCTACTACACAATGCAGTACCAAAAGTAGGGTAGAAATTGTTTCATTGTTTATCATGATGTGAGCAGATATTAGAAAAGAAGAAGCTTAGCTGTCATAAAAAAAGACAACTCCTCGCTGCATGTCCATTATTGGTCCACCCGCTCAGCACCTCTACCCCTGCCCACCTCTCAACACGTACAGTACACGGGGTTGTGTTTGTGAACCAATAGAACAGAATTTGCCTTCGAAGTTGTGGCAGCTTCACCACTGGAGGTATTCAAGAAGAGACTGGACTGCCATCTGGCAGAAATGGTGTAGGGTCTCCTGATTGGACAGGAAGTTGGATTAGATGACCTACCAGGTCCCTTCCAACTCTGTTAATCTGTTATAAAGTAGGAGTTTTGCAAGAAATCATTGGCGCATGGTTTGTGTCCTGGAGTGATAAACCACTCACCTGGACATCAGGTAGATACATCCCATTCAGGTTAGTAGATTGAACATTCCAGTTCTTGGAAGGTTTTTTTGCTCTAAGGAAGGAAGGAAGGAAGGAAGGAAGGAAGGAAGGAAGGAAGGAAGGAAGGAAGGAAGGAAGGAAGGAAGGAAGAGAGGGAAGGAGGGAGATGGGAATGGAAGGAAGGAGATGAGGAAGGAAAGAGATGGGAAAGGAAGGAAGGAAGAGGATGGGAAAGGAAGGAAGGATATGGGAAAGGAAGGAAAGAAGGAGATGGGGAAGAGAGGAAGGAAGGAGATGGGAATGGGAAGAAGGAAGGAGATGGGAAAGAGGAAGGAAGGAAGGAAGGAAGGAAGGAACAAAGGAAGGAAGGAATAAAACCATTTGAGGACTAATTCACTTGTCCAAGCCATTGGTTGGGTTTGAATTTCAGAAAGGAAAGGGTTTGAAACAATCTTCTGCTTTCAAATTAGGACTCTATTGAAACAGAGGCACCAGCTTTCATTCTGTTTACCTTGACTAACATATCCCATGAAAACTCCCCAAAGTTTGCTAATGAATGCTATTTCCATCTCTCACACTGACAGCTGCAATCACTGATCTGAATGACCTGGAATTCAAGATGATATTAACATACTGGGCACATTTTTCAGAGGTGCACATTATATTCTTTGCAATGCCAAAAATACTCCATTTGCTTTGCAGTGGAAGGGGTCAATTTAGAAGCAATTAGGTATTCCTGGGGTTCAGCTATTGGTTTGTTCTGGTGCTTGAGGTTCCTAGACCTTGACCTAATTCAGATTATTTCACCTAGCAAGTCAATCTGATTTAGACAACATTATGATAGCAACACACCATGCAAATCTATCTCTATCTATCTATCTATCTATCTATCTATCTATCTATCTATCTATCTATCTATCTATCTATCTATCTATCTATCTATCTATCATCTATCCAAGGTGGCGCAGTGGTTAAATGCAGCACTGCAGGCTACTGCTAGATCAGCAGGTCAGCGGTTCAAATCTCACCGGCTCAGGGTTGACTCAGCCTTCCATCCTTCCGAGGTGGGTAAAATGGGGACCCAGATTGTTGGGGGCAATATGCTGACTCTCTGTAAACCGCTTAGAGAGGCCTGAAAGGCCTATGAAGCGGTATATAAGTCTACTGCTATATATTGCTATATTGCTATTGCTATCTATCTATCTATCTATCTATCTATCTATCTATCTATCTATCTATCTATCTATCTATCTATCTATCTATCTATCTCTATATATCTATACGGATCAATCTCCAAGTGGCCTCAACAACTCTCAGAAAAAGTACTAATGACAAGATGACTGCAAGGAATATAAATCCTTCCAGTCTCCACCATTCAGTCAGAACTGAATAAGCTTCCTGGATGAGAAGCGAAATGTCTTCAAAGAAAAACAAAGGAAGTCCAGTTACCTGGGACATCCTGACCACATCTAGAGTACCGCACCCAGTTTTGATCACCACAGTATAAAAACGATGTTGAGACTCTAGAAAGAGTGCAGAGAAGAGCAACCAGGATGATGAGGGGACTGGAGGCTAAAACATACGATGAACAGTTGCAGGAACTGGGCATGGCTAGTCTAGTGAAGAGAAGGACCAGGGGAGACATGCAAGCAATCTTCCAATATTTGAGGATCTGCCACAGAGAGGAAGGGGTCCAGCTATTTCCCAAAGCACCCGAAGGCTGGACAAGGAATAATGGATGGAAACTGAGCAAAAAGAGGTTCAAAGGAGACATTTTCTGACAGTGAGAACAATCAACCCATGGAATAAAAGTTGCCCTCGGAAGTTGCGGAGCTTCCTCATCACTGGAAGCTTTCAAAAAGAGATTGGACTGCCATCTGTCAGAAATGGTGTAGGGTCTCCTGCTTGGGCAGGTGGTTGGACTAGATGATCTACAAGGTCCCTTCCAACTCTGTTAATCTGTATCTGTATCTAATCTCTCAACTGCACTTCAGACTTCAACCGTTTCTAGTGCTTTGGAGATCAGATAGCACACATATTTAGAACTTTGTGTAGTGGATAAAATCATGGCAACAACAGTGTTCATTTGTCCATGTATACCGAAGTTTGAAACCCTGAATCTTTCTTTCAGACTCCCCAAATTCCTGGGCATGCATAGGCGTGCGAGGCTTGGGGAAGCACATCCTATTTTACAGCTGTCTGATTAAAAATTGTGAAATTGTAAGAAACACCTGTGTTTTCCTGTCACACGAGAGATCAAATCATTCCTCTGCAGTTAGGGGCGTTCCTCTTTTGCCTGCTTATAATGGCCCATATGATATCCATCTGCAAAAAAGGAACTAGGGTGGGCGAAATGTTGCTTCTCTCTCTTTCTCTCCCCCCCTCCCTTTCCCGGCTTCCGTTCATCTTTGCAAAAATAAAAAATAAACCACCATATATTGCACAAAACTCTTAACACAAAGGGGATCAAGCTCTTCCCAGCTGCCAGTCCAAATATTTATCACACTTCTTTTTGTGAAGTCTTTTGTGCCCAATATCCTCTCAAGTACAAAGGCCTTAATTGTCTTGATTTAAATGAAACTGATTGGGAACAGGGACCCAATGAGACGTGAAGCAAAACAAATTAAAGAGCAAAGAGGCTGTAGGTGTTGGCACAGAAAAAAAGAGAGCTAAGCTTTGATTTGATTTGACTAATGAAAAGCCAAACAACCACGGGGAGGGGAGAACATTTTGCTAACTGTAGCTCACCGAGGCTGGTTGGCTCCTTTGATGTTGTCCCATTTTCACTCTGAAGGAGGGACTGTTTTGTTCTGCATGGATACATCTGAAGAAGCTCCAAAAGGTGTACCGGTAGGGCTGGTAGCAACAGAGGGATGGATGTCCAGACAGGTGTCTTCTCCACCAGAAGCTTCTACGTTCCTTCTCTGGAACCCAGAAAACCATGAATAGCTGCGTTGGTCTGTGTAACAAATGATTCAGTAATGGAGTAATTTTTTTATTAATGTCCATCATCTTTCTAGGGTATATCTTATACATATATTGTATACCCAGTGTGTGCGCGTGTGTGTGTGCGTGTGTGCGTGAACGTTTGTGTGGATGGATGGATGGATGGAGAGAGAGAGAGGGAGGGAGAGATAGCTTGTATACTCAATGTGTGTGTGTGTGTGTGTGCGCGCGCATGCATATAGATGGATGGATGGAAGGATGGATGGATGGATGGATAGATAGATAGATAGATAGATAGATAGATAGATAGATAGATAGATAGATAGATAGATAGATATAAGAGAAATAGATAGAGAGATAGAGATAGAGAGATAGAGATTGATAGAAAGAGCTAGATAGAGATGATAGATAGATAGATAGATAGATAGATAGATAGATAGATAGATAGAGATAGACAGACAGACAGACAGACAGAGCTAGCTAGCTAGATAGAGATTGATAGCTAGCTAGGTAGATAGGTAGATAGGTAGATAGGTAGGTAGGTAGGTAGGTAGGTAGGTAGGTAGATAGGTGGGTGGGTGGGTGGGTGGGTGGGTGGATGGATGGATGGAAGGATGGATGGATGGATAGATGATAGATAGATAGATAGATAGATAGATAGATAGATAGATAGATAGATAGATAGATATACAGAGAGAGACCAATAGAGATTGATAGATACCGTATTTTTCGGAATATAAGATGCACCAAGGTTTTGAAGAGGCAAATTTTAAAAAAAGGGTTTTGCATTCTGCAAACCTCCCAAAAATGGCTTGTTTTTCATGAAAATGGGCCTTTTTTGTCAAAAAAATGCCATACTTAGCCTTTAGGAGACTTATAGAATACTCCTGGGGGCAGGGAGCAGCAAAACTGAGCAAAAAATGGCCCATTTTTCACTTATATCTGCCCTCCCCAGCCCCCAGGAGCTCTCTGAAAGTCTCCTGCAGGCTCTGCACGGCCATTTTTGTGAAGGGTTTTGGGAGGCAAAAAATGCTGTATTCAGTGTATAAGACGCACCCAGATTTTCAGCCTCTTTTTTGAGGGAAAAAGGTGTGTCATATACTCCAAAAACTTACGATAGATGATAGATAGATAGATAGATAGATAGATAGATAGATAGATAGATAGATAGATAGATAGATAGATAGATAGATAGATAATGTGGTGCTCTTTAAGGTTCATTGGTTAGGTTGTAGCTGCTGAAAATGAAAATTGCTAGATCTATCATCACTCAGCTTATTGATTTTATGATTGTTTATCATAGTGTCTCTAGATGATGTGGATTAGATAGACAGATGAAAGATAGATTATATATATGTATGTATGTATGTATATGTGTATATGTGTGTGTGTGTATGTATGTACGTATGTGTATGTGTGTGTGTATATATATATATAGAAACTAAACCGTAGGTTGAAAGATTGAGGGAATTGGGTATGTCTAGTCTAATAAAGAGGATGACTAGGGGACGACTAGATCGCTACCTTCCAGTACTTGAGTGGATGTCACAGAGAAGAGGAGTTCTCCAAAGCACCGGAGGGCAGAAAAAAGAAGTGACAAATGGAAGCTTATCAAGGAGAGATCCAACTAGAGAGATCCTGAAACTAGAACTATAAATCAATGGAACAGCTTGCCTCTAGAAGTTGTGGGTGTTCCATCACTGGATGCTTTTAAAAAGAGATTGGACAGCTACAATGGTAGAGGGTCTTCTGCTTTAGGGCTTGGATTAGAAAACACCCAAGGTTCCTTCCAATTCTTTTATTCTATTTTCTAAATTTCTTCTCTGGAACGTGGAAGGCCATTAATAATTGTATTGGTCCATGTAACAAATGATTATGTAACTGGGTAATTTCTTGATTAATATCCACTCAGATGGCACCAAACGTGGATGTTTTCAAACTCTCCAGAGCTCTTCATCAGCAGGAGGTCCCAAAATTGGCTTGAAGGACACCTGAAGTTGCGGAAATGGTCAGCTTTGTTTTTCCTCGTTAAGAGCATTTCAATTATTTCATCCACTCAAGGTCTCTCCGGGGCTCCTATGGAGCTGTCCGTATCACAGAAGTGATGAGGAATGGCTAATGATTTTGTGCAAATTATGAAAGGAACCCCAATGAAGAGTTAAAGGTAAATGTTCCTGTTGCACATATGTGCTAGTCGTTCCTGACTCTAGGGGGTGGTGAAGCCGAAGAGCCAGCGCTGTCCAAAGATGTCTCTGTGGTCATGTGGCCGGCATGACTGAATGCCAAAGATGCACGTAACGCTGTTCCCTTCCCACCAAAGGTGGTCCTTATTTTTCTACTTGCATTTATCACGTGCTTTCAAACTGCTCAGTTGGCAGAAGCTGGGACAAGTCACGGGAGCTCACTCCATTAAGCAGTGCTAGGGATTCGAACCACCGATCTTTCTGATCGACAAGCTCAGCGTCTTAGCCACTGAGCCAACACGTCCCTTTGAAAGAAGAGTTAACTGAGTTAATTGATTCCATCCAGCCATCGGTGAAATCAGGACTCTACCTGTCTCTCTCACTACCTTTCTACCTTTGGAGATCAAGCATTTCCTATTCAGCAGCTTTGTTATGGCCTTAAGTGACTACTTTGCTGCAAATTGCGCATCGTGATGGGTCCATTATTGTTATTCAGCAGTAAACAGCAAAGGGGAAACGGATGCCCCGCTCGTCAGCAAAAGTTTGATGTCCATATTAATTGGTCTCACTGACACAGTTGCTGACACTCGTCTTGCTTCTATGAAAGAAAATGTTTTTTTTTTCAATTAAGGGGTTTTGAATATTTATTTGGGGGAAATTCACACGGCTTCCCTTTCTTGTGTTATTCATAGCGACAAGCCCACCCACCCCTACCCACCCACATACCCACACACACACACAGACACACAAATCTCTGTTTTGTTGCCAAAAGGAATGAATTCTTTGTAGGCAAGATTTTTCTTTTTCAGTCTGGATTGGACATTTGCAGACATGATCCTCCATTGGTCTTTTCTATGCAAGCTTTCTAAACCCATGCTCTTCTTTTCCCAGGTGAAAGGTAAAGGTTCCCCTCGCACATATGTGCTAGTCATTCCCAACTCTAGGGGGTGGTGCTCATCTCTGCTTCAAAACCAAAGAACCAATGCGGTCCAAAGACGTCTCTGTGGTCATGCAGCTGGCAAGACTCAACGCCAAAGGCGCATGGAACATGCTTTCGAATTGCTCGGTTGGCAGAAGCTGGGACAAGTCACGGGAGCTCACTCCATTATGCAGCGCTAGGGATTTGAACCGCTGAACTGTCGACCTTTCTGATCGACAAGCTCAGCATCTTAGCCACTGAGCCAGCCTGTGCTCAATTCAGGCAGATTAGGTGAAACCTGGCTCAAAAACAGTCACTGTGAGAGGGATCTTGGAGTCCTAGTGGACAGTCACTTGAATATGAGCCAGCCATGTGCAGCAGCATCCAAAAAATGAACACAATCCTGGGTTGTGTAAACAGAGGCATAGAATCTCATGAAGTATTAATACCGCCTTATAAAGCCATACTAAGGCCACACCTGGAATGCTGCATCCAGTTTTGGTCACCACATTACAAAAAAGATGTTGAGACTTTAGAAAAAGTGCAAAGAAGAGCAACTAAGATGATCAAAGGCCTGGAGACTAAAACATAAGAAGCAATCTGAAACTAAGAGAACCTTCCTAACAGTGAGGACAATTAACCAGTGGAACAGAAGTTGCCTTCAGAAGTTGTGGAGGTTTTTAAGAAGAGACTGGACAGTCACTTGCCTGAAATTTACTACTGCAACACATGCCAGTAGTCCTCAGCATATAACCGTTCATTTAGCAGACCAGAATAACAGAGTTGGAAGGTACCTTGGAGGTCATCTAATCCAACCCACCATTCAAGCTGGAGACTCTATACCATTCTGGACAAATGACTGTCCAATCTCTTCTTGATGGAGTACCCACAACTCAAGAATCAGAATAGAGTTGAAGGAACTTTGGGGGTCTTCTAGTCCAGCCCCCTGCTCAAGCAGGAGATCCTATACCGTTCCAGACAAATGGCTATCATGTCCCTTCTTAAAAACCTCTAGTGTTGGTGTGCCCACAACCTCTGGAGGCAAGTTGTTCCACTGGTTAATTGCCCTCATTGTCCTCTTTGCCCTCAATTCTGTTGCTTCTCTCCTTGATTGGTTTCCATCTTTTTTTGAACTCATTTGAACTCCTAATCAAAGCAACAGATCAGAGCTCACAATGCCAAATACCGCCATGGTCACCCCATCCCTTACAAATGTCCAGTTGTTGGCAAGGTTTCTGCTCCTCACTGCATTAGCTCAGAAAGCCTCCATTTTCTTTCCAGATGCCTCTCTTAACTTCCTTCTCGAATAAGACTTGTGTCAGGGTTCCAAATAACATCTAAAAGTAAATCAGAGTCCGAGGCAAAGTATTGCTCAAAGTTCCAATTTATTAAGAGAGGCATGTTGGCACATCTGGGAAAACCTGAATCTGAAAGCTCCCTGGTTTTCCTGACCCAGTTGAAGGTTCAAGATCTTGTCCCCACACCCACAAATACATCACATGGTCCAATCTCCCATTGCCATGATGACAGATTCCACCCATCCAGTTCTGGTCAGGTGCAGAGGTGCAGAGACAAAGGATGACCTTGGCTTTCTAGAAAGAATTTTGTTATGGCTACATATCATCTAACTCCATACAATCCCCCCTCCCATTTTCCCACAATAGAAAATGCATAGCAGAATAAGTGTGGGAGGCCAAAGATCCAAAAGAAAAGATGGCTGCAGGGTGGACAACTTGCCCGTCTGCATTCCACTTGAACTTGTAGGTAACAAACCGTATCCAGTTCTGATCCAATTGCCAGCTGTGAATGGAGAATTAATAGAAGAATCAATCGGCACCTTAAAGAATTTTTAATTCCGTGCGTTTGGCTCAGGACAGGCAATCAGAGGCAACCATCTGAATTCCATTCAGAGCTACAATACGAATTAATTTTCTGCTCATTTTTTTATCCCGCTGACTAAATAATGCCTCATTTATACGTTGAGTTGGTGGGCCATTTGAAGATTAGCTTGGAAAACAAATCGCATGGAGGTTTAATTTATAACAAAAAAAGAGGAGCAAACTACCAGAATCTAAATATTCTTCTTTCTTCGCCTTGGCTCGGAGATGTGGGTGGGTAGATGAGGGGGGAGAAGGAGAGAGAGAAAAACAGAAATTTAATAAACCTGTAGCTTATAATCACCATGAAGGACACATTATGGTTACCAGCAGGGTTTCAAGATTGTCCAGTTGGGAGATTACTATTCCTCACCCTGCTGTTTTGGACGTTTTTATTTGTGAAGGAGAGGTGAAATCAAAATTTCGCACTGATTCAAAGTGTAGGCAAGGGACCTACATTTGTGGATGAAGAAGCAGCATGGCCTCCTTACAAGATAACAGATTAACAAAGTTGGAAGGGATCTTAAAGGTGATCTAGTCTAACCACCCCCCGCCACACTCAAGCAGGAGACCCTACACCATTTTTGACAGCTGGCAATCCAGTATCTTCTTGAAGGCCTCCAGTGATGAAATGCCCAAAATCTCAGAAGGCAACTTCTATTCTATTCATTGATTCTTCTCACTGTTAGAACATTTCTCCTTATTTCCAGATTGACTCTCTCCTTGGAGAATAGCTTCACCCCCTCCTCTTTGCGGCAGCCCCTCAAATATTGGAAGACTGCTCTCCTGTCTCCCCTGGTCCTTCTCTTCCCTAGACTAGCCATGCCCAGTTCCTGCAACTGTTCAGCATATGTTTTAGTCTCCAGTCCCCTCATCATCATGGTTGCTCTTCTCTGCACATTTTTAGACACTTTTTAATAGTGTGGGGACCAAAACTGGATGCATTACTCTAGGTGTGATCTTACTAAGGCTTTATAGAGTGGTATTAGTACCTCCCTTGATCTTGATTGAAACCCTCTGTTAATGCAATTTAGGATTGCATTGGCTTTTTTGGCTACTGCTGCACACTGCTGGCTCATATTTAGCTGAAGAGGATCTGGATGAGCTAGCTTTCACGTACCAGGGCAAATGAGCAGCTGTTATGCTCAGCGGCAGGACCATCACTCCAACGATGGCTTCTTTGAGAAGAACCTTCAGATCTAGCTAGGTATACTGCCTGTATGACCCTGGAAATAGGAAGTCCAAGAAGAAGAATAGGGTTGGAAGGAAGGGACCTTGGCAGTCTTCTAGTCCAACTCCCTGCTCAGGCTTTTCAGCACCGAGTGCCTAAAAGTGAACGCATGCATGTGCTCATCGGGGACACAACCTGGAAGAGAAGCTGCCCAGGGGACATGGGCACACCAGGAAATGAACTTCCAGTTTCCAGCATGCGCATGCACAGCGGCCAGCTTGTCTTCCGGTTACTGGTGCACACGTATGCACGACGATCAGCTGGCCGGTTCTTCAAAGCACCTAAAGGTAGGACAAGAAGCAATGGATGGAGACCAATCAGGGAGGGAGCCAACCTAGAACTAAGGAGACCTTTTTGGACTGTGAGAACAATGAAATCCATAGAAGGGCTTCCCTCTAAATGTTGTGGGTGCTCCATCAGTGGAGGCTTTCAAGAAGAGATTGGACAACCATTTTTCTGAAATGGTGTAGAGCCATGATGGTGAACCCATTGCTCTTCCAAGTTCTAGTTGGTCTTCATGCACATGGGAGCACCAGAAGCCAGAAGAGCAGCTGCCCAGTGCACATATGCATGCCGGGAAGATGATCTTATGGTACACCCATGCACACCAGCCCCCTGATCTTCTGATTTCTAGTGCATATCCACGCACGAAGACCAGCTGGCGAGTGTGCATGGGTGCGCTCAGTGATGAAAAGATTAGAGAAAACTGGTTTGGGTCTCTTGCTTGAACTAGAACAGGGGTCCCCAATCTTTCGGACCTCAGGGACCACTAAATTCATAATTTTAAATCCTGCAGACCTCTAATATGATCTGCCTAATGACCAGCTGGGTGGGCGTGGCTAGGTGGTTATACAGAGCCGAGGTGGCGCAGTGGTTAAATGCAGCGCTGCAGGCTACTTCAGCTGACTGCAGTTCTGCAGTTCGTCTGTTCAAATCTCACCGGCTCAGGGTTGACTCAGCCTTCCATCCTTCCGAGGTGGGTAAAATGAGGACCCGGATTGTTGTTGGGGACAATATGCTGACTCTGTAAACCGCTTAGAGAGGGCTGAAAGCCCTATGAAGCGGTATATAAGTCTAACTGCTATTGCTATTGCTATATGACTGGGTGGGCGTGGCCAACTCGATGTCACTCATGTCAAGGGGCGTCTCTTCATCCTCGATACGCCCCTCCCCTCCCAGCCACTCCTCGCCTGCCCGCCTGGGCTCCTTAGGGCCCCAACAGGAAGCAGTTGCTGGAGTTAAGGAGCCACTGTGAGAAAGAGCTGTCAAAACAGCTCAGTTCAAATTGGAATTGACCGAGAAAGAGGCTCACTGAGGACTAGAAGCTTAGGCTTTCCAAGCAGATGGAAGATCTGTAGGAGTGCAAGGCCAGATACCGGCGCCTGGAGGCTCAGCGGGCTGAGATGGTCAGCCAGTTCCAGGCCATGATGCAGTCCCACTGGAATGAGGCCTTCCGGCTCTTCGCCACCAATGATACTTCCCTCCAGCCTTCGCCCAAAGCCCCACACCAGGATATGATCTGCTTAATGACTGACTGGGTGGATGTGGCTAGGTGGTCATGTGGCTGGGTGGGTGTGGCCAACTCAATGTCATTCACATCAAGGGATGTCTCGTCAGCTTCTACTCACCCCTCCCCTCCTGGCCACTCCCTGCCTGCCAGCCCGTGCTCCTTAGGGATTCAACAGGAAGCAGTTGTTGGAACTAAGCAGCCACCATGAGAAAGAGTTGGCAAAAGAGCTCAGTTCAAATTGGATCTGACCAAGAAGAGGCTCAGCAGAAGCACCTCACTGAGGACTAGGAGCATAGGCTTTCCAAGCAGAGGGAAGACCTGCGGGAGTGCAAGGCCAGGTAACGGTTCCTGGAGGCTCAGCGGGCTGAGCTGGTCAGCCAGTTCCAGGCCATGATGCAGTCCCACTGGAACAAGGCCCTCTGGCTCTTTGCCACTAGTGATACTTCCCTCCAGCCTTCACCCAAAGCCCCCCACCAGGAGGCTGAAGCAGACCCCAAGTTGGAATTTCTGTCCCCCTCTGACCTGCACAAAAAGACCCCAAAAGGGGAGACTCTCTGCAGCAACACAAACGTTCATTGCACATATCCAGCCCAGGGGCCGTAGTTTGAGTGATTTAGTGCAATATAAAAAATGAAAAGACTTTTTCTGCAGACCACCAAAATATTCTCGTGGACCACTGGTGGTCCACAGACCACCAGTTGGTGATTTTTGAACTGGAAGACCTCCAATGTCCCTTTGAACTCTGGAAATCTGTTAAGTTCTTGCAGAGGAAAAAAACAGAGCAGTTGTTCCTTATGGAGTCAGCCCTAAAGATGCCAGGTGGAAAGTACTTATCAGCAGATAATGCTAAAGTTTCTAAACAAGCAGATCTGAAACCTCCAATTCTCCGAGGACAATTTCTTGTTTGGAGAGCATTTGTGTTTTAAGCACAACAGCACAAAGCAGGATTAAATAAAAGGAGTCAAAATGCACCATCGGCTGCAGGAAAGCAATTGCTGCTTTCATGATATCGCTCATTTATGAGGGCTAGTCAAACCCGCATTTCTGCACTTAAGGGTGTCGAGCAAAATGGGTTTTTTATAGCCCCTACTCCCGTTACCTTTACATCTTTGAATGTGCCAATTTGCAACTTCAGAAAGTTTTTTGGGGGGTGGGGGTGAGGTGGAATAAGGGTGTTGTTGTTTGCATTTTGCATTGTTTCCACTCGCTTCGCAATGGGTCGACCAAGTGAGTCACTTAGAATTTACTTGATCTGCTTCTTCCTTTTAATGAGAAGATCAAACAGATTTCTTTCTTCTCTCTCTCTCTCTTTTTTACAGCCATCAGCGTTTTAAGAGCAGAATTACAGAATAGTGGAGTTGGAAGGGACCCTGGAGATCTTCTAGTCCAGCCCCCTGATGAAGCAGGAAACCCTCTAGCATTTCAGACAAATGATTGTCCAATCTCTACTTAAAAATCTCTAGTGATGGAACATCCACAACTTATGGAGGCAAATCATTCCACGGATTAATTGTTCTAACTGTCAGGAAATGTCTCCTTATTTCTAGGTTGCTTCTCTCCTTGATGCTTCTTGTCCTGCCTTCAGACCAGGGTGAAATTCAGCAGGTTCTGACAGGTTCTGGAGAACCAGTAGCAGAAATTTGGAGTAGTTTGGAGAACTGGTAGTGGAAATTTTGAGTGAATTTCACCACTGCTTCAGACACTTTGCAGAATAGTTTGACTCCCTCTTCTTTGTGGCATCCCCTGAGATATTGGAACACTGCTATCATTTCTCCCATAGTCCTTCTTTTCATTAAACTAGATATACCCAGTTCCTGCAACCGTTCCTCATATGTTGTCAGGTTCCAGTGTGTGATTTAGAGTTGCTAAGCCTCTCTTCTCTCCCCACAGAATGGGTGGGGCAGGAAATCTTGAGCCCTACATTCTCTGATAAACCATTCACACTTTCAAACAGAGTTGCTTCCATGTTCGAAATTCAGACCGTGTCTTCCAGCTAACTAATCCAACCATAACAGGTGCCTGTCACTTCCTTTTAGTGAAGGTGTTCAATCATCTATTTGTACCAATTACCTGCTCAGCCATAGTTTCAGTTTTCCCCTTTGCTGCTGCCGTGTTGACTGCTACATACAGAGGGACGTTATTGACGTTGTGAAGCTGGAATACAGGTATGGAAATCCAGAAGGGTTTTTGTCTTCTGCTCTTAGATTGTCATCACTTGGGATGGGATGCAGTGAGGAGGTGGATCCTTAGGAGAGAGGGTGAATTCCAGATGTGTAAGAGACAACCCAGCCTGAATAGTATTTGTGAGAGAAAGAGGGTGATGACAGTCCCTCCCTCGTAGTTCCCAGAGTTTTCTGTAGAGGCAGATAGTAGAGTCCTCAATCTGGCAAGGTATGGTGAAACATAGTCTGGATTCCCAGGAGGGAGGGGCTGCATTCTTGAGGAGTAAGAGGCAACTCAGCCTGGATATTATGGTGTGACAGAAAGCGGGGGAAGGCAATCTCTCCCTAATAGGTCCCAGAGTATATTGTAGAGGCAGACAGTAATGTCCTCAAGATGGCAAGATGTGGTGGAGTGTAGTTTGGATTCTCAGGCAGGAGGGGTTGAGGAGTAAGAGGCAACTCAAGTTCAGACAGTTTGTGTGAGAGAAAGTGAGTGAGGACGGCGCCTCCCTAATAGTTCCTAGGCTATAGCAATCATGTGGGTAGCAATCTGCTTTAGTTTGGCAAGATTCTATCTATAGGCAATGTAATGATAAAGAAATCTACTTGGGAGATTCACTGCATGTCCTTCTTAGTTTTAGTGGACTTGACATCAACGCACTAAGCATCTTACTTGATGTTATGGCCTGAAGGCACTTTTGTTCTAGGCATGCATGCTCTTGAATCTACAACATGCCCAAGGCTTTGTATCCCATCCTCAGAGAGTACACTGTAACTTAACTGCCTTTGCTTCCTTGCCATTCCTCACCTACTGATGTTTCAGCACTGAAGAATGAGCCTCTTCCATCCTTGATATAAGTCCTTCCGAAATTGAAACATGACCATGATGATGGCTTCTTTTGTCCTCTGCTCTCCAGCGAATCAATCCAACCTGTGAAATTTGGTTCTAGCTCACTACTAAATATGCTCTTCTTCTTAAAATCTGAGTCTGGTGGGATTCGAATTCCTGGAGGGAGCAGTGAGTTAGCCTGCAGTACTGCATTCTAACCACTGCCTACCATGGATGGATGGATGGATGGAAGGAAGGAAGGAAGGAAGGAAGGAAGGAAGGAAGGAAGGAAGGAAGGAAGGATGCCTGTAGTACCTGCATTCTAACCACTGCCTACCATGGATGGATGGATGGATGGATGGATGGATGGATGGATGGATGGAAGGAAGGAAGGAAGGAAGGAAGGAAGGAAAGAAAGAAGGAAGGATGCCTGTAGTACTGCATTCTAACCACTGCCTACCATGGCTAGCTGGATGGCTTACTTCTTTTCTGGTAGACATTAACAGTGACTTTGTAACAGTTATGCTTATAATCTCATTAAAAAATCAACTATTATTCTAGATTTTTAAAATTTCTGTCTTCTAAAGCCCCTGTATAATTTTGGGGGGTGGGGGAGAATTTAGCTATCAAGAGGAAAATATTGTGACCTTCTATCTGTCTAATAAAATACTGCTTGATGAAAGCACAGGAGCAAAACACTTCCCAGAAAGGGAAATATTATCTTCCTGCACCACAATAGGAGACTCGGCTATAAGAACCAAATTAGGCTTCATCCAAATATCATCACTGTTAAGTAGCTATTTTACTTAGGTCCATTTTCCCCCAAAAGTTTCCTAGAAAACAGAGGGGGGGGAAAGATGATTTCCAACTATTAATTCTGCCATATTCTCCATCAGAATGAAATGGCTCCCTGTCAGCTGGATAATAATGGTGGCACATTGGTTAATTATTTTTTCATCCTTTTATTATTAGGCTATTAATAATGCATTGGGAAACAGGGTTCCTTCTGCTGGGTAAATGTTCTGTTGTTGCGACGGAATACATCTGTATTCCATTATTGATGGCGGTTTTTTTTTAATATAAAAAAATACATTTTCATTAGAACGCTCCACGAAGAAAACTAGCAATTTGAATGCATTTGGGCGGGGGGGGGGGGACAGCAATAACAGCCGCGAAATTACGTTTTCGCAACTTGACGGCTGACAATGCCATCCTCAAAAATATTTCATTAGCTGCCTCGGTAGAAACAAACATTCAATATTTAATAAATTATGAAGGGACACAGGAAACCTCATTGGGTCCTCTCATTGAAGGCTTTCCCATAGGGATGAGACACAGACCCATCTCCAAAGAAGCAAAACCATGCATGTTTATTATTTAATGTATTTAACTGACTTAGGGAGTTGCTCTGTTGGTTGAGAATAGAGATGATCGCACTTTTGGGGGTGATCCTACTTTGCATCGTAACTTCTTTTCTTAAATGTATGTTGGTGGTGAAATGTTGCCTCATTGTAAAAGTTGAATCAAGATCAGTGGTGGGGCTCAATTATTTTTTACTATAGGTTCTGTGGGTGTGGTTTGGTGGGCATGGCAGGAGAAGGATACTGCAAAATCCTCATTCCCTTCACATGCTTGGGGTAAGGATCCTGCAAAATCCCCATTCCCTCACCATTCCTGGGGAAAGGTTACTGCAAAATCCCCATTCCCTCTCCACCCCACTAACCTGCTTTCCAGCTTCGTTCTCCTGTGCAAGGCAAGTTAGGGGGGAAGGGGAAAGAGGGGGAAGAGAAAATGAGAGGAGGGGAAAGAGAGGGGGAGAGAGAGGAGAAGGAGGAGAGGGAGAAGGGAGTCGGGAGCGAAAGCAGACTTTTGCCTTCTATCTGAAACAAACACCATGCTGAATTATGATTAATAGACAGAAAAGCTAGAGGATGTAAAAATCTACCAAAGTGCCTGTAATTCAGTGGGCTGAGTGCACACATTTTGTATGATTCCTGCAAGAATGGTACGTAAATGGCTCCTTGATGTTCCTGGCTCTCTTTGGAGGGGAGGCATATTAAAGGTCACCCACTACCACCATTCAGAGAAGACCATTTTATTGAAGTTAGCAACCTCCTTCTTCTGAACATCTCCAATTTTTTCCCCGCTTCAATCTCAGAACAAGTGTGGATTCCCGCGCTCCCCCCCAAAAAAAGACAGCTGGATTTTGATGTTCTTTGGGAGCTTTGTTACGTTTGCCGCTTGGTTAGCCGGACAAAGGTCTGGTCATCATGCCAGTCTACTCAAGGGTGCCAACAAGGGAGTGCCAACAAGGGAGAAGACTTTCAAACTCTTGTCCCACCTAGGTTGCTTACACACACAACATCTTCTCCTTGGTAGAAGCTAGGGCATGGGCTGAGTTGAAGGCCCACCTGTTCTGACCTAGGCCTCCCAAGATCATGAAGCAGACTCCTCATCCCAATAAAAACCCTTTTATTTAGGTTAAAAGGAATTCCTCTCCAGCAAAGTCCCGGCCAACAGTCTTTCATGAGATTTCACAACTACAGGCCTTTATCAGGCTTGGAGAGCTGCCAGGCCGATATCTTCCAAATGCCACACTGTAATTACTTGGCAGGAACAGATCTTCACCTGAAGTTCTGAACTAATGGTCTCCTGCAAACTCCCCTCCCCTTTCGCTCCTCTTTTATTTCCTCTGGGAGGGGCCATTCATCATCCACCTGTGGCTTTATTCCCAAGTCGACCCCTGTTCTTTAGCTGTTCCCTTCATCTGGCAACTCTGTGCATGCACACACTGGGAACAGGCTCCAGCTGTTCTTCTGCCCAACTGATGTCTGACTCTGAAGGCAGCTGAAACTGCCTCCAACACAGAGCCCTCATCAGAGCCTTCCCTAGACTCCAGGACTGGCCCATCTTCCTCCTCAACCTCCTTACTGTCCAAATCTTCTGCCAGATTTGCTGGCCACTGACGGGCCACACCACCACCAACCTCTTCTTTTGACATGATCAGCTGTCCAGCTATACTGGAGATATGGAGCAACCTTCTCCATGGTTGGTGATGGGGCTGGCACTATAACAAGTCATTCCTAGATGGTTGTGCCTGATTTTACAATGGTCATTGATGGCTTTTCTTACATCAAGAGAGGAGGCAAGATTGAATGGGCTTTTCATCAAAAGGGCAGATTCACTTCTACAAGGAAAGGATAATGAAATTAAAACTGATCTCTCAGAAGGAATATTGATGGGAGGGTGGGGCTTAAATCAGGGCCCAGGTATCATACTTTTGGGAGGGCATGATGGCCCAGTGGTTAAAGACACTGAGCTTGTCAGCTTTCCAGATGACAGCCCAGGTTTGAGACCTGAGCACTGTGTGATGAGGTGAGTTCCCATTACTTGCTCCATCTCCTGCCCACCTAGCAGTTTGAAAGCATGCAAATACGATTAGATAAATAGGTATCACTTTGGTGGGAAGGTAACAGCATTCCATGTATTTCAATGTATAGTCATGTTGGCCACATGACCACGGAAGTGTCTTCAGAAAATGTTGGCTCCCTCGGCTAAGAAACAGAGATGAGCACTGCTCTCTAGAATTGTGTTGTGGCCTATTGGCCACCGGCCCATCCAGCAGCCAAATCAGAGGAGGAGGAGGGGCATGGGAGTCAAGGTCAGCATGAGAGCTCTGAGGGAGGAGAGGGAATGGAGTTGGCAGAGAGAGAGAGAGAGAATGGAGTTGGCAGAGAGAGAGAGAGAGATGTGGAGCCTGGGTAAGGTGACCAGACGTCCCGCTTTTGGCGGGACACCCCCGCCTTTTGATGCATATTCCCGCGTCCCGCCCACTTTTTAAAAAGGCACGCTTTTTTTGGCGCTGGCAGCTCCCGTCCATCAGCTGCTGGGCTGGCTCATCGTTTCGTTCTATGCTACCTACAAATTTAAGCCAGCCCAGCCTGCCGCTCACTAATTTGATTGGCTGGACTCCAGCCAATCAGTGAGCTGGCCAACCAGCTCACTGATTGGCTGGACTCCTTAGCTGAGGACGCATGCGCGAGTTCTCCATTTTATTTCGTCTTTCTTTCTTGTTGGGGTTGCAGCTGCTGCGCTTACTCACTGGTGGTGAGTATGTTTTGTATTGTCTAATTAATTTGGTACCGTGGGAATCGGGAGGCGCTGGGGGGAGGAGACGTTGCTGGTCGCCGCGTGCTCCCTCGCTCGCGGCTGAGGAGGGGGAGGAGGGGGAAGCAGCCCGGCGTTGCTCGCGGAGGAG
Organism: Thamnophis sirtalis; assembly: GCF_051295495.1. Lineage (NCBI taxonomy): Eukaryota > Metazoa > Chordata > Lepidosauria > Squamata > Natricidae > Thamnophis > Thamnophis sirtalis. Next base: position 64,724,142 of record NW_028261382.1, read on the forward strand.
GAGGAGGAGGGGTGGAAGGCAAGCAGCCCGGCGTTGCGTTGCTCGCGGAGGAGGAGGGGGGAAGGCAAGCAGCCCGGCGTTGCACGCAGCGGAGGAGGAGGAGGGGTGGAAGGCAAGCAGCCCCGCGTTGCGTTGCTCGCGGAGGAGGAGGAGGAGGGGGGAAGGCAAGCAGCCCAGCGTTGCACGCGGCGGAGGAGGAAGCAGCCCGGCGTCGCTGCTCGCCGCGCGCTCCCTCGCTCGCGGCCAGGCTTTGGTGCTGCCTTTCCCGCTCTGTGCGTGCTGCCCAGACCAGACCTCTCTTCCTTCCATGGAGTCCGTTCGTGAATCCATGGGATTCGCCGCGGAAGGAAGAGATATCGGGAGAGCGGCGGACGCCAGCAGAGAACGTCCCCTCGCTTCTGGGCCTCCCCGCTGCTGTCCCGATGTCTCTTCCTTCCGTGGAGTCCGTTCGTGAATCCATGGGATTCGCCGCGGAAGGAAGAGAGGTCAGGGGAGCGGCGGACGGCAGCAGAGAACGTCCTCTGGCTTCTGGGCCTCCCCGCTGCTGTCCCGATGTCTCTTCCTTCCATGGAGTCCGTTCGTGAATCCATGGGATTCGCCGCGGAAGGAAGAGAGGTCGGGGGAGCGGCGGACGCCAGCAGAGAACGTCCCCTCGCTTCTGGGCCCCCCCGCTGCTGTCCCGATGTCTCTTCCTTCCATGGAGTCCGTTCGTGAATCCATGGGATTCGCCGCGGAAGGAAATCGGGGGAGCGGCGCCGCCAGCAGAGAACGTCCCCTCGCTTCTGGGCCTCCCCGCTGCTGTCCCGATGTCTCTTCCTTCCGTGGAGTCCGTTCGTGAATCCATGGGATTCGCCGCGGAAGGAAGAGATATCGGGGGAGCGGCGCCGCCAGCAGAGAACGTCCCCTCGCTTCTGGGCCTCCCCGCTGCTGTCCCGATGTCTCTTCCTTCCGTGGAGTCCGTTCGTGAATCCATGGGATTCGCCGCGGAAGGAAGAGATATCGGGGGAGCGGCGCCGCCAGCAGAGAACGTCCCCTCGCTTCTGGGCCTCCCCGCTGCTGTCCCAATCTCTCTTCCTTCCGTGGAGTCCGTTCGTGAATCCATGGGATTCGCCGCGGAAGGAAGAGAGGTCGGGGGAGCGGCGCCGCCAGCAGAGAACGTCCCCTCGCTTCTGGGCCTCCGAGAGCGTGGACGCAGCGGCAGCTGCCCGCAGACAACTTCCACGCGTTTCCGGGGCTCCTGTCGCTCGGCAGAAGCTCCTGAAGCGTGTGGAAGTTGTCTGCGGGGCAGCTGCCAGCGCACCCACCTCTCCTCCTGCCTCTTCGTGCATGGGATCGCTGCCTCCGAGAGCGTGGGAGCGGCCGCGAGGAGTCCGTTCGTGCAGCGCCCCAACCTCTCCTCCTGCCTCTTCGTGTATGGGATCGCTGCCTCCGAGAGCGTGGGAGCGGCCGCGAGGAGTCCGTTCGTGCAGCGCCCCAACCTCTCCTCCTGCCTCTTCGTGTATGGGATCGCTGCCTCCGAGAGTGTGGAGAGGTTGGGGCGCTGCACGAACGGACTCCTCATGGCCGCTCCCACGCTCTCGGAGGCAGCGATCCCATACACGAAGAGGCAGGAGGAGAGGTTGGGGCGCTGCACGAACGGAATCCTCGCGGCCGCTCCCACGCTCTCGGAGGCAGCGATCCCATGCACGAAGAGGCAGGAGTCCTCTGTGGGAGCCCTGTCAAAGCGCACCTTTCCCACGTCGGCGGCTGCAGGGACCGCCCCACTGCTTTCTCTTCCTCCTCCTCCTCTTCCCCTTCTGCCATGAGCAGCAGGAACGGCAGCCGAGCCGGGAAATGGGCGCTTTGGCAGGGCTGTGGGAGCCCTGTCAAAGCGCACCTTTCCCGTGTCGGCGGCTGCAGGGACCGCCCCGCCGCTTTATCTTCTTCCTCCTCCTCCTCCCCTTCCGCCCGCAGCAGCAGCAACGGCAGCAGAGCCGGGAAAGGAGCGCTTCCGCCGCGCCCCCAAGGACCGCTGACCTCGCGCCTCCGTTTCTTCTTCTTTCCCAGCCTTCCCAGTTAGCTTGCTTGAAGCTCTGAGGAGGCGGGAGGAGGGTCGCAGGAGTGGAAGTGGGGGGAGGTCTTCCCAGCCGGGAAGAGCTGAGAGGCTGCCGGCCCCTTTCGCAGGAAAGTTAACTTTTCTTGGCGAAATCCTGCCCCCCCCGCGTGGGTGAGTGGTAGGCTGTCCTCTTCCCGCAAGCCGCCCGGAGTTACCTGTGTGTGAGGTGGGCTGCCCTATGCATTTGCGTGTGTGCGCTGGAAAGAGAGTGAAAAAGAGAGGGAGAAATAATTATATTAATTAGATAGATCAGTCTTTCTCCACCTTGGAGACTTGAAAGTGTGTGGACTTCAACTCCCAGAAAGGGAGTTGGGAGAAAGGGAGAAAGGAGGAGAGAATGAAAGGATGATGGAAAGAAGAAAGAGGTAAGGAGAGGAGGATGGAAAGGAGAGAAAGAGGGGGAGAGAGGGTAGAAAGGGGAAGAGGAAGAGCAGGAGTAGGAGAAAGGTAAGGGAAGAAGGAAGGGAAAGGAGAGCAGGAAGGAAGAAAGTAGAGAAGGGAGGAAGGGAGAAAAGAAAGGGAAAATAAGGTGGTGTTATAACAGGAGGAAGGGATGGTAAACAAAGCAACCCAAACTGTATATTATAACCTATTAAATGAAATAATAAATGTATAAGAATGATAAATGTTAAAACACTTGTAACCAAATGACATGCTATATGTGATGATGGGTTTTTTTCTTTTTGTTTTGTTTTTATTGTTGTGGGTATGTGTCGTCTATGTAACAAAAAAAAAAAAGTTGATAGGCAAGAGGAAGGAGGAAGGAAGGAAAAAGAAAAAGAGGGAGAGAGGAAAGAAGAAAAGATGGAACTAGAAAGCAAAGAAGGGAGGGAGGGAGGAAAGGGGAAGACAGGGAAAGAGTAGAAAGACAGAGAAGGTGAAGGTAGATAGGCAGAAGGAAGGAAGAAGGAAGAAATAGGAAAGGAGGGAAGAAGGAAGGAACAGAAGCGAAGAAATGGAAAGAGCAGAAAGACAGAGAAGGTAGATAGGCAAAAGAAATGAAGCTGAAAGAATGGAAGGAGGAAGGAAGAGAAAAAAAGAGGAAGGGAGTGAGTGAGGAAAGAAGAGAGGATGGAAGGAGAAAGGAAGGAAGAGAGGGAAAGAGCAGAAGACAGATAAGGTGAAGGTAGATAAGCAAGAGGAATGAAGGAAGAAGTGAGGAGTCTCGAGGAGGGGGAAAACATTTAGTGACCAAAGTTACAATGGCATTGAAAAAAGTGACTGATGACCATTTTTCACACTTAGCGACCATTTTCACACTTAGCGACCGTTGTGGCATCCTCATGGTTACGCGATCAAAATGTTGATGTTTGGCAACAGATTCGTATTTCTGATGATAGTTTGAAATGGTAACAGTATAAATTATTGCTGGTGTAATACTTAACAATGGTTTTTAAGGATTTCTTTTATTTATAGAATACCTTTTTTATTATTTTGGGGGGATTTTTACTTTTAAATTGTTTATAAAATGTATTTACTACAAGAAATGTTCCTTTTTGCAAATGTGATCTTTGCAAATCTTTGTGATGCAATATGTTCAGACCAGGTTTATGTGTCTCAAAGTGGCTGCTATTCTATGGGCAGGCCAGGTTGGTGCAAGGCAGCTTTGCCAGATTTGGTGTGTTTCACCCTCATTGAATTTTATATCGTATAAAGAATGGAAGGAGGAAGGAAGAGAAAAAAGGAGGAAGGGAGTGAGTGAGGAAAGAAGAGGATGGAAGGAGGGAGGAAGGAAGGAAGAGAGGGAAAGAGCAGAAGACAGATAAGGTGAAGGTAGATCAGCAAGAGGAATGAAGGAAGAAGTGAGGAGTCTCGAGGAGGGGGAAAACATTTAGTGACCAAAGTTACAATGGCATTGAAAAAAGTGACTGATGACCATTTTTCACACTTAGCGACCGTTGAGACCATTTTTCACACTTAGCGACCGTTGCAGCATCCTCATGGTCACGTGATCAAAATTTGGTTTGGCAACAGATTCGTATTTATGCTGGTTTCAGTGTCCTGGGGTGACCTTTTGACAAAAAAATTTTTTTAGGGAGCTAGGTCAGAACAAATCGGACACAACTGGACACAGGAAACGTTCACTTTACCTTTATGGAGCTATACCTAGGAAGCTGCTCTATCTGCCAAATATCATGAAGAGCAAAACATTTGTTCATTTTTCCTCTCTCCTAGAAATCACTCAAAGAAAATATTTGTTCATCTGCAGGGAAACACGACTTCCTGCATTCATGCATTTCCAGCTCCCTCTTAACCCAACCCATTCCCTTTTCTCTTCCTTGAGATCTCGTCTCCTGCGGAGCTAAATTGTTTCTTCAAATGAGTCGGCTGGGCTGTGGTGGAAGTTTAATTTCCACCGGCCCATCGAGCCAGGCCAATGAGTGAAAGCCACTGTGAAGAGATGATCAGCCCCGTAGCTTCATGATATCAAGAGGCTCACGGCTCATTAGCTTCTTGTCGCAACATTGGGGGAGGGGGAATGAATATCAGGCATCTCCCACAGAGACCCCTTCTCCCTCCCCTTGATGGATTGATTTGCTTACTTCTGTATTATTTATAAACGAAGGGTCCAACCAATTTATAACGGCACTTACAGCATGTACAATGAAGAGCAATTCAGAATACAGGATAACAAAGTCAGAAGGGACCTTGGGGGTCGTCTAGTCCAGGGGTCCCCAACCTTTCGGACCACAGGAACCACTACATTCATAATTTGAAATCCCGCGGACCACTAATACAATCTCCCTAATGACTGGCTGGGTGCACGTGGCTAGGTTGTCATGTGACTGAGTGGGCATGGCCAACTCAATGTCACTCATGTCCAGGGGCACCTCTCCGGTCTTTACTTGCCCCTCCCCTCCCAGCTCCTCCTCACCTGCCCACCTGGGCTCCTTAGGCTCCCAACAGGAAGCAGTTGTTGGAGCTAAGCAGCTGTTGACAAAACAGCTCAGTTCAAATTGGATCTGACCAAGAAGGAGGCTCAGCAGAAGCACCTCACTGAGGACTCTGAGCATAGACTTTCCAAGCAGAGGGAAGACTGCGGGAGTGCAAGGCCAGGGACCGGTGCCTGGAGGCTCTGCTGGCTGAGATGGTCAACTAGTTCCAGGCCATGATGCAGTCCCACTGGAACAAGGCCCTCTGGCTCTTCACCACCAATGATACGTCCCTCCAGCCTTCGCCCAAAGCCCCACACCAGGAGGCTGAAGCAGACCCAAGTTCTGTCCCCTCCAACCCACACATCTTCAAAGACAAACCAGAAAATCCAGTTGCCTCCTGGAAAACCACCTTTGTCACAACCATGACCTGGATGACTGAGCACCTCCATAGACTTTTAGCCTGACCTTCTGTTGCAAAAGAAGCCTTATGTGCTCAAATACAGTCTAGAGAACTCCATCCTAATGCATCCAATATGAACCAGAGAACTGCCACTTGTGGTATCTAACATCCTCCAGAAAAATTCATCTTGATGTGTCCGGCATTTTCCAAAGAACATCATTGCAATATGTCCAATCTATTCCAGAGAAGTCCAACCTATTGTGAGAGGGATCTTGATCTCTTAGTGGACAACCAGCTCAATATGAGACAGCAGTGTGCAGCGGCAGCCAAAAAAGCCAAAGCAATCCTAAATTGCATTAACAGAGGGATTCGATCAAGATCAAGTGATGTACTAATACCACCCTGTAAAGCCTTAGTAAGAGCACACCTAGAGTACTGCTTCCAATTTTGGTCACCACACTATAAAAAAGATGTTGAGATTCTGGAAAGAGTACAGAGAAAAGCAACCAGGATGATGAGGGGACTGGAGGCTAAAACCTACAATGAACGGTTGCAGGAACTGGGCATGGCTAGTCTAGTGAAGCTAAAGGACCAGGGGAGAGATGATAGCAATCTTCCAATATTTGAGGGGCTGCCACAGAGAGGAGGTGGTCAGCTATTTTTCAAAGCATCTAAAGGCCAGACAAGGAATAATGGATAGAAACTGATAGGAATAAGGTGAAATTTTCTGACAATGAGAACAATCAATCAATGGAACAAAAGTTACCTTCAGAAGTTGTGGGAGCTTCATCATTGGAAGCTTTCAAGAAGAGACTGGACTGCCATCTGTCAGAAATGGTGTAGGGTCTCCTGTTTGGGCAAGGGGTTGGACTAAATGATCTATAAGGTGCCTTCCAACTCTGTTAATCTGTATTGCCAGAAATCCATCTTGATACCTCCAATATATTCCAGAAAAACCCATTCCTTTTTGCTTTTCTTCTCTTGAAAAGCTCTCCATGAACTATTGAAAAAAAAAATCCTGTGGCATCTCTGGAACACAGCTTGAAAAATCACTCCCCTAAAGGGCCAGGTTCCTTGCCAATGCCTAGATTTTGTCCCATTTTTAATTACTGAGTTGCTAAGCATGACTCCTTCACAACTAACTCATGCCATCCAGTGGCAATACAAGGGCACACCAAGAAGAAAGCAAGGGAAGCATGGGTTGAAGGTTGAAGACATATGAGTCAATCTTTTAATCGAGCGATGAAGATGTAGAAGATTGAAAACAGCAGGCTTCGGAAGTTGCTAGGTGGAGATATTATCCCCAAGTGATTTAAATTGTCTGAATTGGCACATATGCAAAGGTAGACCTGCTCTTCCTTAAATAAAGTTCTTTTCTTCACAACACAGATATTTTTCTAAAAAATTGAACAATAGAGGTGGATATCTCTCACCTTTTGAAAGCCTCCAGTGATGGAATACCTGATGAAATATTTGAGGATCTCTATCACAGTAACTATACTATGTTCACAGTATTTCGCTGTTCTATTAATTATGACATGGTGGCTAAGTGGCTAAGATGCTGAGCTTCTCTATCAGAAAGGTTGGCAGTTTGGCGGTTCGAATCCCTAGTGCCGTGTAATGGAGTGAGGTCCCATGACTTATTGCTGCTTCTGTCAACCTAGCAGTTCAAAAGCACGTAAAAGTGCAAGTAGAAAAATAGGAACCACTTTTGGTGGAAAGGTAACAGTGTTCTGTGGGCCTTCGCCGTTTAAGCGTGCTGGCCAAATGACCATGGAGACATCTTCAGACAGTGCTGGCTCTTCAGCTTTGAAATGGATATGAGCACCGCCCCCTAGAGTCGGGAACGACTAGCACATTTGTGCGAGGGGAACCTTTATCTTTACCTTTATCACCTTTCAGGGTGACAACCACAGTAGCAGAATACCTATTTGGATAGTTAGAATCTCTTCTCTATTTTTCTTACTTTTTCTAGCAAAAAAACCCAAACCCTATTGGGTTTTACTGCAATTACAATGCAATTAGAAAAATTGTACAGCTAAAATTCTAAAATAAGGCTAGAGTAATAGCCACACCATCTCCAGTACATAACACCACTGTCTTTCCAACCTTGAGATGCTGCAGAAAACCTGATGATGTTACATAGTTGAGTAATGAAATTTTTGCACGAAACAATTTGTTCCTTCGGTCATTTCAAGAGAGGAGAGTTCTGTTTGTGATTATCAGAGACTCTGTGCCAAGTGTTGCTTTGCCCTGCGGTTGGAAACTAGTTATCTGGCAGCTCTCCAAGCGAGATAAGGTTTGTGTTGATAAACATTCCTCTGAAAGACTGTTTGCTAAGCCTCGCTGACCGTGAATGAAAGGAATTCACAGTCATGTAAATAAAAGAAGTTTTGCCAGGACCAAGACTCTGTTTCATGCTTTTTAAGAAAGCCTGGACCAGAACATGTTTTTCTATCACCCTGTTGATGCTGATGGTCATGAAACATCTACAAGAAAACCACAAACCTCAGAGAGCTCCAAGACTCCACAAAGCTTATTAGAAGAAGAAGAAGAAGAAGAAGAAGAAGAAGAAGAAGAAGAAGAAGAAGAAGAAGAAGAAGAAGGGAAGGGGAAGGGGAAGGGGAAGGGGAAGGGGAAGGGGAAGGGGAAGGGGAAGGGAAGGGGAAGGGGAAGGGGAAGGGGAAGGGGAAGGGGAAGGGGAAGGGGAAGGGAAGGGGAAGGGGAAGGGGAAGGGGAGAGGGAAGGGGAGGGGGAGGGGGAGGGGGAGGAGGAGGAGAAGCAGGACGAGGAGAAGCAGGACGAGGAGGAGGAGAGAGAGAAGGACAAGAAAGAATTCACAGCACTAACACAAAGGAAGAGAAAAAGTCTTCACCTCTATTCTGTCGGGAGGTGGGATCCTACAAAATAAAGGCTTCAACTTCTGTGGGAAAACCAACTGACTCTCATTTTGCCACCCTAACCATGGGAGGTCCATCCTGAGCGATGTTAATGATTCCAGGATGCCGACAAGTTCTTCGTATTGTTTTATCACATCCTGTCTTCTGCACAGAAGGGGAGAAAAAGGCAGAACAGAAATCCTCGTTGGAGCAGAAATGTATTAAAAACCCGAGGCGGCAGTGAAGGGTTTGTGTTATGGGAGAGAGGAGCGAGAGCTAACAAAGCTGCACTTGATTTCATTGTACAAACATTGTGAAATCAAGTGTGGCATTATTCTTGAGGTGTAATTGATTGCGGGCAGTGCGATTATTAATGCCAGGGATATGTTTCAGCGCTGTTGCTCTGCAGAAAAAACCAGCTCCTTTGTGGTGTTATTTTATGTTTTGAAGAATGGCTTTCTTATACAGTCACAATGGGGCTTCTCTCTCCCCCTCCTTCTCTGCTCCATCTCTCCCCCTCTCCTCATCCTCTCCCTCCCTCTCTCCCTCCTTCTTCCCATCCTCTCTCCCTCCCTCTCCTCAACTCTTTCCTGCTCTCTCCGCATTTCTCTCTCCTTCCTTCTCCCCCTTTCCCTCCCTCTCCCCATCCTCTCTCTCCCTCCCCTTTTCTTCCTGCTCTCTTCCTCCTTCTTCCCATCTTCCTCTCTCTCTCTCCATCTCTCTCACCTTCCCTTACCCCATCCCTCCCTTCCTCTCCTTATCCTCTCCCTCCCTTTCTCTCCATGTCTCCATTCTCTCCCTCCTTCTTGCCCGCCGTCTCCGCATTTCTCTCTCCCATCCTCTCCCTCCCTCCCTCTCCTTCCCTCCTTCCCTCCCTCTTTCTTCCTGCCTCTCTCCCTCCTTCTTTCCATCCTCTCTCCCCTCCCTCTCCTCTTCTCTTTTGCCTTCCCTCACCCTATCCCTCTCTCCCTCTCCCTCATCCTCCTCTCTCTCCCTTCTCTCCCTCTCCATTCTCTTCCTCCCTCTCCCCTGCCTTCTACACATCTCTAACTCCTTCCCTTTCCTCCTCCCTTTCCCCCTCCCCATCCTCTCTCCCTCTCCCGCTCTTACCCTCCCTCTTTCTTCCTCCCTCCTCCCATCCCTCTCTGTCCCTCCCTCCTTTTCACCCCGCACCTCCTTCCATCCTTTCCTCTTTCTTCACTTTGTGCTTTCATTAATTTCCTCCTGCCACAATACTGCAAAAAGATCTTTCACTCAGTCATGCTCTTACTACACAGTTCAGTGGAAAAATTACAATATGAATTTCTCTAGTTGGTACCCTCCCCCCACTATCTCTCTCTCACACGCACACAATCCTTCATTGCTTCCTCAGTATTGAAACAGCATCCTGTGAAACGTTAGAGCTATTTTTAAAACAAAAATACTTGAAACCATAGAGATGTCCACTAGATGGGAGCCAAGTTGAAAAATCTCCGGTGCCATCAGCTCGGATGCGGTTGGTTGACCTAGTGAGATGCTACACTTGTAGTCCTTGCCCATGTCTTCTCCTGGACTGGGAAGACAGCAACCTTGTCCCTGCTGTAGTTGTAAGCTTCTCGTCCCTACAATTATTGAGGATGGAGAGTCAAACAGAATCTACGTATGAGATGGTGTTTGGATAATAATGTCCTTTCTGGAGAGATGTTCTTCAACAATATTTGGAATTCTGGTTTGAAATATGGCTACCAGAATTGATAGACTATATAAATTCCAAGAAAAGAGAGATCCATTGTCAGCGTTCCAAATATCACCCAAAATTAAATCAGAGTCCAAGGCAGAACTTTCCTCATACTTCCAATTTATTAAGAGAGACATGTTGGCACATCTGTGAAAAACTCGAATCTGAAAGCTTCCTGGGTTTTCCACCCACACCCACAAGTCCCTCACAGGTCCAATGATCCTCTGCCATGCTGGCATTTCCACTCATCCAGTTCCGGTCAGGCTCCAAGGTGCAGAGACAAAAGATGACCTTGAGCTTCTAGAAAAGAATGTTTGTCAATCTTTTTGACAACAACACATTCTACTCCTTACTATTCCCCCTCCCTATTCCCCACTAATGAAACAGCATAGTAAAATAATAAGAGAGAGTGGCAGGCCAAAGATCCTAAAAGGAATATGACTGCAGGCCTGACATCCATATTGTTAGGAAGAGGTAGAACACAGGATGATCAACACCCTGGAGAACGTCATTGGAGCAAGCTTCATCCTGGAGCATTCCTCGAGATTTGTAACCACTGGATAATCTGACCTACTATCTTCTACCGTTTTCTTGTCACATCTGGGATGGTACCCCTGATCACATTCCATGAAGCAAATGCTTGAAACCTCCAACAGGTTTGCATGTTTCTTCTAATCCAATGCCCCCTTTGTTGAAACAAAATCACAATACTTGTGCTATGAGTCAGTACATTGTGCATAAATATGTAAAGAACTCATTTCTTTGAATCGGATTCTTTAAGCTTTGGAGTTTAAGGATAATTCTTTCATCATCGACCAGTTGCTGTGGGTGGAGATCTAAAGAAGCAATTTTCCATGCTGTTTCTAAACCTTTTGAGATGTGTCAATGTGTGTGTGTGTGGGGGGGGGGGGAGTGTAGGCAGTTCTGAACACAGATGACTTCTGGAAAAGATCCTTTGAGAACGGATAATTCCATTTTTTGAAATTAAGCTCCCTTGGGTTCAAGCAATGTTGAACCTCTTCTAGATGTATGGATTTCAAGACCCAGAATTGCCCAGCTAACATTTCTGTGTGTGAGATTTTTGAGCTCTGAAGTTCTCGTACCCAAAGAGTCAAGAGTTTTTATGGAGATTCTCAGTCATCCAGGTCATGGTTGTCTCAAAGATGCTTTGTTAAAGACATTTTGCTTCTCATCCAAGAAGCTTTTTCAGCTCTTGACTGAATGATGGCGAATGGGAAGCCCATGCTCTTTGTTCTAATAGTTTTGGTCCTTTTTCTTGCGGATCTTCCAAAATAAAGACGAAATCATCTGCAAATGCCTGTAATTTATATTCTACTTTTTAAAATTTTGATATCTTTTATCTCATTGTCCTGTTTTATGTTTCTATTCAATACCTCCAATGTAAATACAAATAGTAGTGGGGATAAGGGACATCCCTGTCTTATGCCTTTCATAATATTAACCTTCTCTGTCATATCTCCATTTACCATCACCTTTGCCGATTGCTTATAATAAATTGTCTTAATCATATTTATAAACCTCTCCCCAAAATCCATAGTCTGTAATTGCATATCAGCTTTGCACGGGAATGTTCAGATCTGGCTTTTCCTACACTGTAACCACTTGGCTTTAGTAAAGGTATATGCTTTCACTGTGATATGGAGTTGAGGGTCTTGCTTTCCTAAATACCCAAGCTGGAACAGGCCTGACACAGAGAATAATGCATACTTTTGTCGCAAATCTTGAAGACCTTGCTAGTAACCAAAGCAGCTCATTCATGAATCTTAGCAACATCCCTATTTTTAAGCTGCACAAAACATTGTGCATGGTTAGTAGGATTGGAAGGGCATCATGAATTAATTGCCAGCTCATCCTCTCTACCGCACCAAAATGCACACTCATTGCCTTAAACTGAAATCTCCTGTGGCTTCAAACAGTACCATCATTCTTCTCTCCCTCCCTCCCTCCCCTCCCTCCCTCTCTCTCTCTCTCTCTCTCTCATTCTCTCTCTCTCCTCTCTCTCTCATTCTCTCTCTCTCCTCTCTCTCTCTCATTCTCATTCTTTCTCTTTTTCTCTCTCTTTCTCTTCTCTCTCTCTTTCTCTCTCTCTCTCTCTCATTCTCTCTCCCCCTCTCAATCTCTCTCTCTCTTGACCCACAATTTACCAACCTTGGAAGGAAGAATGGAAGGCTGAGTCAACTTTGAACTGGTGACAATTGAACTGCCGGACTACAGGCAGCTGGTAGTCAGCAGAAGTAGTACTGCATTCTAACCACTGCGCCACCGCAGCTCATTAATAGCAATTCTATAGGGATGTGAGGAAGTGGGGTTCTAGAAGCAAGGGATTATTCATATCTCCCTCCCTCCCTCTCTCCCGCTCCCTCTCTCAATCTTTCTCTTTCTCTTTACACACACTATTTCTCTCTCACACTATTTCTCTCTCATTCTCTCTCTTTTTCTTTCTCTCTTTTTCTCTGATGATCACTATTTCTCTTCTCTCTCTCATTCTCTCTCCCTCTCTCTCATTCTCTCTCTCATTCTCTCTCTCATTCTCTTTCTTTCTCTGTCTCCCTCTCTCATTCTCTCTCTCTTATTTCTCTCCCTCTCTCAATCTCTCTCTCTGTTTCTTTCTCTGACACTCACTATCTCTCCTCTCTCTCTCTCCTTCTCTCTCTCCCTCTCATCTCTCTCTTATTCTCTCTCTCCTTCTCTCTCTCTCTCTCACACACACATACACAAACACACCCAAATAATCTCTGTTTACATTATCCCCAAGTCTTCGGGAAGGGGAAAAAACCCAGATCCCTTTGTGCCCGCAACCACATAAGCAGCCTTGCAGCCTCCCCTTCCCTTCAATTACAGGCATTTAAGAAAAAAAAACCAGAGAGAAAGTCCCCAATAATAATAATTGAGGCACAAAAGATGCTGCTTGGAGCTTCTGTCATGGCGGTCCCATTATTTGACAGTCTTTTTGCATAAACATTTCGTGCTTGTTTTTCCCCCGGCTGGCTTCAGCCGAATTGCTTTCGCATCAGTTTGACAACCTAAGTAGTCATCGAAGCTGTCACCCGGCTTCTTTACTTTTTAAACATCTTCCCTTTACGAAATGTTCCCCGGGGAATGGGTAAACATTTTAACTTTCTGAAAAGGCACTTAATTATCGACGCAGGCAGCCTCCAGCCTCCTAATATATAAACACACAATATCGACAATAAGAGCCCCCAAAAACCCCCTCTTGTGAAGCTCCTCTTGCATCAGACAGTTGGTGGGGCTGAACGTCCTTCGAAGGGTAGATTTAGTGGTATTCACTAGTTGTCTGTAGAGATTCTCAGTCATCCAGGCCATGGTTGTCCCAAAGGTGCTTTTTCAGGAGGCAACTGAACTTTCTGGGTTCTTTTTCTTCTTTTGAAGACGTTTCGCTTCTCATCCAAGCAGCTTCTTCAGTTCTTGGCTAGATGGAGGGGAATGGAAGGATTTACTCCTTGCAGACAGCTGGTCATTTGCATCCTTTCAGAGGGTCATTGAGGCCACTTGGAGGTTTGTCATGTCATAGGTGGTGCTCCTGGTTCCTGTAGTCTGTACTTTTTTCCTCTGGAAATCCATTCCTACTCCTGCACCATTCGAAAGGTGTTTCATCCCAAATTGTATGAGTAAACTTCTATAGCAGTGTTTCTCAACCTTGGCGACTTTAAGTCCTGTGGACTTCAACTCCCAGAATTCCCCAGCCAGCAAGAGCTGGCTGGGGGATTCTGGGAGTGAAGTCCACAGGACTTAAAGTCGCCAAGGTTGAGAAACACTGGTCTATAGAGATTCTCAGTCATCCAGGCAATGCTTGTCCCAGAGGTACTTTTTCAGGAGGCAACTGTACTTTCTTAGTTTTTTCTTTTGAAGACATTTCACTTCTCATCCAAGAAGCTTCTTCAGCTCTGACAGGATGGTGGGGAATGGGAGGATTGATATTCCTTGCAGACAGCTGGTTGTTGAAGCACTTGGAGGTTTATCTGTGTCCTGTGTCCAAAAATTGAGAACCACAGCAACCATTTGCCCTACTCAGCTGATCCTCAGGACATAGAGTGCTTCAGCCTTCCTCCAAAAGCATGCAAATGACCAGCTGTCTGCAAAGGATATAAATCCAGAGGGAGGGAGGGAGGGAGGAAGGAGGAGAGGAGGAAGAGGAGAGAAGGTAAAAAGGGAGGGAGGAAAAGAGGAAGGGAGGAGAGGAGGAGGGAAGAAGAAATGAAGAAAAGAGAGAAGGAAAAAAATGAAAGTTTCAAAGCCTTTTTCATAGAAAATTCCATGGTTTTATAACTTACATGGTTTGGCCCCAAATTGTTTGGCAGCATGGATATTTTCCTCCTCCTCCTCCTCCTCCTCCTCCTCCTCCTCCTCCTCCTCCTCCTCCTCCTCCTCCTCCCCTCCTCCTGCCTCCCCTCCTCCCCTCCTCCTCCTCCTCCTCCTCCTCCTCCTCCTCCTCCTCCTCCTCCTCCTCCTCCTCCTCCTCCCCTCCTCCCCCGTATTGATAGTGGTTTAAGTTGTGCTCTAAAAAGAACAGCAATAATAGGGTACCGCTGTAAAGATTTTTCTAATTATCTCTTCCAAGGACTTTTACTTCCAGAAGGCCATACAAATAGGTTGGTGTGAAGGGAGGGAGTGGCGCTGAGGGAAAAACATCCTATTTTACCATAACAACTTTCTTTTCCTCATTTCCAGTCTTGTTTTTGGAGATAAGGAGGGAGAACTAGTTATAGAAATATAGAACATCAATTCCTCGCTTTCCCCTTTTTGGACAAACACTTTTCCTACACACAAACACACACACACACGCACACACACACACACACCCTTCTCCATCATATTGCTTTTCTTTGTCTCAGCATTGAACTCTTTGCATTCGAGTAAATATAAATTATTATAAATTTTCCACCATTTTTGCTTGAATATTCCCTATATAGGATGTCCCAGTTGAGAGGAAGAGTTCATCCTGAATTATTCGGGGCTAGAGAAAAGAAGGAGTAGAGTTGAAATGTGTTCCAATATGTCAGGGGCTGCCCAAAGTAGAGGGAGTCAAGCTATTCTCCAAAGCAGCAGAAGGCAGAACAAGAAGCATCACATACTTAAAGGTCAAGCCATATCCATCTATTTCTTTGATTCATTTATTTAGTCGATTTGTAAAGCCACCCATCTCAACCCAGTGACTCCATGAAACCTGATTTGGAGTCAAAAGAATCTAAAAATGTACCAAAATTTGCCTTCCGGATTCCTCAAAAATGACCTACACTGATATCCAAGTGGACCTCTCAAAATTCACAGGTCTGTCGAAATACCATGTCTTTTGTATAAGATGTGGTGTTTAACCTTCTTGTTGCTCAGGGACATTCTTAATTCTGATTCTTAAAAGATGATAACTGTTCTTTTTTTTTAAAAAATCTGAACTGTCATTTTAACAGATTAACAGAGTTGGAAGGTACCTTGTAGGTCATCTAGTCCAACCCCTGTGCCCAAGCAGAAGACCCTGTACCATTTCTGACAGATGGCAGTCCAGTCTCTTCTTGAAAATCTCCAGGGATGAAGCTTCTACAACTTCCAAAGGCAACTTCTGTTCCACTGGTTGATTGTTCTCACTGTCAGAAAGTTCCAAGTGATGGAACTCTCAAGATTTCCTAAGGAAACTTCTGTTCTATGGGTTGATTGCTCTCACTGTCAGAAAATTCTTCCTTATTTCCAAGATTGAATCTCTCCTTGGTCAGTTTCCATCCATTATTCCTCATCTGGCCTTCGGGTGCTTTGGAAAATTGGTTGACCCCTTCCTCTCTGTGGCAGCCCCTCAAATATTGGATCACTGCTATCATGTCTCCCCTGGTCCTTCTCTTCACTAGACTAGCCAGGCCCAGTTCCTACAACCGTTAATTATATGTTTTAGCCTCCAGTTCTCTTATTGTCCTGGTTGCTCTTCTCTGCACTCTTTCTAGAGTCTCAACATCTTTTTTATAATGTGATGGCCAAAACTGTATGCAGTACTCTAGGTGTGGTCTTACTAAGGCTTTGTAGAGTAGCATTAGTACCTCCCTTGATCTTGATTGTATCCCTCTGTTAATGCAACTTAGGATTGCATTGGCTTTTTGGCTGCCGCTGCATACTGTTGACTCCCATTTAGCTGGTTGTCCACTAAGACTACAAGATCCCTCTCACAGACAATGCTATTAAGCCTGGTTTCACCCAGTTTATATGTGTCCTTTTGGGGTTTTTCTCTCTCCTAAGACTTTACTTTTCTCTACACTGAATTTCATTTTGTTAGATAGGGCCCAGGGTTCAAGGCTGTCAAGATCTATCTGGATCATTATGGTAGAGTTAATGATGGGATGGAGAGTTTGAGATCTTTGACTTCAATATTTCTTCTAGTTTGGGAGCTGCTGAGCATCTATGGAATCGGACAAGACAGAAATCATGGAATTAAATAAATCAGTGCTGAAGCTCACCTCACTTGCTCATTAAAGACAGTTTAAGAATTTTCGGGCTGCCTCTGTGAGAAATGCATCAATTCTTTTCTCCTCTGGAGGAGGCCAAATGAGAAAGAGTTGGAGACATGTTTGACCGAACCATACCAAATTTGAAAAACAAAGTAGAAAGCTGATGAAATTGTTATGGTGTCAGAGCCTGCTGTCAAATGAATGAATAAACTTAGTCAATCTCTCTCTCACACACACATACACATACACAAACACACAGAAAACCCTGACCACCCAGGAGGTCTCTGCATCTCCGCGGCTGTATTAAATGATGTTGGTCGCTGTGAAGCCATTCTACTTGTTATATATTGGGACCTCTTTTGGGGATTATCTAAAAATACCCGGACCGTCAGCAGAGCTCTTGTGGATTGATTAGTGATCTGTTGTCAAATCTTAGATTTGTTGTCTGAATAAATTAGCCATGCAATCTAATTGCTAGCATGGAGCAAATTGATTTAAAGCAGGGTGTTTGTGTGTGTGCGTGTGCGTGTGTGCATCTGTGCGGTTGTGTGGCTGAAATAATTTCTCTTTCACGCCTTTAATAATAGAACACTGAAAGCGAAGTGCTCTTGATGAATGGGGAATAAACTGATGAAAAGTGGAAAGTTTTTCACCAAATAATTTGTATTGAGAGAGAGAGGAAGGGTGGTACACTCCCAAGTTAAAGAGAGAAGGGGGAGGGAGGGGGAGAGGGAGAGAGAGAGAGAGAGAGGTGGGCAAGATAAGATACATAATGATAGATGGATGAGAGAGAGAGTGGGAGGGAGGGAGGAACAAGATGAGATAGATAAGGATGGATGGAAGGATGGATAGAAGGATTGATGGATGAGAAAGGGAGAGATGACAAATCTTTTGCTTCGAGAACTCCACCTCCTCACATCCCTATAGAATGCTATTAATGAGCTGGGGTGGCGCAGTGGTTAGAATGCAATACTGCAGGCTACTTCTGTCGATTGCCAGCTGCCTGCAGTTCAGCAGTTTGATTCTCACTGGCTCAAGGTTGACTCAGCCTTCCACCTTCCCAAGATGAGTAAAATGAGGGCCCAGATTGTTGGGGGCAAGAGGCTGACTCTGTAGAGCTTGGAGACCCTGCTTAGAGAGGGCTGTAAAGCACTGTGAAGCAGTATATAAGTATAAGCAGTATATATTTTGCTATTCCCCTTTCCATCCTTACCTCCCTCCCTCCTTTCCTCCCTCCCTCATTCCCTCCCTCCCTCCCTCCCTCCCTTCGTTCCTTCCTTCTTTCCTTCCTTCCTTCCACAAGGCATGGTGGTTAAGTAGCTTGGTAGCCTGCCCAAAAGATCTCACTATCTGATGCTGAGCTGCCTAACAGGTGTAACACAGTGACGCCAGGAGAACTCCGGTAAATAAAATTAAAATTTTGCTGCCTCTCATTATGGTAAAGGTAAAGGTTTCCCTTGGACATATGTGCTAGTCATTCCCGACTCTAGGGGGCGTTGCTCATCTGCTAGGTTGGCAGAAGCTGGGACAAGTAACGGGAGCTCACTCCATTACATGGGGCTAAGGATTCGAACCGCCGAACTGCCGACCTTTCTGATCGACAAGCTCAGCATCTTAGCCACTGAGCCACCCTTTGCCTCTCATTAGCTGCCCATAAAAATGGATTGAGAAGCTAAATCTCCAAGATCAGCTAGAGAGCGCAGGTATCGTCCTGGGTTTTTTAAAATAAAAAAATTAAGGGGAGGGGGGTAGTTTGCCCGCTTTCCTACAGAGCTGCTCACACATACAAAAAAAGAGGAATATTTTTGCTTTGCTCTTCCTTTATATCATGCCTCGATCCCTTCAGGAGCAGCTGCAGTACTGCCGTATATATGCGTAGGGTCTGTGCGGGAGAAAATTCAGGATTTCCCTCTTGACTTTTTAGATGTATAAACAGTTATGAAAGTCACCTTCTCTGCATTCTGATTTCTAAATGCCCTGCGCTTGTCTCCAGCAGGGAAGTGAGTATTTTAATAATGTCCCCCGATTCTCATTATTTAGTTCTAGGGTTCTATTTTTTTTGAAAAAGACAACCTTTGTGGAAGGTTCTTTGGGGCAGACGGCTAGCAACTCTAGAAGCTGGGAAGCTCTTGGTGCTCTCTGAGTCTGGTTGCTTTTCTTGCAGACGTTTCATTACCAAGCTAGGCAACATCATCAGTACTGGGAGGGAGTGGGATTTGTGGAAAGGAGGAGAAGGAGAAGGAGTAGGAGTAGGAGGAGGATGACAACTGTGGGGTCCTTGATATTCTCTGAGTTTGGTTGCTTTACTTGCAGACATTTCATCACCAAGCTAGGCAACATCATCAGTACTAGGAGGGAGTGGGATTTGTGGAAAGGAGGAGGAGGAGGAGAGTGGGGTCCTTAATGCTCTGAGTTCGGTGGTTTTCTTGCAGACATTTCATGACCTAACTAGGTAACATCATCAGGGCTAGAAGGGAGAGGTATTTCCTCTGTGTATTCTAGCTATAACACTAGAGAAGTTGTCTCTATAATATTTGGAAGACTCTCATTTGAATTAGGAGAACTCCACTGAGTTGTGACAGGGCCTTCTTGGTGGTGCTATGGTTGATCGGTCAAGATGTTGTAGCTGCCAAAAATGAAAATTGCCAGATCTATCCTCACTCAGCTTATTGATTTTATGGTTGTTTATTGCACGGTTTTGTTAGATGATATAGATTAGTTAGATAGATGATAGATAGAGAATAGATGGATTATAGATAGATGATAGATAAATGATAGATAGATAGATAGATAGATAGATAGATAGATAGATAGATAGATGATAGAGATAAATATATAGATTGATGATAGAAAGAAAGTAAGAAATAGAAAGAAAGAAAGAAAGAAAGAAAGAAAGAAAGAAAGAAAGAAAGAAAGAAAGAAGATAATTTATGACACAGGGATAGAGGACCATAAGATGTGGTATGCTTTGATGTCCTAGCTGAAATATTTGGAAAATAACAACATCGTGATTGCAATGAATTGTTCACAAAAGTGACAGCCCCAGGCAAATATCAAGAGAGAATTAGAATGCAAAGAGGCAAAATATTTAGAGTTGTGAACATCTCTTTTCTCTGTGCCTGACAACTGGGAGAATTCAAAGTTCCACTCTTGCTCCAACAAGTCTTTGTTGGGACAGACTCATAGTCCTTAAACGAAGATGAACAGTGAGACAGAAAGACAGAGAGAAAACATACCTTCGTGACATGGTTATAACCTTTCCTGATATACACAGAAAGGATAGCCAATATGGAACAGTGACAGAGAGAGGGAGGGAGGGAGGGAGGGAGGGAGGGAGGGAGGGCGAGGGAAAGAAAAAGAGAGAGAGAGAAAGAGAGAGAGGGAGAGAAAGAGTAACACACACAGAGAGAGGTAATAGTGAGTGAGAGAGAGAGAAACAGAGAGAAAGACACAGAGAGAAAGAGAGGAAGAGAGAAATAGAGGTAATAGTGAGTGAGTGAGTGTGTGTGTGAGAGAGACAGACAGACAGACAGAGACAGAGACAGAGACAGAGACAGAGACAGATAGGAAGGTAGATGGATGGATGGATGGATGGATGGATGGATGGATAGATAGATAGATAGATAGATAGATAGATAGATAGATAGATAGATAGATAGATAGATAGAGATTCTTGCAGTGTACTATTTTCAATCATAAGATCCTGCTGAGTTGATTCAGCATTCAGCCCTTACACATTCTCAACTGGGAGAGTGTGAATAATCAAATAATAACCCGATGATTAATCACTCACATTAGCATTCTGGGCATGTGGGGCATCTTGCCGTCTGCACTTGCTTGTTGCTAGGGCTGTGATTGTGGTTTTAGAGTTACATTATTAACAAAGACAATGCCTTCCTGGAGATGAAACCTAATGTTTTTAAAAAAGGTATGCTAGACTAAAGCTAGAAGACCAAGACCAACACTTCCCACCAACACTGGCAGGGCAAACCATTTGTCTATAAACAGAGAGCAAACCTCTCTCTCTCTCTCTTCTAGCACTGGTGATGTTACTTAGTTGGGTGATAGAATGTCTGCAAAAACACCACCATGCTCAGAGGACCCCAAGGACCCACAGTTGTCTCCGTCTCCTCCTCCTCCTCCTCCTCCTCCTCCTCCTCCTCCTCCTCCTCCTCCTCCTCCTCCTCCCAAATACAATTCCCATCTAGCACTGATGAAGTTCCATACTTGGGTCATGAAATGCCTGCAAGAAAAGCAGCCAAGCTCAGAGAGCCCAAGGACTCCACAGAAAAATCGATTGCCAAGGTTAATGTTGAACGTCTTGGCGTGAGCTATTAAGGAAACTTCAAAGGGGTTCAACTAAGTTCAGCTTCTAGAGCTACCAAATTCCTTGTATTTTCTCTTCTGTTTTGCTAATCCCACCAAGGAAATCAGTCTTAGAAAAAGCCGTACGTTACAAAAAAAAAAAGAAGAAGCTAAAACTCATCTCAGGATAATACAGACTATGGCATCTTACGAAAGAGCAATAGAATCTCCGGTTGCAATTCTTCCATCTTTTCATTTCTCTTTTTATGTTCCTTGAGGGGACACTAGCAATTTGTGGGAATCAACCTTCCAATGGATCATTTGTCAGCATGGACCCGTCTTCTCTTATCAAGCTCACATAGAAGATTCTCACTTGAAAACACCACCCTTCAACTCATCATGCAAAGCCAAAAAAAATAAAAAAATCCCTCTCAGAACAAAACTGTGGTGTCCCGGCACCCAATTCTTCTTTTTATGGAAAACACAAAAAATCGTGATTCTGTTGAAGAAGCTTATTTATAGCTGTCCTAACATTCTCCAGCATCTTTTTGTCATTGAATAACATGACAGTTCCTTGCCATAACTTTCCCCCAACCTGTGGAGGAGAACTGAGAGATTCATTAGCAATTGGTTGGAAAATAAAATCTCAGCAATGTCATAGAAATCATGGGTGAAGATGCACTATCCATCTTCACAGTTCCCATTGTGTTATTCTCGCCATAGCATCCCTACTTTCTGCCCAGAGAGTTACAAATTTGAATATTCAATGCAAGTCAACCAGAGAATAATAATAATAATAATAATAATAATAATAATAATAATAATAATAATAATAATAATAATAATAATAACGGCGTTTTTATCAAAGTCTTAATGTGAATGGTGACACCAAAAGTGAAAAACCAGAAAAACAGGCCACAGTTGAATTCTGGAAAGAATTGTGGGAAAATGCAAAGGACTACAACAAGGAAGCAAAGTGGATACATGACTTTGAGAAAAGCATTGGCAACAAACAAATGCAAGTATTAGAAATAACAACTGAGATGGTCAAAAATCGAGTTAAAAAGGTAAAGAATTGGACATCACCTGGAAAGGACCAATTACATGGTTTCTGGCTCAAATATCTGACCAGTTTACATGCAATATTGGCCAGGCAACTGAATGAAATTTTACAAAAGGGCCAAATTGATGAATGGTTGACAACTGGAAAAACATACTTGATTCAGAAAGATGCAACTAAAGGAACAACACCTGAAAACTACAGACCAATAACATGCTTGCCAACAACCTTCAAATTACTCACAGGCATTATTGCAGATAACATGATGGATTATTTGGAAACAAACAACATCTTGCCAGTAGAGCAAAAAGGCAACAAAAGAAGAAGCAGGGGCACAAAAAATCAGCTTCTAATTGATAAAATGATATTAGAAAATTGTAAGAACAGAAAAACAAACTTGAATATGGTCTGGATTGATTACAAAAAGGCATTTGACTCACTGCCACATAGTTGGATCATAAAAGTGCTTAGAAACAACTGGCATTAGCAAAAATATTACATCCTTTACTGAAAAGGCGATGAAACAATGGAGAACCGAGTTGGCAGTAGGGAAAGAGATCTACGGAATGGTTAATATCAAGCGAGGAATTTTCCAGGGTGATTCACTTTCACCTCTTCTCTTCATCATCGCAATGATCCCACTATCAGTAATCTTAAAAAAAATGAAATTAGGCTACCAAACAGCCAAAGAAGCTGAAAAAATTTCGCATTTACTATATATGGATGATTTGAAACTCTATGGAAAGTCAGAAATAGAAATCCAATCATTGACAAACACAGTCCGAGTATTCAGCACCGATATTTCAATGCAATTTGGCATGGAAAAATGCGCCACTGTATCCATAAAAAGGGGCAAAATCACTGCATGTGAGGGAATTGAAATGCCCAATGTCCAATTAATTAAATGCAAAGAAAATGAAGCCAAAAATACTTAGGCATTCTGCAGTTGGATAACATCAAGCATGGAGAAGTAAAAACTATTGTCAGGCGTGAGTACACCAACAGAGTTAGGAAAATTTTGAAATCTAAATTGAATGGTGGAAATACAATCCAGGCCATAAATACCTGGGCAATACCAGTTATAAGATACACAGCTGGTATAGTTAACTGGACACAAGCTGATTTGGACCTTTTGGACCGAAAAACCAGGAAACTAATGACAATGCACTACAGTTTACATCCACGTGGTGATACTGATAGACTGTATCTGCCCCGAAAATCAGGTGGCAGAGGATTATTACAAAGTGAAGCAAACAGTTCAAGAAGAAAAACATGCACTGGCTGATTATTTAAAAGAAAGTCAAGAACATCTATTAATCGAAGTAAAGAACAAAAATCTACTGAAGGCCCAACAGACGAAACAAGAATACAGAAAAGATGTGATAAAATCAAGAATGGAGAGTTGGCAGAACAAAGCACTGCATGGCCAATTTCTGGAAAAAATAAAAGATAAAGTGGACAGTGAACAAACTTGGTTATGGTTAACAACAGGTACATTAAAGAAAGAAACAGAGTCACTAATCCTGGCTGCGCAAGAACAAGCTATCCACACAAATGCCATTAAGGCCAAAATCGAAAAATCGTCTGATGATGCCAAATGCAGACTTTGCAAAGAAGCTGACGAAACTGTTGATCACATACTCAGCTGCTGTAAAAAATCGCGCAGACTGATTATAAATTGCGGCACAATTCAGTAGCACAAATGATCCATTGGAATTTGTGCAAAAATTATAATATTAAAACAGCAACAAACTGGTGGGAACATCAGCCTGAAAAAGTCACCGAAAATCAGATGGTCAAGATCTTGTGGGATTTTCGCATACAAACAGACAAAATACTGGCGCATAATACACCAAACATCACTTTGGTTGAGAAAAATAAGGTCACAATCATAGACATCGCAATACCAGGTAATAGCAGGGTCGCTGAGAAGGAACATGAAAAAAATCGCAAAATACCAGGACTTAAAAATTGAAATTCAACGATTATGGCACAAACCAGCAGTGGTAATTCCAGTGGTAATTGGCACACTGGGTGCTATTCCAAAAGCACTGGAATTACATTTAAACAGTTAAAAATTGACAAAATCACCATCAGTCAAATGCAAAAAGCCGCACTGCTTGGATCTGCACGCATATTACGAAAATACGTTACGACGTCCTAGGCCCCTGGGTGGGGCCCGACTAGTAACCAATGCCAAATCTGGCGAAACAACTGGCTGCTGTGATACACTTGTATAATAATAATAATAAGTTATGAAAATGAGATCTTGTGGGACTTTCGAATACAAACTGATCGTCATTTGGAGCACAACACGCCAGATATCACGGTTGTAGAGGGCTGAAGTGTACAGTTTATTTATATCACTGTTCCTGGAGATGCCAGAGTCGAAGAAAAAGAACTAGAAAAAATAATAAAATATTCGACCTGGCCATCGAAACTACACGGCTATGGATGAAGCATGTAACAGGGATACCCATTGTCATTGGGGGCACTTGGCACCATGTCCAAGAATTTTACAAGATACATCCACAAATTGCAGCTTCCTGCAATAACACCAGCGGAACTGCAAAAAACTGCGCTACTTAGAATATCTTATATTTTAAGAAAGTCCTTGGTTGATACCTAGGATTCTGGCAGCAACCCGCCTGTGATACAATTGTATAATATAATAATAATCTCCTCCTCCTCCCTCCTCCTCCTCCTCCTCCTCCTCCTCCTCCTCCTCCTCCTCCTCCTCTTCTCATTATTTTTCTTCCTCTTCCTCCTCCTCCTCTTCTTCTCCTTACTTTTCCTCCTCCTCCTCTTCTTCTCTCCTCTTCTCCTTACTTTCCTCCTCCTCCTTCTCCTCCTCCTCCTCCTCTTCTTCTTACTTTTCTTCTCCTCCTCCTCCTCCTCCTCCTCCTCCTCCTCCTCTTCTCATTATTTTTTCCTTCCTCTTCCTCTTCTTCTTCTTACTTTCCTTCCTCCTCCCCTTCTCCTCCTCCTCCTCCTCCTCCTCCTCCTCTTCTCCTTACTTTTCTCCTCCTCCTCCTCTTCTTCTTACTTTTCTTCTCCTCCTCCTCTTCTCATTATTTTTCTTCCTCTTCCTCCTCCTCCTCTCTTACTTTCTTCCTCCTCCCTTCTCCTTCTCCTCTTCTCCTTACTTTCCTCCTCCTTCTCCTCCTCTTCTTCTTACTTTTCTTCTCCTCCTCCTCCTTTTTCCTAGCGTATTGAAGGGTCCGCTTTTCGAATCATCATATGCCACTTTGCATAATCAGTTGCATCTCTAGGGTGCAGCCTGCGGCTTGCATATCTTTGTTGATGGTGTCTGCCATCTCTATTTTAAGGTCACTGGCCATTGACTTCTAGTTGGTAGGCAGTCTTGGCCATGGTTGAAGGTGCTGCTCTCTGTATATGTCCATACTAGTGGAGCTGGCCCTGTCTCATCTTCTCTATAATTGAAGCCACACCAAAATGTTGTCAAATTGTGTCGTTTGTGATGTGGTCAAGAAGGGAGATGCCCGATAGCCAACGGAGCTTTGCTTACCAACATTCAGTGCCATACAGTGCAAACACGGCAGATGGTTGTCTTGTAAATTTTAGATTTAAGATGGGTTGGCATCTGTCCCATAACACACCAGTGAGTCACCGGTCAGAATGGTGTCCTTTTATGATACCATCTTATATAAATCAGGACCTTAAATGTTGAGAGGACCATTGATGGGATCTTCTAAGTCAATTCATCCAGCTCCTAACTTCAAATTCAAGAAATCCAGAGTTAGAGTTGGTGCACCTCTATTAAATGCTCTTAGATATTTGAATTCATTGGAAGGCTACATGTTCAACCCATCGAATCAATTTGAGAACTTGACAAGTCAATTTACAAAGTTATTCAGTCCAATGGAATCGTCAGCATCACATTTTGGAAGAACCTTCTTGTCAATATCCATTGCCTTTCTTTTTCTGCCTCATGTCTTTTCAGTCAGTCAACCTTGGTCATGGATAACTCAACAAGGGTTCCCATGGGTCTTGAAGGCAAACCTAAACACTTTCCTGGAAAAAGAGAAATTCTTGTGGAAATGCCAACCAAATCAGATGGTCTCCAGATGAAAAGCATTGTTCAATGCAACAAACTCATCTTAACGAATGGCGAAGATGGGTTGAGGAATCTTCCTCGAGACTGGTTGTTTTTTCCTAATGATAGAGGGAAGGACAGCCTGATTTATCTTACCTCCCAATAGCTTATCATAATGCTGCAGCTGGGAGAATCCCTCCCATACACTCAAAGACCAAGAACCAACCCAATTATTTGCAAGGAAGCAGAAGAAACTCTTGAGTAAGGCCAGCCTCACCGATGCACAAAATTCACTGGATTAATTCCAGGTTCTGCTGCTATGGGCTTGTTAAATTCTGAAATAATGTGGCCTCGGATCAGTTCTGCATCTGGGTTTATTTTAAGGTGAAATGAGGCAGCTTGCCTGCCAACACGCCTTCTTACTTACCTGCCTTGAAAGATAAGGTGAACCTATTTCTATCTTTTGTGTTTTTCCCCCTCGACGCCCACACCACAACTGACATCCCTGTGTTTCCTGAAATATCTATTTTTAAATGCATTTCCTCCCTAAAAAGGCATTCATACATAAAGGTAAAGGTTCCCCTTGCACATATGTGCTAGTCATTCCTGACTCTAGGTAGTGATGCTCATCTCCGTTTCAAAGCCGAAGAACCAGCACTGTCCGAAGATGTCTCCATGGTCATGTGGCCGGCATGACTCAACGCCGAAGGCGCAAGGAGCTCTGTTCCCTTCCCACCAAAGGTGGTTCCTATTTTTCTACTTGCATTTTTACGTGCTTTCGAACTGCTAGGTTGGCAGAAGCTGGAACAAGTAACGGGAGCTCCCTCCATTAAGCGGCAGTAGGGATTCGAACCGCCAAACTGCCAACCTTTCTGATTGACAAGCTCAGTGTTTTAGCCACTGAGCCACCACATCGCTCATTAATACATAAATTTCCTCAAATGTAGACAAAAGAACTCGCAACAAGTATTCCTCAACTTATGACTGTAATGTCTGCAAGAGATCCAGCCCATCTTGAATGCTTTTCTTATCTCCTGCTCATTTTCCTTGACCGTTAGTTGGCCAGATTCTTGCAGAGACTGTAAGCTTGCAACAAATCTTTATACTCATTTGAACTGCCTGAATCCCCTGATTTCCTAGGTGCTTGACAGTCTGCCCATTATGACTTTAAGTTGTGACAATCATGCAACTTAAATGTTTGTGACCTGATTTCACTGTCTTTTTTGCTGTGGTTGCTAAGCAAACACTACAGACATTGAGCGAACCAATAGCTTTCTATGGACCAGTTGGGTTTGGGCAGCACTGTTATAAAGCGTGGTCACATGACTTCAGGGCACTGCAATTGGAGGAAAATAAACTAGTTTAAAAATGCCTAGGTTAAAAAAATACATAGTTGAAGCTGAATGTTGTGTTGATATGTTGCTTCTACAACAGGAAGGAGGCAAATATTCTCTGTGACACACAACTAAGACACAATGAACACGTGATGTTCTGTAAATAGAACTGTTCTGACCTAGGCTTCCTGAGAAAGCATAAATCACACACTTAGTCCCAAAACCCCGTTTTTTATTTAAATGGCTGTGAATTATGGTCATTCACAGCCCGTAATGATTGACAGTCTGTGAAGAGTCCGACAGATGTCTGCCACAGTCTTTCAGGGTAAAAGCTGATAAGCACCCATCTTTATCTCCCTTGAAACGCTGCCAGAGATCTAATTGCCAATTAGTTTTGCAAGGCCAAATGGAGCACAGAGTCAAACGGAGCTTCAGAGTTTAAACCGACCAGAATGAACAAAATTGCTTCCTGCAAAGGCTCACATCTGTTTGTTCTTCTTTTATGTCTTATGGGAGGGGCCAATCAGCTCCAAGCCTTACTCCTGAGTCGTCCCTTTTGTCGTAACTGTCCTTGCCTTTGGTCAGCTCTGTGCATGCGTGCACTGGGAACAGGCTCCCCCTGTTCCTCTGCCTCGCTGATGTCAGACTCTGGATGCTCTGGAGGCAACACATAACTCCCAGATGGCCCTGGCCCCCTCTCTGCCTCTGACACAGAGCCCTCACCTCATCCGAGCCTTCCTCAGAATCCAGGACTGGCCCATGTTCTTTCCCAACCTCCTCACTGTCCGATTCTGCTGCCAGCTCCACAGGCCACTGGCAGACCACAACAAGAACACAGAACATAGAATAATAGGATTGGATGGGACCTTGGAGGTCTTCTAGTACAACCCCTTGCTTGTTGAAAGCCTCCATTGATGGACCACCCGCAAGTTGTTCCATTGGTGGATTATGCTCACCGTTAGGAAATTTCTCCTTGGTTCTAGGTTGCTTCTTTCCTTGGTTAGTTTCCATCCATTGTTTCTTGTCTTCTTCCATGAGCAAGAAGAGCCAACCTTTCACGAAACCATCTTTTACTGAACAAGCTGTCAAAGGATGACCTTATATAAGCCAGATAGTTGGATAGACCTCTCTTAAGTAGACATCTCCATTGGAAAGATGTCTAGTCCTGAAAAGGTTACTAAGCAAAATTCAGATTAAAAAATAAAGTCCCATCATTAAGAGAAGATCAGATTTGACATCTGTCTTCAAGAATTAGCAGCTGAGTGGTAGATTGTCAGAGAAGATTAGCATGAAGGGTCTTAGAATCATATCTGAGCACCAAAATTCTCTATTCTCCTTTATATGTGGACTATGATGACTTTCCCCTGATTCGCTTGCCTGTCTAATTAAAATACTTGGATGTCTTCTTCACTTAAAGCTGCTACAAGCATCTTTTCAGATGGAAGCCCTTGACAACTGCGCTAAGGTTCCATTGAGAAATTCACTCACAATTCAACTCCATCTGAATCTCCAATTGGCTTCCCAGATCAGTTAAACCAGCACCTTCCTCAACCTTTTGGGTGCAATGGACCAGTTCCGTGGAGAGAGGTTTTTCCATGAATCAGGGTGTTTGGTTTCGTGTGCTGTTTGCATCCAACTTCGCTTGCTTGCGTGGCCCAGTTCCTGGCAGGCTGCTGACCAGTGCTGGATCAGTGGTTGGGTACCCCTCTGCTTAACATATTAACAGATTAACAGAGTTGGAAGGGACCTTGTAGGTCATCTAGTCCATCTCACACCCAAGCAGGAGAATCTGCACCATGGCAGCCCAGTCTCTTCTTGAAAGCTTCCAGTGATAAAGCTCTTACAACTTCCAAAGGCAACTTTTGTTCCATGGGTTGATGGTTCTCACTGTCAGAAAATTTCTCCTTATTTCCAGGTTGAATCTCTCCTTGGTCAGTTTCCATCCATTATTCCTTGTCTGGTCTTCGGGTGCTTTGGAAAAAAGAGTCAGCCTACAATACTGCATTCTAACCACTATGGCATCTTGGGTGGGTGGGTGGGTGGAAGGAAGGAAGGAAAAAAAGAAGAAAAAAAGCAATAGCAGTTAACCCTTATATACCACTTCACAGTGCTTTCCAGCCCTCTCTAAGTGGTTTACAGATTTGATCTGCCAAACTGCTGGCAGCCATTGATCAGCAGAAGCAGACTGCAGTATTGCGCTCTAACCACTGCACCACCGTGGCTCATCATCCACAAGGTCTTGGATGCATCAGTGGTCCAATTTCATTGCTTGCAGAGCAGAGAAGGGTCAATACAGAAAGCAGAGGGGCCCTCGTGACCACCAGGGACTTAATTTAGTTCATTAGGCAACTACAATTTGCTGATTCCTCTTTTCCCATAATTACACAACTCTTCCTAACACTCAAACAAGCGTTGCTGAAGCTGTTGGCACTGCTTCTGTAAACCCTTCTCTATAATTATCCTGTTATTCAAAGTCGTTGTTTTCTCATTACAACAAAAAAGAGAATTTCTGCAAAAGAACTGCAGAGCGGCGGGGGGGGGGGGAGCACATAAATTATACTGTTCTAGGTCTGGGTTCACACATACATGGCTAGGGGAGATGGACTGTGGTTTCAAGGGAAGAATTCAGTGAGCGAGGGAGAGAGAGAGAGATGAAGGAAAGAAGAATTAAATGAAAGAATTTAATGTAAAGAATTATACTAAAAACAGATCGGATTTTGATATGAAAGGAATCCATCTGCTTGGCTTCACCTAGAGTTTGTATTGGGAGCAGGGAAGTTAAACCATCTTGTTAATGAGAGTCTGCAAGTGCTTATTTCTCTTCCAGATTGAGACCTGGGCAGCTCACCAATGACTTTAAAGATCCTTTCATCCTTCTTTGGTACTAACATGAAAACGGGGACAGTTCATTATGAGCCAGTCAACTGGTATAGAAAGCTCCTAATCAGTGGGTGCTATGTCTGGATCTGAAGGCACTTTGGGAACAAGTGACTGGAAATGTGGATAATTGCCATGGCTGTCATCTCCTTCTGCTCTTCTCCAATGATCTAAGGTTCCAAAGCCTTCTCTTCTTCAAAGATCTAAGCTTCCTTAATAGCAATAGCACTTAGATTTATATACTACTTTGCAGCCCTCTCTAAATGATTTTACAGTGTCAGCCTATTTCCCCCCCCCTCCAAAAAAATGGGGGTCCTCATTTTATCCACTTCAGAAGGATGGAAGGCTGAGTCAACCTTGAGTCTGGTGAGATTTGAACTGCCAAATTACAGGCAACCGGCAGGCAGCAGAAGTAGCCTGCAATACTGCACTCTAACCACTGCGTCACCATGGCGCATTAATAGCGTTCTATAGGGATTTGAGGAAGTGAGGTTTTAGAAGCAAGAGATTTGTCATCACTCCCTCCCTCCCTCCCTCTCTCTCTCTCATCCATCCATCCTTCCTTCCTTCCTTCCATCCATTCATCCTTCCTTCCTTCCATCCATCATCCAACTTATCTATGTTATCTTGCAATTCTCTCCCATCCATCCATCCTTCCTTCCATCCCTCCATCATCTAACTTATCTATGTTATCTTGCATCTCTCTCTCATCTATCCATCCATCTATCCATCCATCTACCATCTAATTTATCTTTTTTGCATTCTCCCTCTCCCTCCCTCTCTCATCCATCCATCCATCCATCCATCCATCCATCCATCCATCCATCCATCCATCCATGAATCTTAAGATACTTAAGACCTAACATCCTAAGACCTAAAGTGCTGAAACATGAGAGATTCTACAGATGGCCACAGATGAAACTTCTATGATGGTGAATGAAAATCGCAAAACCAGAAAAACAATGAGAATTGCTCTTTTTCCTGAATCTCATATCCAAATTCATCCTTTGTCATTCCCATGACCACCTTATCTGAAAGTTTTACCTCTGTCCCCAGAAATGTTCAGAGGTGCCATGCCTGGGTTGGTCCATAATATGCATCAACAGCTTTCAGCATTTTCCTCATTGGTCCTCCTCTTTGATTGACAGTTGGAAAAATCTGCTAAGAGCTGAGACTTCTATTTCTGCAGCAGCTACATTTTGATGTCCTCAAATGCCCCAGAAGGATGTTGCTTTGAGGGAGTTAATGGAATTAGAATTCCTGGTGGATGCAGTGCTTGGAATGTGCAGGTTCATTTGGAGGGATATAGAAGTTATCTTTGCCAAATGTTTGTGATTTTGGATCGCCCTTAAAGTGCTAAGTCTTTACACTGACCAAATCCAACACTGAATGTTCCTGCAGATGTTTCCAAATTTCATGTTGGTCAATAGACTATCAGGAGCAAGCAACCAACCCCCCTAATGAATAGTCTCAGGCTGAAACTTTATGGTCCTCACCCTATGTTACAAGACTCTCACCAAACTGCTTGTCTTCCCCTGGGAACAACACTGTATATCGGACATTAATACAATCGAGCGAGTCCAGAGGTATTTCACAAGAAGAGTCCTCCACTCCTCTGCTCACAACAGAATCCCTTATGCCACCAGGCTTGAAATTTTGGGCTTGGACAACCTGGAACTATGCCAGCTAAGGTCTGACCTAAGTGTAGTATACAGAATTGTCTTCTACAACGTCCTACCTGTCAACAACTACTTCAGCTTCAACCGCAATAATACATGGGGAAACAATAGATACAAACTCAAGGTAAACCGCTCCAAACTCGATTGCAGAAAATATGACTTCAGCAACAGAGTGGTTAATGCCTGATGTGCTCTACCTGACTCTGTTCTTACATCCTCAAACCCCCAAAACTTGAACCTTAAACTGTGTAGCATGGACCTCACCCCTTTCCTAAGAGGTCTGTAAGGGATGACCATAAGCTCACCAGTGTGCCTATTGTCCCTGTCCTATTGTCCCCATTTATTCGGACCCATTTCCTGTGTTCATGTTTATACTTATACCTGTTATCTCATACATGTTTGACAAATTAACTACCGTATTTTTGGGGTATGACACAACCTTTTCCCTCAAAAAAGAGGGTGAAAATCTTGGTGTGTCTTGTACACTGAATTCAGCATTTTTGGCCTCCTGAAACCCCGCCCCCTTCACCAAAATGGCCATGCATAGCCTTTAGGAGGCTTCCAGAATGTTCCTGGGGACTGGAGATGGCAAAAACAAGCACAAAAAAAAGACTGTTTTTTGCTTGTTTTTGCCCCCACCCCAAAGCCACCAGGAGCACTCTACCAGCCTCCTAAAGGTTATGCATGCCCCTTTTTTTCAAAAAATGGGCCTGTTTTTCCAAAAAATGGGCCGTTTTGGGGAGGTCTGAAGAGTGAAAAACTTTTTTAAAAAATTTGCCTCTTGGTGCATCTTATACTCTGAAAAATATGGTAAATAAATAAAATAAATAAATAAACCAGATAAGACTTCATGGATTCTGGGAGAGCTCAAGATTATGCTGCTTGCAGCAGCATAACAATTCCAAGCTTGGTCCTTTCTTAACCCTTCCCTCCAGCCTAGCAGGCAATTCCCTAGCTTTAGTGAGAAAGAAGAAATAAAACAAGAGATACAAAACATAGTTTAATCTACATGGTAAGTTGAGGAAGGAAGGAAGAACTGGACTGTCCCAGCAGGAAGGAATGACATCAAGTAGAACCTTCCTCGAGCCTAGTAGTCGAGCTTGTTTCATTCATGAAAAGGTTAAAGAGACCCACATGTTCACCACAAATTCAATTTGCACTATAACAGGTAAAGAAGGTATATCTTCATCTTTACAGGGCGGGGCATAACCTTTTCCTAGGGGGTCACAGCAACACTTGTAATAACAACACAAATAATTCATACACCATTCGAAAGCCCATCAAAAACTGAGTTTATTGACATGATTTAATAGTCAGTATGACCACCATTAGCCCTTCGAACAGCATTCAAACGAGGTGGATAAGAACACAACAAATCTTCAAACAGTTCCGTTCGATTTTCCAGATTTTTCAACACAGTTTCCAAATTCATTCTCAAAGTTTCAACCGAAACAAATTTAACATTTAATAGCTCATTCAATTCAGTTTTTTATGGGCTTTAAAATGAGGTGTCGCGGAAGTTGTAAACTGCTGTCGATCTTGCTGTGACCCCCTAGGAAAAGGTTATGCCCCGCCCTCTGGAAAATCTGGAAAATCGAACGGAACTGTTTGAAGATTTGTTGTGTTCTTATCCACCTCGTTTGAATGCTGTTCGAAGGGCTAATGGTGGTCATACTGACTATTAAATCGTGTCAATAAACTCAGTTTTTGATGGGCTTTCGAATGGTGTATGAATTATTTGTGTTGTTATTACAAGTGTTGCTGTGACCCCCTAGGAAAAGGTTATGCCCCGCCCTGTATATCCAGATATTTGGTAAGCTCTTGGCCTGTCGTTGTAAAAAGGCAGATGAAGATGCTTTCAAGAGCTGGAAAGCATGGGTGGGCCACTTAAATTGCATTCAGATTAACAGATTAACATTTGGAATGAATCTGACAAATAGCAGTCCAATCTCTTCTTGAAAACTTCCAGTGATGAAGCTCCCACAACTTCCAAAGGCAGCTTCTGTTCCACTGGTTGATTGTTTTCATTGTCAGAAATTCCTCCTTGTTTCTAGGTTGAATCTCTCCTTGTTCAGTTTCCATCCATTATTCCTTGTCTGTCCTTCAGATGCTTTGGAAAATATCTTGACCCCCTCCTCTCTGTGACAGCCCCTCAAATATTGGAAGACTGCTCTCCTGTCTCCCCTGGTCCTTCTCTTCACTAGACTAGCCATGCCCTGTTCCTGCAACCGTTCATTATATGTTTTATCCTCCAGGCCTTTGATCATCTTAGATAGATTCAGATTAACAGAGTTGGAAGGGACCTTGTAGGTCATCTAGTCCAACCCACCGCCCAAGTAGGAGATCCTACACCATTTCTGACACATGACACTCCAGTATCTTCTTGAAGATCTCCAGTGATGAAGCTCCTACAACTTCTGAAGGCAATTTCTGTTCCGCTGGTTGATTGTTCTCACTGTCAGAAAGTTCCTCCTTATTTCTAGCTCCTCCTTGGTGCTGCTAAGATTGGATGGAAGACGGTTGCTATGGTGCAACTTTGTGCTAAACTGCAAAATTACAATATTTAAGATTCTCTTTGACAGGCCAGTACATAGAGACCTCGCATTCTCTTGACAATGCCTTGTTGAATTGTGCAGACTGACGTAAGCAGAAAATTACATCATGGGCAGCCAAGCTGTATTTGGGTGTGTGACTTATTCATGTTGATTCCCTGCCTACCATCCAGGGGTGAAATCTATCAGCTTCTGACAGGTTCTGGAGAACCAGTAGCGGAAATTTTGAGTAGTTCAGAGAAACGGCAAATGCCACTTTTGGCTGGCCCCACCCCATCTATTCTCTGCCTCCCAAGTCCCAACTGATTGGGAGGGAATGGTGATTTTGCAGTATCCTTCCCCTGTCACGCCCACCAAGACATGCCCACCAAGTCACGCCCATCAAACCACACCATGCCCACCAAGCCAAGCCCACAGAACCGGTAGTAAAAAAAATTGAATTTCACCACTGCTACCATCCTATCATAATCTACCATCTTGAGTAGTGTATCCTTCTCAGGAAGGAAACTATAGCACTGGGTGGATCCAGAGCATGGCAAGAAAATCCAGGCACTACACTATTCTGACTCTACTTTGGTTGACATTCAAAGGAGCATTGATCATGCGGCATTCACGTCCTTGGGATTGCACAGCTGCTGAGGAATTTGTCCAGTTTTAAGAGTAATCCCAACCAATGTAATTATGTTCCATTGCCCTGGCATTGACTGTTGGCTGGAATAGAGAGATTTGCATAATGCAATTCCATTGTTTTTGGTTAGTTCTAGGTTGTTGTGAGCCTCATCTACTGGAAGAGCCCTTCAGCCAGCTCATTAAACAGACTCAGCAGAGATAAACATCCTCTCCATTCCAAAATTGCCATTTTTACATTTTCCAGCTGAAACATAACGGATGGGTCGGGCACCTTTAGTGATATTTAAGTTCGAGAAGAGCAAATATGCATTCAGAACACAGAAACGGTGCCAATAGATGAGAATCACAGCAACTCAGGGTTGGAAGCCTTGCTGCTCTTGGAGCTTGGGTGTTTGCTTGCT
Organism: Thamnophis sirtalis; assembly: GCF_051295495.1. Classification (NCBI taxonomy): domain Eukaryota; kingdom Metazoa; phylum Chordata; class Lepidosauria; order Squamata; family Natricidae; genus Thamnophis; species Thamnophis sirtalis. The sequence continues at coordinate 64,759,471 of NW_028261382.1, forward strand.
TGCAACAAGCAAGCACAAAGAGCACCACAAATTCAACCCCCCAAAATATGTTATTTTTGAAGCCGATTGCAGCTGGTTACCAAGCTTAGCCTTGCACAGGAATTCTTCTTAAGCCAAAACTGCATAAATAATCAGAATCAAAGGAGAAGTGAAAAGAAACCACCCGGAAGAATTAAGCAGCCAGTCCAAAGCCAAAGGCAAAGAGAAAAACGTGGGATTAGAGGTCAGATAAGGAATAAACCAGGATTAAGAGAGAGAGCTCCCTTATTTTTAGGAAGGATTTCTCCATTTTTAGAGGAATTATTAAACATCTCTTAAGTTTTTCTTAGTTTTCATTTTTAAATCATACCACCCTCACCACCTTACGTGGGACTTGACCCAACATACACGTGATGACCCGGGGTGTGACACAGAAGCAATGCAGCCAGAGAACAGGTCTAACTCCCCTTTAATTGCTCCAACTTTGCCCCCAAATGTCCCCATCAGAGTGGGCTGTCTGCCAGTTTGCCCGAATTGGTAGCAGAAATCATGGGTGGCCCCGCCCACCTGCCCCGGCTCGACGGCATTCCATTTAGGCCATTTTTAAAGCCAAAGCACATGCGTAGAAGGCTGGGCGCATGTGTGGACGTGGCGCTTGTGAGTGAAGTGTGTGCGACTGCGCACTCACATTTGGGAACTGGTAGGGAAAGGAAGGGAATATACCCCTGGTCCCCATGTTTACTACAAGTCCCGGGGCAAAGCTCTCACATGCACCTTCAACAGCCTCTGGCTGCGAGTAGTCCAGTAAGCAAGGTTTGCAAAGCAGTAACCAGGGCCAGCAGTCCAGTAAGCAAGGTCAACAAAAGAGGAACCAGAGCAAGAAGTTCAGCGAAGTAGGCAAACTGGGCAAGCCCCACAAGACAGAGCACAGCAATCTCCAGACGTCAGCAAGTGCACACAAAGCTCCACAAATTCAACAAATCCTGACAAATACCTCTCCCACCAGCATTTCCTTAAATCTCCGTCCCCAGGTGTGCATTGTGAAGAGAAACAGGGCCCTCTCCTCCCTCGTAGCTGACTCAGTCTGCATTGTTCTTGCTTTCTCTCTTCTCTCCATTCTCTAGGATCAGGAGGGGGTGGTCGTTGCTCTTTGCCTGAGCTCTGTCTCTCCTGCTCCTCCCTCCCTGCAAGCCTTTCTGATCCTGGAGAGTCTGTCCTTCCCCAGTTTCCTCCAAAGCCAATGGAGCTGCCCCCTTGATCTCTGTCAGCTCCTGTCTCATCTCATCTTCCCCCACAGATTCAGGCTCCAACCGGGGCCTGACAATACACTTAGTAAGAGACATAAAGGAAGATCTTACTGGGACAAACAGCTCTGAACATTTAATCCTTGAAACCAGCTTCCCTTAAAACCACTCTTTTGGGCCCAATCCACTCTGCCTATAGGATTGTTTTTCCATTCACGTTTCCCTTGTCTTGAATAACTTCCAAATGTTGTTCCCCCATTGGCCAAACATTTGACCACCTCTGTCTTAACGATGCTTATATTAACTACATTTTATCAAAAGCATGCGCTTATGGATAGCGGATGTTGCAGTAACTGGAGATAATAAAACCAGAAGAAGGCTACAAGTACTTGGGGATTTTAGAGGCCTCTGACTTAATACATAATAATAAAGTCAAGGAATTAACTTCAGCCAAGTGCATTTGATGAATTTGCAAGATATTAAAGTCCAAATTGAATGGAGGAAACATCATAAAAGCCATAAATACCTGGGCTATACCTGTGATTCGATACTCTGCAGGAATAATTGACTGGACCCAGATGAAGTTGGACAATTTGGACAGAAAAACAAGGAAGCTTATGACAATGAATCATGCTTTGCACCCTAAAAGTGATGTTGACTGATTATATCTACCAAAAGCAGAGGGTGGTTGAGGACTCCTACAAGTAAAACAGACTGTGGAAGAAGAAAAACACAGCTTGAATGATTACAACCAGAAAAGTGAAGAACCAATGATTAAGGAAGTAAATAAAGGAGGCCTTTTAAAGACAACTAAATCAAAAGCTGAATTTAAGAAAGAAGTAATTGAGAAGCAAGCTGAAAATTGGAAAAACAAAGCTATGCATAGCCAATACTTGAAAAGTATTGAAGGCAAAACTGACCAAAAGCTAACTTGGAACTGGTTAAGATCAGGAGCACTAAAAAAGAAACAGAAGGCTTTATTTTGGCAGCTCAAGAACAAGCCTAAGCCACAAACTGCATGAAGGCAAAAATTCAACATGTTACCATCAACAGCAAATGTCGCCTCTGTAATGAGAAAGACGAGACAGTTGACCACTTGATCAGTGGGTGCAGCAAAATTTTACAAACTGACTACCTACAACTCCATGACTGCGTTACTAAGATCATTCACTGGAAATTGTGCCAAAAGTTTGGATTTGAGTATAGCAAAAACCACTGGAAGCATCAGGTTCAGAAGGTTTTAGAGAATGAGAAAGTCAAGATCTTGTGGGACTTCAGAATTCAGACTGACAGGCATTTGGCCCACAACACACCTGACATAACAATAATTGAAAAGAAAAAAGTATGGTTCATTGACATTGCAATACCTGGAGATGCACAAATTGAAGATAAACAGCAAGAAAAAAATCACAAAGTACCGGGACTTGCAAATTGAAGTTGAGCGACTGTGGAAAAAGAAATCGTGTTGTCCTGATTGTAATTGGAGCCCTTGGAGCAATATTTAAATGGCTACCTCGCTATTTGGAAATTTTAAATTTATCAGACTTGAACATTCTGATTCTACAAAAAACCACCCTATTTGGAACAGCTTATATCCTTTGACGTTACCTTAACAGTTCCTAGGTCCTTGGTTAGGACTCGAGCTGTTGAGCTACCAACCAGTCCCAAAGGCTGTGAATCTCACCAAGATTAACATAACAATAACAACAACAACAATAATAATCATAACGAGAAAGAACATGAAAAAATCGCGAAATACCAGGACTTAAAAATGGCACAAACCAGCAGTGGTAATTCCAGTGGTAATCGGTACACTGGGTGCTATACCAAAAGCACTGGAATTACATTTAAAACAGTTAAAAATTGACAAAATCACCATCAGTCAAAAGCAAAAAGCCGCACTGCTTGGATCTGCACGCATATTACGAAAATACGTTACGACGTCCTAGGCCCCTGGGTGGGGCCCGACTAGTAACCAATGCCAAATCTGGCGAAACAACTGGCTGCTGTGATACACTTGTATAATAATAATAATAAGTTATGAAAATGAGATCTTGTGGGACTTTCGAATACAAACTGATCGTCATTTGGAGCACAACACGCCAGATATCACGGTTGTAGAGGGCTGAAGTGTACAGTTTATTTATATCACTGTTCCTGGAGATGCCAGAGTCGAAGAAAAAGAACTAGAAAAAATAATAAAATATTCGACCTGGCCATCGAAACTACACGGCTATGGATGAAGCATGTAACAGGGATACCCATTGTCATTGGGGCACTTGGCACCATGTCCAAGAATTTTACAAGATACATCCACAAATTGCAGCTTCCTGCAATAACACCAGCGGAACTGCAAAAAACTGCGCTACTTAGAATATCTTATATTTTAAGAAAGTCCTTGGTTGATACCTAGGATGCTGGCAGCAACCCATATCAACCATTAGCACTAGTCAATGGTATTTGTGATGCATTTTTGAATGTTCAGTTGGCTGAGTTTCATGTTTAATGAATAAAGTATATAATAATAATTGTTGTTGTTCTTTTGTTGTTCATGTTTAATGAATAAAAGTTGATAACAACAACAACAATAATAATAATAAATATATAATAATGATAATGATAATACAAACCTGCCCAATAAGGAGTTCTTTGGATTTTTGTTTTTAATGCAACATAGCATGAAATTGTTATCAAGAAGACAAACAATATCCCTGATTATGTTCCAGTAATTGTGTTGCAGTTTGACTCTGTTTGCGAACCATAATCTCCTTATGCAAAATGCATGCGATTAATTAAAGATGAGCATTTTTTAATTCAACTGCCCTTGTCATTCCAGATCCTACTTATCTTTTTGCATATTCTTTTCAATCTTTCGTCTCCCCCCCCCTCCAGGCTATCCATTATGGTTGCAATGCAAAAATCAGCTTGTCGCCACCCTGCCCCCTCCAAATCCATGCGGACAACACAGAAACAATTTTCCAAATTGCCTTTTCATGGGGAAGAAAGAAAACATTGGCATTTCGTTATCGCCTGCTTTATAAAAATCCAGGGGACAGCCGCCTCGTTGAAATTCAACACAAATTTCTCTCCCCTACCTTTCAAATCAAGGGAGCTGATTTGAAAAGGCACTACAAGTCTGTCTACTTACACTCTAATTTCCCAGCCAGGAAGGGAGAGTCAGAAAAGAGATGACAAGGAGTAGAACCTTATTATGGCAATAAAAATCAGAACCTCCAATAAAGTCGGAAGGGCCAAATAGAGCTTTGGAAAAGTCGGGCAAGTTAGGGAGGTGAATTCAGGCCTCCGAGGGGGTTGATTTTTTCATTCCTTCATATTAACTCTAAATGAGGTTAGTGTTCTGCTGCTTTCTTTTTCTTTTTAAAAGAAAAGGTGGGAGAGGGGAGGAGAAGAAGAGAAGGAGAAGGAGGAGAAAGAGGAGGAGGAGGAGGAGGAGGAGAAGAAGAAGAAGAAGAAGAAATAATAGTAGTAGTAGTAGTAATAATAGGAGTATTGTGGGGTCTTTGATGCTCTCTCATCTTGGTTGTTTTCTTTCTGATGTTTCATTACTCAATTAGGAATCATCATCAGTGTTAGGAGGGCTTGGGATTTACAGAGTAAAGAGGAGAAGAAGGAAGAGGAGGAGGAGAAAGAGAAGGAGGAGGAGGAGAAGCAGAAGGAAGAGAAGAAAGGGAGAAGGAGGAGAAGGAGAAAGAAGAGGGAGAAGAAGAAGGAGAAAGAGGAGGAGAAGCAGAAGGAGGAGAGGAAAGAAGAGAGAGAAGACAGAGAAAATGAAAGAGAAGGAGAGTAGAAGAAGCAGAAGGAGAAGCAGAAGAAAGATGGAGGAGGAGGAGAAAGAAGGAGAAGGAAGAGGGAGAAGGAAGAGAAGAAGGAGAAGGAGAAGAAAGGGAGGAGGAGGAGAAAGAAGAGGGAGAAGGAGAAAAGGGGAGGAGGGGAGGACTTCTAAGTAAACTACTACTCTAAGTAAAGGATGGACATTTGCACCCAGATTTCCAGCCATGCTCAGCTTGGTAGCCCACAAGTCAACCTTCTTGTTCCAGCTGGTGCTTAATCTCCAGCACGTGTTCTTGGATTGACAGCCTTCATCATTATTCACAACCACCTTCTGCCTCCATGAAGCAAGAGGAATGTTAGCCTTTCTTGTGATTCCCCTCCCCCCCACCTTTTCCCCCTCCCGCACGATATCGTTTTGATCAAAGATTCTGAAAAAGAGAGCATGTGGGGAGGAGGGAATAATTAGAATAATAAAGGAAAGTATGACCGTCCCAACTCAGGGATGTCTTCTGAACAGCAAATGGGAACTCTCTATTCCTGGCTTCTTCCCAGTGGCAAGTTCTCCGCAAAGAGTTAAAAAAGTAACAGATTTTCTTCCAGATCTTGCAAACTGCTTGTTGCACCCCTGGTAACTTCCTTGCTTTGAGCAGCAGGCGTCTACCACGGTCCAATAATAACGAGGGAAGTAATTAATTGCCAGTGGAGCTAACAGACAACATGAGCAGTTTTAACAATCACGACAAATTACTGTAGGGGCAAAATACAGGCCTAATGAAGTCTGACAGCCCTGTGAATTTATATGTGTGAAACTACTTCAGCCTTCTCCTAAGTGCTTCCCCACTTTAGAATGTGTTTATTTATATCCCACCGTTATTATTTTACACATACCCAACACATTCCTCCTATTTTTCCTACAACAATCCTGGGAGGTGGGTTGGATTGAGAGAGAGGGACTGGGCCAAAGTCACCTAGCTGACTTTCATAACTAAGGCGGTTCTAGAATTCATGGTCTCCTGGTGATTGGCCCAAAGTCATCCAGCATGCCTTTCATGCCTAAGGCGGTTCTAGAATTCACAGTCTCCTGGTGATTGGACCAAAGTCATCCAGCATGCCTTTCATGCCTAAGGCGGTTCTAGAATTCACAGTCTCCTGGTGATTGGACCAAAGTCATCCAGCATGCCTTTCATGCCTAAGGCGGGGCTAGAATTCACTGTCTCCTGGTGATTGGCCCAAAGTCATCCAGCATGCCTTTCATGCCTAAGGCGGGACTAGAATTCACAGTCTCCTGGTGATTGGCCCAAAGTCATCCAGCATGCCTTTCATGCCTAAGGCGGGACTAGAATTCACTGTCTCCTGGTGATTGGACCAAAGTCATCCAGCATGCCTTTCATGCCTAAGGCGGGGCTAGAATTCACTGTCTCCTGGTGATTGGCCCAAAGTCATCCAGCATGCCTTTCATGCCTAAGGCGGGGCTAGAATTCACTGTCCCCTGGTGATTGGCCCAAAGTCATCCAGCATGCCTTTCATGCCTAAGGCGGGACTAGAATTCACAGTCTCCTGGTGATTGGCCCAAAGTCATCCAGCATGCCTTTCATGCCTAAGGCGGGACTAGAATTCACTGTCTCCTGGTGATTGGACCAAAGTCATCCAGCATGCCTTTCATGCCTAAGGCGGGGCTAGAATTCACTGTCTCCTGGTGATTGGCCCAAAGTCATCCAGCATGCCTTTCATGCCTAAGGCGGGACTAGAATTCACAGTCTCCTGGTGATTGGCCCAAAGTCATCCAGCATGCCTTTCATGCCTAAGGCGGGACTAGAATTCACAGTCTCCTGGTGATTGGCCCAAAGTCATCCAGCATGCCTTTCATGCCTAAGGCAGAACTAGAACTCACTGTCTCCTAGTGTCTCAATGACTAGACAATTTGGATTCTGAATGGGATCTATCTGGAATTAATTGGGCTAGTCTTTCTACCAACATCTGAGAATTGCAGCACAGTTAGACTGGTGCCTCTTTTAGCTTCCTCTTTAGGTTCTAATACTGATTGATTAATTCATTGATTGATGAATTTATTAATTGATTTAGTCAACCAGCTCTGACTGGCATATAAAACTGCAGCTTTCCCTAGTGCGATGATAACAATAAACCACGATCAAAAGTACAGGTTAATAGCAATAAAACACAATAAAGCAGACAATAAAATGTAATGTTTAATTACAGCTCAATATTACAATTAAGCGTAGGAAAATTATTAGAGTTGACAGTCAATAGATCTCTAGCTTGGAATACTTCAGTCATTTCATGTGTTGCTTTAGTAATCTTGTTTCATTAGATTTTAATAACAAAATGGGGACTTTTCGTTTTTGGTTTATTTTTCCTTTCCATTGTATCCATCGCCCAGACAAATATTATTATTGCACAAATAACACACGGGAAATTGTTTTACTGGAGGGTATTCCTACTGTAACCAGAAACACAATTCGAAAACATGTTTGCTTGGCTTTTTCTCTCTATACATAGTTCAATTATTGTTATTATTATTTTTTTGGTCCGTCCACTTTACAAAGACTTTTGAAAGTTTTAATAGATTGGATCAGAATTGCCACACATTGCTAATCTCACTCTTCCTGTCGGTTGATAAACCATTATAGTTCTCAATGGTTTAATTGAACATCTGGTCTCTCTTCTGCAGGAAACAAGATGCTCTTAAGATATGAAATGGAAATTTAAATCAGTAGCTGGATAATAGAGGATTTTTTCTTCCTGCTGGAAATGAATGGTTGTGATGGAGACTGTTGAAAGTTTACTATTCCTGATGACAATTTATCAAAAAAACAAAATGAAGAAAAATATCCAACATAGAAACTACTTTCCATTCCTCTGATACAATGGTGAGTTCTGGGAAGTACGGCCCAGTACAGCCATACCAGGAGTAGCCGGGAGAAGCGACCACCATTCCAGTACGGTGGCCTGCGTTCTATGGGCGTTCAATACCGTGACTGGCCCATTGCACATGCGCGCACAGCGTGAGGCACCTGCATGACCTCCGCTGGGCAGCTGGGTGTCACAGGGCAGTGGCATGCACACCCTTCTAGGACGCCCAGCTCAGTGTGCAGCATACCAGCTGTTCCGGGGTCCGGAACCCATTACCGCTCTGATATTGTTTTTACTTCTTTCTAGCAAGTTTACTGAGAATGCTTCTTAGCATGAAGTATTTATACATGTAATTCGAAGTTGAAGGTTGCATGTCAAACATTAGGTTAAACCTCTCTGATTTGCAGGTTAACTTTATACAGTCAAAAGCAAATTTTGAATTGAGCTCATACATGTCCATTTATCGCGAAACACATGAAATTAATTATATACAGTATATAATTAATATAATATAAAAATAAAGGGAGACTAGTATAGATCTATTTCAAGCTATTTAGCTCTCATCAGCTAGCCATACCCTTACTGGGATTTGAACCTGAGCTGTTTTTACATATTAGGCAGTTATCTTAACCTCTAAGCCACAAGCTCTCCTCTCTTATCAGCTGAGCCAAGGAAATGATTAAGTGTTATGTCAAAGTACCTGGTATGTCCAAATATGGGAGGGAGCATACTGCTTCCCTTTTGCCTTTCAGCTCCACCCTAGGAGCCTTCCAGGCAGAAAAGCACATTCCAAAAAAGCACATACGAGGTGCTTTGACATAACACTTAGATAGATAGATAGATAGATAGATAGATAGATAGATAGATAGATAGATAGATAGATAGATAGATAGATAGATGATAGACATACATACATGTATGTATGTATGTATGTATGTATGTATGTGTGTGTATATATATATATATATATATATATATATATATATATATATATATATATATATATATATATATATATATATATACACACACACACACACACACACATCACATAGCCCGATCACATAGTATCATCACGAAGCATGAGTATTCAGCTAGTACCCTGTTTCGCCAAAAATAAAACCTCCCCGGATAATAAGCCCAATTGGGCTTTTGAGCGCATGTAAGCCCTCCCCCAAAATATTGCAAAACAGTTGCATCCATGAGGTGACCACGCTCGCCGCCTCCCCAATAATAAGACCTCCCCAAAAATAAGGCCAAGGGCTTATTTCGGGGGTCAAAAGAAAATAAGATCCTGTCTTGTTTCCGGGGAAACACGGTATCAAATAAAACTATGTTTTGAGGAATCTACAAGGCTCAGAGTTTTGTTTGCTTTGGGACTATTACTCGGAACCCTGACAAACATATTTCTGAGATGAACCCCTGATCCGCGGCACCTTTTCCCACAGGTCAATTTCTGTTTTCTTCAGCCACCAGTTTGTACCTGGCTTTGGCTGACAGACCTCCAGGTTTCCCAACACAATGCAGCCCACCGGCCAAAATCAAAGGCTGGGATGAAATATGGCTACTACAGACCGTGGTTTCCAAGGCTGGCAATCTCCACACCATTACAGAGCATGGATGCTAAGTTTTACAGCTGTCCTGTTTAGCAGCTCCTGTGCCGTGATTTAGAGCTATCCTGATTGGTAGCCAGGAGGGGTCCCACAGTCGATGCCACATGCCACAGCAGAGGGATTGAGCTGGGAATGCCAAGCAGGGACATCGGTAAGCTTTTCTCGTATGTAATGAGGGAGAACGGAATCTGAACTCTTCAGGGAGGGTCTCGGAAAGCCTAGACTTTCAAAACAAGCTCTGAGTTACTCATTCCACACATGTACTTGGGACATACAATCCTGGCCCAGTGCAAAATAACATAAAATTTGCTTCTGTCTGCTTTACTTTCAGAAAAGAAATGTGTCCAATGATAAAATGTGGCTTACTGAGGGATGATGATCACAGTTGTCTCTTGCCTTCCTCATCTTTCCCTTCTTTTCCCTTCTCTTCACTCATCTTTCTCTCCTTCCTTCCTTTTTTCCTTCCTTTCTTTCTCTCCTCCCTTCCTCCCTCACTTCTAATTCTCTCTCTTATTCCTCCCTCCCTCCCTCTCCCTCCCTCCCTTCCTTCCCTCCTCTCCTGCCTATTTCACCTTCTTCCTTCCTCTCCCCCCATTCTCTCTCCTCCATCCCTTCCATCCTCTCCTGCCTATCTCTCCTTTTCCTCCCTCTCTCCCCTTTCTCTAGCTCTTCCCTCCCTTCCTCCTTCCCTCCCTCACCTTACCTTCCTATATCTCCATCTTTCCTTCCTCTCCCCATTCTTTATCTCCTTCCTCCTTATCTCCCTCCCTTCCTTCCAGTGGTGGGATTCAGTTTTTATTTACTACCAGTGGGCATGGCTTGGTGGGCATGGCATGGCTTGGTGGGAGTGACAGGGGAAGAATATTGCAAAATCTCCATTCCCTCCCCACTCCAGGGGAAGGATAATGCAAAATCTCCATTCCCTCCCGATCAGCTGAGACTCGGGAGGCAAAGACTAAATGGGGGTGGGGCCAGCCAGAGGTGGTATTTAGTGGTTCTTTGAACTAATCAAAAATTCTGCTAGCGGTTCTCCAGAACTGGTCAGAACCTGCTGAATATCACCTCTGCTTCCTTCCTCCCTCTCTCCCTTCCTTTTTCCTCTTTTCCTTTCCTTTTCCCTTTCCTCTCTTCCTGTCCCCTTTTTTTCTTTTCTCTCCCCTCTCCTGCTCTTCTTCTCCCCCCTTCCCTCCATTTCTAAAAGCAATCTGGAGCCATCCAAAATTAATAAGAAACATCCTGCCATCCAATCGGACTTGCTGCTCCCCATCCGTCACTTTGAGAGTTTTAATTACCGATGTGCCTGTATTTAGGATTGTTAGGGCTGATGTATCCCCAGCACAGTGGACTCAAAATATTCCATCTGAATTCAAAGAATTCACACACCTACTTTATTCTCTGGAATCCTGATTGATCCTTTACCCATTCTAGGGCTGAGATTAAATTTTTGCCTCTCCTTGGGTAAGGAGAGAATACAAAAAGCCGTTGCTCCATAATTATTATTATTTTTAATTTGTAGAACCGAGATGCTTGAGGAAGAGATCTTGGTTCTGAAGGAAAGTGGCAAAATATCTTTCTCTTCTGTCAGGTGCAAGAAATCAGGAGCCAAGCTGGTTCAAATCAATACAGGTTTAATGCATGCTGACACTTTTGCAAGAACCCAAAGGTGCGTTTTCAGGAGGCAGCTGGACTTTCTTGCTTTTTCTTCTGAAGACGTTTCACTTCCATCCAAGAAGCTTCTTCAGCTCTAACCGGATAGTGGGGAATTGAAGGATTGATACTCCTTGCAGACAGCTGGTCATTTGCATCCTTTTAGAGGGTTGTTGAGGCCAGTTGGAGGTTTATCTGTCCTGAGTGGTGCAAATGGTTCTTGTAGTCTGCAATTTTTCTCTCTGGAAACCCATTCCTTCTCCCACCACTTTCCAAGGGTGTTCATCCCAAATTCTATAGCTAAAAGCCTGTAGAGATTCTCAGTCATCCAGGTCATGGTTGTCCCAACTGGAGGCAGTTAGACTTTCTTGTTGTTGTTTTTTTTGGGGGGGAAATGTTTTGCTTCTCATCCAAGAAGCTTCTTTGGCTCTGACTGGATGGTGGGGAATGGATTTATATTCCTTGCAGACAGCTGGTCATTTGCATCCTTTTGGATGGCCATCGAGAGCATTTGGAGGTTTGTCTCTGTCCTCAGGGTTACCTGAGTAGTGAAAATAGGTTTGGAGCCTTCTCTGATAGGGGGAGGAAGACAACCTTTTCAATCTCCAGTCTACAACACAGTCCTTTCAACAATCCCAAGATGGCTCCACATCCATCTGCACTACCCAGGTGACCCTGAGGACACAGATAGCCCTCCAAGTGGATATGGTTGGGGAGAATAGAATAGAATAGAACAGAACAGAATAGAATAAGGTAGGGTAGGGTAGGCTAGAATAGAATAAGGCAGCCCTATGCTCATGCAGGAGAACCTATACTATTTCAGACAGGTGATTGTCCAGTCTCTTCTTAAAAACCTCCAGTGATGAATCATCCACAACGCCTGAAAGCAACCTGTTCCACTGATTAATTGTCCACACTGTTTCTCCTTAATTCCAGGTTGCTTTTCTAATTTGGAAGAAGACTTGGGTTCAAATTATGGGACTACATGTTTGGGGGCAACCTTAATCAGATGATTTGACTGACAAGTTAATTGAGCCAAGGTGGCACAGTGGTTAGAGTGCAGCATTGCAGGCTACTTCAGCTGACCGCTGGCTGCAGTTCGGCCGTTCAAATCTCAGCAGACTCAAGATTGCCTCAGCCTTCTGTCCTTCTGAAGTGGGTAAAATGAGGACCCAGATTGTTGGGGACAAGAGACTGACTCTGTAAACTGCTTAGAGAGGGATGTGAAGCACTGTGAAGTGGTATATAAGTCTAAGTGCTATTGCTATAAATTATGCTGCGGAAGAAGCACAACAAAGAGTTAGTTAGATTACTTTATTTGTATGCCGCCCTTTTCCCTGAGGGGACTCAGGGCGCCTCACAATTGAAGGGGAAGGAAGGACAAACAAGTTACAAACATGAAGACAATACATCGTTAAAAAACGCAACAGTCATACTATTCAAGTGGGGTTGAAGTCTTTAGCCCCAGGCCTGTCGGGACAGCCAGGTTTTAAGGGCTACGCGGAAGGTCTGGAGGGTGGTGAGGGTACGAATCTCCACGGGGAGTTCGTTCCAAAGGGTTGGAGCAGCCACCGAGAAGGCTCTCCTCCGGGTAGTTGCCAGTCGACATTGACCGGCTGATGGGATTCGGAGGAGGCCTAATCTATGGGAACTTATTGGCCTAGTGGAGTTGTGGACCTCACCCTTCCATCAGCTCACCCAAGTCGTTGTCTTTGCATAAGCTGTCTTAGAATTATAGTGGAAGGTTATAGATTTGTATGCAACTACCAGGTCTCACCTCTGAGTGTAATTTATATGAGTTGTGTTGCTGTGGAGCAGTGTCATTTCTCTGTGCTGAACACATTGGAATTTAATTAGCACTGGCACCAGGAGTGCCAACTTTGAGCAGAAGAAAGACTAAATTGCTTCATTTCTGCCACTGGGAAAAAAAAACCTAGGGAAAAATCAATGTGCAAACTCGATTTTCATTTCATTAGACTCTTAAATGGATTTACAGGAGTCTATTTAGGATTAAAAAGCAGCTCAACTCTTTAAACATTAAAATACAGCCAAAGGTGAATAATTTAGCCAGGGATGAGATTAACTGTGTCATGTTGTGATTAGAAGAGCCATTTCCCACTTGGAAAGTTCCTTATTTGCCAGGGAAAGTCAGCGAGACTTGATACAGCTCAACCATCGATCCCACCAGGAGAGCTTTGTTGATGCTCAGAAGAGCCATCAACCATGCCAAAATGCTGTTGCTTTGGAAAGCAAAGGTTTTTCAGAGATATGGATTGGCAAGCAAGGTCAGGAGCCAACCAACCCTGCAGAGAACATCTGCATCATTTCCATCCAAAGGTCTTCCTGGAGAAATCAACTAACCAGCCTCTGATTTAGTCACCACACTATAAAAAAGAGGTTGAGACTCTAGAAAGAGTGCAGAGAAGAGCAACCAGGATGATGAGGGGACTGGAGGCTAAAACATATGAAGAACAGTTGCAGGAACTGGGCATGGCTAGTCTAGTGAAGAGAAGGACCAGGGGAGACATAAATAGCCGTCCTCCAATATTTCAGGGGCTGCCACAGAGAGGAGGAGAGTCAGGCTATTTTCCAGGGCACCTGAAGGCCAGACAAGGAATAACGGATGGAAAATAACCAAAGAGAGATTCAACCTGGAACTAAGGAGGAATTTCCTGACAGTGAGAACAGTCAACCGATGGAACAGAAGTTGCCTTCAGAGGTTGTGGGAGCTTCATCACTTGAGACTTTCAAGAAGAGACCAGACTGCCATTTGTCAGAAATGGTGTAGGGTCTCCTGCTTGAGTGGAGGGTTGGACTAGATGACCTATAATGTCTCTTCCAACTCTGTTAATCTGTTAATCTGGTTCCTTTTTTTGTTTGGATTCTTCAATTGACTGTTTTCATCATGTTAAGTTTTGTTCCCCATTGCCAGACAAAACAATCAGTATAATCTAAATTTCTAAGGATGAGCAAGCATGGAAGATACCTATTGGAACCAGTCTTTTCAAGACTTTCTCCCTTTGGTTCTAACCCCACAGTTATTCCTGCTTTTATCGGTAGAACTTTATTTCATCCAGTTCTGGTAAACATGATACACATAACAGATTGACAGGGTTGGAAGGTATCTTGTAGGTCATCTAGCCCAACCCCCTCCTGCCCAAGTAGGAGACCCTACATCATTTCTGACAGATGGTAGTCCAATCTCTTCTTGAAAGCTTCCAGTGATGAAGCTCCCACAACTTCTGAAGACAACTTCTATTCCATCGGTTGATTGTTTTCACTGTCAGGAAATTCCTCCTTATTGCTAGGTAGAATCGTTCCTTGGTCAGTTTCCATCCGTTATTCCTTGTCTGACCTTCAGATGCGTTGGAGTATAGCTTGACCTCCTCCTCTCTGTGGCAGCCCCTCAAATATTGGAAGACTGCTATCATGTCTCTCCTGGCCCTTCTCTTCACTAAACTAGCTATGCCCAGTTCCTGCAACCGTTCATCATATGTTTTAGCCTCCAGTCCCCTCATCATCTTGGTTGCTCTTCTCTGAACTTTTTCTAGAGTTTCAACACCATTATTTATAGTGTGGTGACCATAATTGGATGCAGTACTCTAGGTGTGGTCTTACTAAGGCTTTATAGAGTGGCATTAGAACCTCTCTCGGTCTATCACTGGGGTTTTTAAGAAGAACTTGGATAGCCAATTGCCTGGAATGGTTTAAGATTTCATTTCATTTCATTTATTAAATTTATAGGCCGCCCAATCCCAGAGGACTGGGATTACAACAAAAGAAGAAAAAATAAAAACAAAATAAGTAAAAAAATAGTTTAAAATTCACAATACACATACATTCTAATCGGGGCTGGACCTTAACACTAAGGTCAACAGCCCCAGGCCTGCCGGAACAGCCACATTTTAACGGCTTTCCTGAAGGCCATGAGAGTGGGTAAGGTCCAGATCTCCTACTTGAGCAGCGGGTTGAACTGGAAGACCTCCAAGGTCTCTTCCAACCCTATTCCTATTCTTGGTCTATGTTCTTATTTCAAGAATCTGAAGCAGAGACCAGTAGCTGTTTATGTTTTGGTTATGTCATTCTGGAATGTTCACTTAACTGATGCTGAATGGGATTTTTCTCCCCTTTTGTTTACATGAAAGCTAATAGCTCTCCAGAGAGAGAAGAAATTCCCCTGGAATTAAATGTATTTCAAATAAGCAAAATCCACCCCAACGGCTTCTTCTCGTGGCGTGCATGTGGTACACCGTGTCTCCATACTTCTTTGCTTTCATTGTTCTTTTTTTTCTTCTGCTTTCTGTTGCAATTTATTTTCCAAAATTTCACAACGACAGAACAAAGGCAGAAGAAAATAGACACAAAGGAAGGGGGGGAATTTACAATCTCTAACCCCTCTCCCTTAATGAATATATCACCGCACGTACAAAAAAACTTGCAACGTGAGGCTGCTGACGGCCCATTTAGAAGCGTCAGCTGAAAAGGATGGCAGGTTCATTGTTTAACCAATTTTGTTTATTCCCCTTTCATTCTGGGGAGTAAAAGAGATTTGAATAGAGCGTGCTGGAATCAATATTATTTCATTACGCGTCGGTTATATGTATGCCCCACTTTCCCGCAATTCTGCAGCCTGAAAGGGCTCATAGGACGTGCAATCAAATCAGAGCAGGAGGAAATGAGGCCACTGACACCTTTGCAAGCTCAGGAACAGGTCAACAACATGGGTGGAATGTACCCAGGAGAAGTCTGGAGAACAATGAGGCGACACCCTGAAAGACGCTGAGGCTCTACAACAGGGGAGTCAAATTCATGGCCCGCGGGCCGGTTAAATCTGGCCCGCGGAGCTGCCCTGGAAACAGGAAAGGACTGGCCCACAGCACCTCGGGCTGCCCCAGGCCAACTGGGCACTGATCTACAATCTGATGATAGCCATCTGTTCTGACCGAGGCTTCCCAAAATCATGAAGCAGACTCCTTGTCCCAACAAAGCCCCTTTTTATGAAGCTACTGTGAATTCTTCTCATTGACATCCAGCAAAGTCCCAACAAACAAGGCTGAATGTACAACCACAGACCTTATCAGGCTTGGAGAGCTGCCAGGCCAATATCTTCCAACCACCATGGTGTACAAGGAAATACTTGGCAAGGAGTCTCTGAGAGTCACGAACAAATCTTCACACTAATTAAACAAGCTACTTGTCTCCTACAAACTGCAGGCGACTTCTGCTGATCACCGGCTGCCTGCAATTTGGCAGTTTGAATCTCACCAGGCTCAAGGTTGACTCAGCCTTCCGTCCTTCCAAGGTGGGTAAAATGAGGACCCAGATTGTTGGGGGCAAGAGACTGACTCTGTAAACTGCTTAGAGAGGGATGTGAAGCACTGTGAAGTGGTATATAAGTCTAAGTGATATCGCTATTCCTCTTCCTTCCTTTGTACTGATTAGAATGCAGTATTGCAGGAAAACGCTGCCCACTTCTAGGAGTTCAATCCTGTCTGGCTCAAGGTTGACTCAGCCTCCCATCCTTCCGAGATCATTAAAATGAGGACCCAGATTGTTGGAGGCAATAGGCTGACTCTGTAAACCACTTAGAGAGGGCTGTGAAGCACTGTGAAGCAGTATTTAAGTGCTATTTCTAGTCTGTGATTCTGTAATTCCATGATTCTGATTCTATGATTACATGATTCCATGATCCTATTGTTCTATGGCTTCAGAGCCATACATGATTCCATGATTTCTCTGATTTGAATGAGGGAAGTGAATTTGTAAGTCCTGAATTCAAACTCTCCAGAGGTGTTAAAATCTAACCATTCCTGGCCAAATTCCTATCTCAAGTCAACTATTCTGAAGTTGGATCATTTGGCTGGACTGAGAAAGCACAGCTATCTGAAGTCAAATTGGAAGTCAATAGGCCAATTCAGATCAATAGGATAGTCCAACAGGCTAGTAAGCAAACCAGAGTTGGATTTCATGTCCTGGCATCCATGGCTGTAGGAATAATATAAAGGTTCCCCTTGCACATAGGTTCTAGTCGTTCCTACTCTAGAGGGTGGTGCTCATCTCCATTTCAAAGCCTAAGAGCCAGTGCTGTCTGAAGACGTCTCCATGGTCATGTGGCTGGCATGACTAAATGCCAAAGGTGCACAGAACGCTGTTATCTTCCCACCAAAGATGGTTCCTATTTTTCTTCTTGCATTTTTTACGTGCTTTCGAGCTGTTAGGTTAGCAGAAGCTGGTGCAAGTAACAGGAGCTCACTCCATTACGCAGCACTAGGGATTCGAACCGCCGAACTTCTGACCTTTCTGATCAACAAGCTCAGTGTCTTAGCCACTGAGCCACCTAGGAAATAATATGATCTTAGTTTATTTCCTCAAGAATAGAAGCAGACATTTTCCCAACTACTGTATCTCCTTAACAAAGGTTATTTTACCCATCATTTTTCCCTTCTATGAATCCATTATAGGTGATTCCTGTTTTTTTTATTATTCTTATTGTTATTGATTTCCTTCCAGTTTGTTTGCTCACAAAATAGGGTCGGGGAAATCACAAAGCTGTCAAATCGTGTCTCATCACAACGAGGCAATAACCAAAGAGGGGGAAAAACAATTAGAATTATGGGGAGTGGAAGAATAAGAAGGAAAGGTGGAGGGGGGGGGAATGTTCTTTTCTAACCAGCCATGAACCGGAAGGATTCTTAGCGTTGCTTGAAATCCTTCCAGCCCGACAGAAATCTAATCTCATTGGCATCGATGGGCGAAGCAGGAGAAAGTTTGCTTTTTGTGATTGGAATCGATGGGATGTCAAGACACAGGATTATTTCAAAATGCTTTGTAATGAGTTGGGGGGAGGGGAACATAACTATGTCTCCTCCTGGGGTGTTTACACACTAAATTACAAGCGGTATATAAAAATCCTATCTCAAAAATTTATAGAAAAAAAAGCCTTATAATTGCAATAATTTATAAGTCCCCGTGTACTTACAAGCTTAGATTTTTATTGCCAATTACTGGATAACCAACTCAGAAAACATTTATCCCCCCCCCCCCATTTACAGGCTATTAAAATGAGAAAATATGGATTAATACTTTTTTTTTCCTCCCCTGAATTGTGTTGGCGGATTAACTGCACAAGCCATCCATTTGTCCATTTAACTGTCGATTTCCAGAATTTAAGATGCTGACAGTATCTTTTGATGGGTACTGATGAAAAGGTAATTCAAAAACCCTATGGGCACTTGCTAGAGGTTAAGTTAGAAGAAGAACAGGTTAAAGAATCTTTGATAGCCTGGGGGGAAAAATTTGGGCATGGGATTGAACTAGAGAAGTGGCAGAAACTGTGGTCTCAAAACTACAAAATGACAATGTCAACAGCATATACAGAAAATTTGTATAAGATGTTTTATAGGTGACATTTACCCCCGACGAGAATTGCAAGAATGTTCAAGAACAAATCAGAAAAGTGTTGGAAATGTTATCAAATACCGGGTTCATATTACCATATGTGGTGGACTTGCGTAGAAGCTAAGAGATATTGGACTAAGATCCACATGTGGTTGAAGAAAATGACAAAAAAATGCATAGACATAAACCAGAGACTTTTTTATTGGGAATTATATCAGAAATATACAACAAAGATTTGAAATATTTGATTGTAAATGTTTTAACAGCAGCTAGAATTGTATTTGCAAAAAATTGGAAAAACAAGAAAATACCAATGCAGGAGGAAATTATCCAAAAAATAATGGAATGTGTGGAAATATTTGAAATTAGAGAACAAAAAGATGAACAATTTTATAAGATTTGGGATTTGTTTTATCAATGTTTAGATTAAAAAATCATGGTAATGGAAAATATTGAAGAATCTTTTATATTTTAAGAATAATAGAATGATATATGCAATACTATAAGGGTTTAGCATTGTTAAACAGATTAGAATGATGTAATGGAATGATGTTCTGTGCATGAATTCAATATTTAGAATATTCTATTTAAAATTAAGGAATAATAATTATAGCAGAAGAACTGATATAACAATAAAGTACTTATGTTTATCTATTGAACAATTTGTGTTTTGATATGTAATTATAAGTGGTGACCATGGAAAGGATGCACAAAATTTGTAACCAAACGACATGCTATATGAAATGGCAGAAAGTTGTATATGTTTATGGTTTTGTTTGTCTCTGTCTGTTTAAAAAAACTTTTAAAAAAAGATGCTGACAGGACCCCCGTAGCTAAGACTGGAGTCCAATAATAGACTGGAGTCTACTCAGAAGGAAATGCAGCCCAACATCCACCCTGAAAGACGTTGGAGTCTAAAATACTTTATCAAAAATGGATTTCTTCCATGACCCGACAAATGCGCGCATGACAAACCGCGCTGACAAAACCGCGCCGAGAAAACTGCGACGTCATAAATGCGCCCACAACAAATTGCCCAAAGGGATGAAAAAGAAGAGGAGGGGACCAGGCAGGTGGGAAGAAAGGGATGGAGGAATAGAGGAAAGGGGGGAGTGAAAAAGGAAAAAATGGGAAGGAAGGAAAGAGAAGAGGAGGGAGGGAGGGAGGGAGGAAGAAAGGAAGGAAGGAAGGAAGGAAGGAAGGAAGGAAGGAAGGAAGGAGCATTTTTCACCTGCAGTAGCATTTTCCCATTTATTCAGCAATGCTGAACCTTCACCCCTCAATCTGGCATGGCTCAGAGTCTTTATTTAGCTGTGTCTTTGAAGTTCACCTCAGGATATTTATTTAGTTTGGTCTCTTAACTTTCCCCTCCTCACCTCACAGCGTTCCTCCATTTCCTCATCCCGTCTTCCTGGTAGGCAGCTAGATCCAGGCTGATTGAGTTTATTGATTTCTCACTGATCTCCGGGGCCTTATTATTCCAAAAGCGAGCTCTGCCAGGGACGGGCTCAGCATCCCCACTTCGGATAGCCTTGCATTATTTATTCTACATAAACGTGCCTGCTTACTTTCCTTTCTTCTCGCGCCTTTTTTGACAGCTCCAGATTTTGACTTCCAAACTCCAACCGAGGTGGGTTTGGCTTACAAACTGATTTGGATTTGAAGCAGGCTGAGTGGTTTCCTGAATCCTGAACGCTAGGATATATTGTCCACAGCCCTCCGAGTCCTGCAGGAAACAAGGGAAGAGAAGGGGAAGGGGAGGGAGGGAAAAGGGAGAGGAGAGGATGAATGGAAGGAAGGAAAATGAAAAAGAGAGGAAAGATGGAAAGGGGAAAGGGAGAGAGGGAGGGAGAAAGAAGAAGGAAGGAAGGAAGGAAAGGAGAAGGGAAAAAAGGGGGAAGGAGAGTAGGGAAAAGAAGAGAAAGGAGGGGAGGGAGGGAGAGGGGAAGGGAGAGAGAAGATGGATGGAAGGAAGGAAGGAAAATGAGGAAGAGAGGAAAGATAGGAAGGGGAAAAGGGAGAAGAGAGAATGAAAGAAGAAGGAAGGGAGGAAAGGAGAAGGGAAGGAAGGGGGAGGGAGGGAAGGGAAGATAACAGAGTGGGGAGGGAGAGGGCAAGGGGGGAGAGAGGATGGATGGATAGAAGGATAGATAGATATAAGGAAAGAAGGAAAATTAGGAAGAGAGGAAAGATGGGAAGGGGGAAAGGGAGAGGGATAGGGAGAAAGAAGAAGGAAGTGAGAAAAGGAGAAGGGAAGGAAGGTGGGAGGAAGAAGGGAAGGGAAGAGAAAGAAGAGGAGGGTGGGAGAGGGGAAGGGGGATGGATGGGAGGAAGGAAGGCAGGAATAAAAATAAGGAAGGGAAGAAAGAGATGGGAAGGAGAAAGGGGGAGGGAGAAGGGAGGGAAGAGGATGAATAGATGGATGGATGCAAGGAAGGAAAGACAAAAGGTAGAAAAATGAGGAAGGGAGGAAAGAAATTGGAAGGGGAAAAAGGAGGGAGGGAGGAAGAAGGAAGGCAGGGAAAAGGGAAGGAAGGGGGAAAGAGGGAAGGAAGGAAGGAAGGAAGGAAGGAAGGAAGGAAGGAGGAAGGCTCAATGGATAAATGGATGGATCATGGATAGTAGGAAGGGAGGAGAAAGAGGGGAAGGAAAAAGAGGGGAAGGAAAGAAGGAAAAAAGGAGGGAGGGAGGGAAGGAAGGACAAAAAGAAAAGGTACAAAATGCCAGGTATTTCATATCCATCACCCCAGTAATTCTTTCAGCTCTTTGCTTACAATGATTACTCCTCCCATCTTTCCATCTGCAAACAATCTAAACATTGATCCCTGAACTTCCGGCATTGAATTGGCAACCGGTGGGTGGGGTGAATCATAAAGCACTGAGTATGTCTGCCTACACAAGGTTAGCAGCTGCTTCAAGTGGGACATAAAAGGTCTCCAAAGTTCTCCAGCTGAGTTGTAGGTAGAGCTTTTGTGCATCTCTGTCCCCTGAGACCCTCTTGATGGATGGATGGATCGGTTGCGGGTCTTTGTTGAGTAAACCCAGGGGGTCCTAGAAAATCTTCAGAGAAGAACATCTAGCAATGTTTGGGTGGGTTTCCAACCCTTCATCACCTGCCTAGGATAGAGAGGAATGACCATCTGGTCATTGAGAAAGCTCTCTGACTCTTTAATTAAGGGTTCTGCCTCCCCCCCACTTATGGCATGCGAGCCAAAAAAGGTTTGCCATCGCTGGTCTAGGCTCTCCTGCTTGAGCAGGGAGCAGGACTAGAAGACCTCCAAGATCCCTTCAGGCTCTATTCTGGCTGACTGATTGATTGATTGAAATGATCTAGGCTCTTCTGCTTGAGCAGCGAGTTGGACTAGAAGACCTCCAAGGTCCTTTCCAACTTTGTTATTCTGAATTGGATAAGAGCTAAATGCATGCATGCAAATACACAGACACACCTTCATGGGTGACCTACCTGAGGACATTTGAAGATCTCCTACCAGCCGAAACAAACTAAAGAGAAGCCTTTAATTTCCCAAAGGACTGTCTTATTGTCCTGGATGCCGGGATCATTGCAATAGTAAAATGGTCTCCTAACCACAATGTTTTCATTCCATCAGTTCTCCCTAAAGGTTTTAGATACTTATAACATATCTAAGTGGCATCATCAGGAAAAAAAAAAACGGAAGAGCTCAAGGTTCAAAATGCACAATTGTTTGCCGGAGCCCGTCGGGCAAACTCTAAGTAGCTAGCAGAGACCAGACGGAGTTCATTAATGAAGAGAAGGAGGGCTTGGGACATTATCCAAAGTCATTGGTGAATTTTAAAATGAAGATCGATGAATCCGGAGGGCTCAAAGGTTAATGGGGATGGAAGAGTTTACAAGATTTGGGAAAGTCACAGGGCTCCAGAAGGTAAGGACATCAGAAGCAGAAGTCTGGAGGCAGACAGAAGAAGACAGAAGACCTCTTCAAAGTCTGGGCTATCCCAAACAATCCAAGTTACACCTGACATTGTGGAGTTCTTGGCGCTCTCTACACTGAGTTGTTTTTTGCAGAGGTTTCATCACCCAACTGGGTAACATCATCCGTGCTAGAAGGGAGTGAGCTTTGTACTCCTCTAAGAGTGCACCAAGGACCCCACAGTCCACCTCCCCCTCCCCCTCCCCTCCTCCTTCTAGCACTGATGATGTTGCCTAGTTGGGTCATGAAATATCTGCAAGGAAAACCATCAAGCTCACAGCGCAGCAAGCACAGCACAGTTCAATCCTAAATTACAAATCTTGTCTTCTATTGGTAGATATTTCTCAACTCCTCGCCTCTTCTGGATTTTGCAGTGAGGAAGTAGCTGTAGCATTTATCAAAACGCTTTTCTCAAGGCAGTTTCCTCCATTAGATTCTCCACTGCTGGCAATACAGGGATCTTTCTTTCTTTCTTTCTTTCTTTCTTTCTTTCTTTCTTTCTTTCTTTCTTTCTTTCCTTCCTTCCTTCCTTCTCTTTCTCTCTCTCTCTTTCTTTCTTCCTTTCTTTAATCCTGTTCATAAAGAAGAGAAGATTCTCCCTTTGCCCGACATGCTACATTCCCATTGCATCTCCTTACTTGGTGAATTTCAGTTGGTGGGACAAATCTTCCACGCTGCAACCTGAAAACATGATTGATGAGAGGCTCTCCGCATGCAAAAAGTGACTTATCAGCTGGTGTCAGAGTTGGTCGGCTTTGCGATTTTTCTTATTTGCCGTCGCCCTGACCTTGAATGTTTTCCATTTGGGGTTTTGATTTTGTGCATAAACAAAAGACTTTTTTTTTCAATGAGTGAGGAACAGTGCTGGTCAACTGAAGGGAGGGGGGTTTCTTTATTTTTTTAAGGCCAAATGGAGAGGTGGGCAGGAAGAAGATGGCACCAGAATAGATGTTGGTCTTGACAAGATGTTGGTCTGTCTTTATTTTTTTTTCTCCTTCTTCTTCTCTTCCTCC
This sequence comes from Thamnophis sirtalis, assembly GCF_051295495.1. Lineage (NCBI taxonomy): Eukaryota > Metazoa > Chordata > Lepidosauria > Squamata > Natricidae > Thamnophis > Thamnophis sirtalis. The sequence continues at coordinate 64,782,978 of NW_028261382.1, forward strand.
TGTAGGAAACACAAACAACTTCATCTGCCCCTTCTTTACTGAACTACTACTACTGGTACTCCTGCTGCTGCTGCTACTACTACTACTACTACTTCTCCTCCTTCTCCTTCTCCTCTTCTTCTCCTCCTCCTCCTCCTCCTTCTTTTTGTCCTTCTTTTCCTTCCCCTTCCCCCCTCCTCCTGTTGACTAGCAAACTAATATTTCTATTGACAGTCTGGAAGGAGCATATGTGCTGATGGCACCATGGCCTCTGCAGGCCTTCAAGGTCATGAAAAAATTATCCAGGAAACAGCACCCAATGTCATTGAAAGACCTCCAAGGGAGGTGGATGACTATTTCTGTACTTCTTTATCTTATCTAGAGTGTGCCGGTTCCACCACAAATGCGCGCACAACAAAAGCGTGCCTGACTAAACCGCGGTGTCTAAAGCGCGGTGACAAAACCGTGCGACGAATTAGCGACTAATTAGCCCTAAAGCGCGCCGACAAAAGTGCGCCGACAGAAGCGCACTGTAACGTAACCCTCAACCTAACCCTAACCCTAACCCTAACCCTAACCCTAAACCTAAACCTAACCCTAAACCTAACTGTAAATCTTACCTTAAATGAAATCGCGCTTCTGTTGGCGCGCTGTTGTCGGCGCGCTGTTGTTGGCGCGCTTTTGAAATCGCGGTTTTAGCGCCGCGGTGTTGTTGGCGCGCTTATGACGTTCGCGCTTTTGACGGGTCATGGAGTGTGCCAGCTTGTCTGGGTGGGTTATGCCAGTCCTTCTGGATGGAGAAGTGGACAGTGTAGCAAACATATAAATATGAGTGTCAAAGTGTGTCCAAGGTTTCCTCTTGCAAAGAAGGTCCTGGCTTTATTCGGCTGAATAAACACGTATGGCTTATCAAGCTAAATACCTGGTCTCTGTCTTTATTTGTACCAAACCACTGATACAACCCTCCTCCTCCTCCTCCTCCTCCTCCTCCTCCTCCTCCTCCTCCTCCTCCTCCTCCTCCTCCTCTTCCTCTGCTCTGATACAGTTTTTCTGCTGTTAAGCTGGAAAACAGATGAAGATGTGGTTACAAGAAGCTGACAAGATGCTTTCCTGGAGTCAGAATACTACGCAAGATCAAAAATCAGAGCGGGAAGAGACCGCTCTACAAAGAGATTTTGATTCGCAGCAATTGCTGACAACTCTGTAAGATGTCAAAAAAAGGACTAAACAATGTTTTAAACAAGGACGGAAAGGTCCATATTCAAATCTCAGCCTGACCATGAAAGTCCCTGAAATAGTCAATCCTGTAAGAATTGTGCACCTCCTTTTCTGAGCTCCCCTCAAATAATTTGATCAGTGATAATCCCCAAATTGGGTCAAAAAAGGACAATTTTAGTGAAATTGAGTGTCAAGGTTGAACAGTTTTTGAAACTTTTAGGTCTTATTGCTGTTCAACTTGTCAAAGAATGCGGGGGGGGGGAGGGTAGAAAGAATGCAGATGCTCCAGAGATGGACTGTGAGAGCCAAGTGGGAACCAAGGCCTCTGATGCAGGTGTCTGGCAAAGCAGTCAACTGTTCTCAAAACAAAAGGACAATTCATAATTGTCAATGTGACCAACCAAGGGTGGGGAGAAAGAAAAGCTATTGTTTAACTATGCAAGCATTGCGTGAGAAAAACCAGAGATGGTTTTGATCCTTCAGTAACAAAATAGTGTCTCCAATAAAGTTTTGCTTTTTGGATTTCAAAGTTCCTGAGAATGTCTACTTTTCTTGGGCTTGCTACAGGGGTGGGTTCTGGCAATCATTACTGCTGGTTCGCTTATGGTTGTGCCGCCCATGCATGCATGCTTGATGTGCACTGCACGCACATGTGCAGTACAATAAAAATTGTTCTGCGCATGCGCAGAAGCAAAAACCAAGAGAGAGAACCGGTTCAGGGGCATGGCAGGCCTGGGTCGCTGACCGTTCCAGTGACCCAGGCCACCATACCAATACCAGTTTAGCCAAACTGGTCTGCACCAGTAGTAACCCACCACTGGTTTGCTAGTTGGATTGTTGACACAGAGGACCATATGTTTCCATGTTTCTATCAGACGTGGTATTCAGCAGGTTCAGACCAGTTCTGGAGAACCAGTAGTGGAAATTTCGAGTAGTTCGAAGAACCGGTAAATACCACTTCTGACTAGCCCTGCCCCCATCTATTCTCTGCCTCCCAAGTCCCAGCTGATTGGGAGGAAATGGGGATTTTGCAGTATCCTTCCCCCAGGAGTGGGGAGGGAAGGGGGATTTTATAGTATCCTTCCCCTGCCAAGCCCACCAAGCCACGCCCACCAAGCCACATCCACAGAACCGGTAGCAAAAAAAATTAAATCCCACCACTGGTTTCTATGTGGTCCAAAGTCAAAGATTATAATGCAGACCTTCTAACTCATGCAATATGCTTATAATTTACACTGCACTGGTTCTTTTGGAGAAAAGAAGAGTTGCAAGCAATAAATATACAAAAAATGTTTACCAAAATAGAGAGAGGACATTTTCTTAACCCTTGAAAATATATAGAGGTACATACCCACACAAAACCCAAATTGGTTTTAGGCACCTTACGTTTGTTTCTGTGTGTGCATTTAATCCAATCTTCCCAAATCTTGGTAAATTACTCAGAATTGGCTAAAAGTGGTTTTTCTTTAGTTAACAACACACAAAACCTATTACCCGATCACAGCAGGGACATATAAATTGACATAAAGTGTTTTACTTAGGCTGTGTTTTTTTTCTTTTATAAAAAGACTTTTTGGTTTGGTTAATGAAGGAAAAAGTTTGGAAAGCACTGATTTAATCACTTCCAGGGTCTTCTCCGTCTATTATAAATCAGAAGCTCCTTATTCAGGCTGCATTTAACTTGGCCTTTGAGGATCAGAAATCTTACTTGACTTTATGGACTGGCTGGCACAGTAGAATGCCACCTCAGCACATTGGGTCTCAGGAAGGTAATTCGTCTGCTTCAGTGCGCTCCCGAGATCAAGTGTTATTTCTCCTATGGCTGACACAAATGAACATGGGTTTGATCCCCCCACCCCACTTGCCATTTGGAACTGCTTGGTGGCTTTGGTTCTCCTGAGGCCCTGAAGAAAAATGGGGTCTTTGTTAATTCTAATTTTGCTTTCACAACTGTATAATACATGGACCTAGCAAAATATGTGAATTTTAACCAGGCCTTCCTTCCTTCCTTTCTCTGCTTCCTTCCTTCCTTCCTTCCTTCCTTCCTTCCTTCCTTCCTTCCTTCCTTCCTTCCTTCTTTCTTTCTTTCTTTCTTTTTCTCCTCCTCTTCCTTTTTGTTACGACAAATAGCGAGAAACAGAAATACACGAGAGTCATTTCCCCACCTCAGGTGGGTTTTGTCTAACAATGTTATTTTCCAGATGTTGTAAAGATCTGAGACCATAACAGAAAACACATAGGTATCAAAAGGGCATGTATTTCCTTTTCCTTCCTTCCTTCCTTCCTTCCTTCCTTCCTTCCTTCCTTCCTTCCTTCCTTCCTTCCTTCTTTCCTCCTCCTCCTCCTCCTCCTCCTGTTCTTCTTCTTCTTCTTCTTCTTCTTCTTCTTCTTCTTCTTCTTCTTCTTCTTCTTCTTCTTCTTCTCCTTCTCCTCCTCCTCCTCCTCCTCCTCCTCTTCTTCTTCTTCCCCCTCCTCCTTCCTCCTTCTTCCTGTTTCTTCCTTCCTCCTTTCTCACCTTCCTTCTTGGTCTTTGAAAGCAGATCTTTTTAACTGAGGACACATTGCCATCAATGTTGCTGGATCACGAATAAATATATCTGCCTTATAGAGGTTCTTTAGCTTGAGCTCATTCCCCAAGTCATCACATTGCTTTAGAATTTAGATGGCTGCTCAAGGTTTTATAGATATATATATAGAGAGAGAGGATCAACTTCCTTTAAGGTGTGGATGACTCATGACAGAAAGGAGAGGGACAGACAGGTGTCAACTCAACCCCAGTTCAGGACAAAGCCACCAGTGTCAGACCTGGAAGCCGTCTTTTACATTGGGCCTTCAGCCCTGCCACATTTTCTACTGTGGGGTTCAGTTCCAAGTGGGGGAAAAGACACTGGAAACATGGAGGCTGCTTGGAAAGATAGTTTAATGGTGGACAGGATCACCTGGCTTGAGCTCCTGGGCAGAAAAGGGGGATCCCATGCTTCAATGTTGGTGGAGAAAAGAGAAGGGCCGACTGAGATGCTGTGTCCCTGCTTTTAAGCCCTCTCTGGCCTTTGATCCTGATCTTGTATTCTGGTTGTCAGACTCCCATGGGGCCCTGCAGGGGCAACTCTCGAGGCTGTGTTTTGAATCCACGTTTGGTTGAGCATCGCTTCTTCCCAGGTGCCCTGTGGTGAGATGGGTAAAGGGCTAATACTATCATCCCATCACCCTGGAGCTGAGGGGGGAGATCTTTGTTATGTAGAATAGACTGGCTCAGGCTTTTTAATGGGTCATTGACAAAGGTGGGGGCTATTAAGAGTGAGTCTGTTTCCTGCCTGAAACATGTTTCTCCATTTCTTGTCCAGGGAAATATAATATTCTGCTTTTCCAATATTTCCCAGGATATTTCATTTTTCTAGGGGAGGGGTGGATGCTAACTTCCTACAGCGGGAAAATGGGAGGGGGGATTATATGAAGTATGGGAGGCATATAGTCAAAATAACATTCTTTTCTCACAGAGTCAAGGACATCTTGCCCTTTACCTGGAGTGGTGTGACTGGGAGGCATCTCCAGTTGGGACGGTGCCTGATTGGATCATGTGATGGACATGTGGGTGCTGGGCAGGAACTTGGACTTTCACTTGGGTGGGGAAAACATGGAAGCTTTCAGATTCGAGTTTTCCCAGATGTGCCAATAGGACATCTCTAATAAAATGGAACTTTGAGGAACCTCAAGCCTCGGAGTCTTCTTTCGTTGGGGGTCTTACTCGAAACCCTGACAACCAGGGGACAATGTTCTACTGCCTGCATTTTTTTCTAGACATGGAAATCTCTGCTTATTAGTAGACTTTAGAAAACCCAAGAGGGAAAAGGGATCCTTTTGATTCCTTCTGATCCACCCACTTGTAGTTTGCCCTGTCCTTCACTGTCATTGGCTTCACGGGCACATGAAGCCTGTGGAAACTCAATCATAAATAAAGAAATTTAATCTCCACCCAAATAAAGGAAATTGGTTTCCTAGGCCCACTTTTTTAATGACCGTCGGAGAGGATGAGAAATAAAGAACTCAAACAATTCACAAATTTCAAAGGAACTTTGATATCGTCCCCTTGAAATTAAACCAAAAGAAGTTTGGTTTATATTAGGTATAGCGAAGCTACAACTTCAATCGAGATGTTATTTCCATCATGCGTTTTTTCAAAAAAATAAATCTTAGCTACTATGGTTTATCAAGTTGATTAATTTATCTCCTCGAGGAAACTTTCCTAGCTTAGCTTTCAAGTCACTTCCTCTTCCTTCCTTCAAACGGTGTGGAAAGAAACGAAAATTAATTAGCCACGATCATTATGTCCCGGCATGTATATTCCTTTATAGTCTTCTTTTTTTCTTTTTTCATTTGGGGAACCATTAAGAATGCATTACAACTGCGATTTTAGGAATGGTTTTCTGGACACAGTGGGAAGTCCTATAGCAAGCTAGAGTTTTATTTTTATTTTTGCTGATCCTAGAAAGGAGAATAAGTTCTCCGTCAGGAAGATACTTGAAGTGACAGCACCAAAGTTGCTGTTAGGTAAAAGTAAAGGTTCCCCTTGCACATATTTGCTAGTCGTTCCCGACTCTATGGGGCGGTGCTCATCTCCATTTCAAAGCCCAAGAGCCAGCACTGTCCGAAGACATCTCCGTGGTCATGTGGCCGGCATAACTCAATGCCGATGGCGCACGGAATGCTGTTACTATCCCACCAAAGCTGGTTCCTGTTTTTCTACTTGCATTTTTTACCTGCTTTCGGACTGCTAGGTTGGCACAAGTCACGGGAGCTCACTCACTTACACGGCGCTAGGGATTTGAACCACAGAACTGCTGACCTTCTGATCGACAAGCTTTGCGTCTTAGCCACTGAGCCACCGCGTTCCTTGCTGTTATTTGCTGTTGCTGTTATTTGTCTCCAAATGGAGATGGATTCTTTTATTACAGAAGAACGGAGTTGGAAGGCACCTTGGAGGTCTTCTAATGCAACCCCCTGCCTGAGCAGAAGATCCTAACCCATTCCAGAGAAATGGCTGTCAAATTTCTTCCAGTGATAATTCAGTTCAGCCACATTATTGCAACTCCTTATAGGGAGGAGCTATGGGGAAGATACGGGGGATGCTCGGTGTCCAATTTGAGATCTAGGGTTTGGAAAGGAAAAAAAATAAGTTAATTTTTGGGAGATCCGTAATTCCCAAACTGGTAGTTGCAAGAGTAGATGTGATCGTTCTCTTTTTCTTTTTTCTTTTAACAAGGAATTCAAAATGTTCTATATTCCTTTTCTGCCTTGTCCTCCTGTTTGATATTCACAAATTCTCTGTAAAATAGCTTAGGGTAGAATAATCTGACTGCCCTGAATATCTTCCAGAAATCTTCATATAGAGAACAGAATGTATGATCTTTTACCAGAAAACATGTCCCACTGTTTTCCTTCCTTCCTTCCTTCCTTCCTTCCTTCCTTCCTTCCTTCCTTCCTTCCTTCCTTCCTTCCTCATTCCCTGCCTGCAGCCCTCCCTCCCTCCTTCCCTCTCTCTCTCTCCTATCCACCCATCCATCCACCCATCTCTCAATTCTTTCTACTTCCTTCCTCTCTTTCTCCTCCCTCCCTCTCCCTCCCTTCCATCTATCTATCCATCTCTTAATCCTCTTTCTCCTTCCTTCCTGCCTTCTTCCTTCTTCCCTCTTCCCTCCTTTCTCATTCTTTCCTCCCTCCCTCTTCCTTCCTTCCATGCATCTACCATCTCTCAATTTTCCTTCCCTCCCATTTCCTCTTTTTTCCCTTTCTCCTTCCTTCATCCCCCTCCCTCTTCCTCCCTTCCATCCATCCATCCATCCACCCACTTGCCCATCCATCTATCTCTCAATTCTGTCATTCTCCTTCCTCCCTCCCTCCCTTCCTTCCCTATCATTTCCTCTTTCCTCCCTTTCTCTTCCCTCCCTCCCCCTCCCTCCCTTCCTCTTCCTCCCTTCCACCCACCCACCCATCCATCCATCTCCCAATCTTGTCATTCTCCTTCCTTCCTTCCCTCTCATTTCCTCTTTCCTCCCTTTCTCCTTCCTTCATCCCCCTCCCTCTTCCTCCCTTCCATCCATCTATCCACCTACTCGCCCATCCATCTATCTCTCAATCCTGTCATTCTCCTTCCTTCCTTCCCTCCCCCCTCCTCCCTCCGTCCCTTCCCTCCTCCGTCCCTTCTTTTTCCTCCCTCCCTTCCTGAAGATAAATTAAAATTCATCAGGCATGGTTCAACTAAGCCAGTACCTAGTCGGAGATGGATTGGCTTTCTGCCGCCTTGCGATCCCTATGGGAAAGATATCATATTAGTCTTCCATAAAAATGTCTCTTCTCCTGCAGCCAGCTTCAAGATTACAGAGTAACAGAAGACTCCAATCCCCAAAGGGGGTGTGAATTCTCCAGGGCCCAAGCTTTTCTTTATTTATTAGGTTGTCCTCTTGTTTACTTGCTTTGCTTCACTGAACAAGAGGGGAGAGAGTTTGGAATTTCATTAATACCTGCCTGAATCACAACTCCAACTAAACCTGGGCACAATTCCCTAACCCTTTTGTCTTCCTCTACCAATATTGTAGCTGGCAGAAAGGATCGCAGAGTTATTTGCTGTTCTGTTTCTTCTCCAACGTTAGAAGAACAGACGAAAACACCACACCACAAATGCAAACATCATTAAGAGCCCGTGGCGGGATTTATGAAAAGAGATTTTACTGTTTTACTTCTCGTCTAAGGATGCACTCAGTCCATAAAACCCTAGTTGTATTCCCTTGGGCCTTATTTGTGAAAAGTCAGTAAGGCTAGTCCTCAACTTACGACGACAACTGAGCCTGTTGCTAATTCCTGTTGCTAAGTGAGACTCATTTTTTTAGTGAGGTTTGCTCTGTTGTGTGACCTTCCTGGCCACAGTCATTCAGTGAATCACTGCAGTTGTTAAGTTAGTAATACAGTTGTTAAGTGAATCTGGCTTCCCCCCTTGACTTTGCTTGTCAAAAGGAGAGCAAATGACCCCAGGACATTGCAACTGTCGTAAATATGAGTCAGTGGCCAAGCATCTGAGTTTTGATCATATGACCATGGGATGCTGCAACAGTTGTAAGTGTGAAAAGTGGTCATAGGTCAGTGTCATTGTAACTTCAAATGGTCGCTAAATGAACCATTGTAGCTGGAGATCCTGCCATCATGAGATAAGAAATATGCAGTATTGTAGTAGAAGGATATCACAGTACCTATTCTTTTGTATATCTATTTCCTCTTCTTTCCTGCCCTTTCTATTTTTCTTTGTATTCTTTTTTTTAATTTAGAATAACAGAGTTGGAAGGGACCTTGGAGGTCTTCTAGTCCGACCCCCTGCTTAGGCAGGAAACCCTACACCACTTCAGACAAATGGCTATTCAACATCTTCCTAAAGACTTCCAGTGTTGGAGCAGCCACAATTCTGGAGGAAAATTGTTCCACTGATTAATTGTTCTAACTGTAAGGAAATTTCTCCTCGGTTCTAGGTTGCTTCACTCCTTGATTAATTTCGACAAATTGCTTCTTGTCCTGCCCTCAGGTGCCTTGGAGAATAGTTTGACTCCCTCTTCTTTGTGGCAACCCCTGAGATATTGGAAGACTGCTATTCTGTCTCCCCTAGACATACCCAGTTCCTGCTTCCAGAAAATACGACTTCAGTAACACAATTGTCAATGCCTGGAATGCACTACCTAACAATGTGTTTTTCCCCCCAAACCCCCAAAGCTTTAACCTTAGATTGTCTACTCTCGACTTCACTGCATTCCTAAGAGGTCTTTAAGGGGGTGTGCATAAGGGCACCAGAGTTCCTACCCTCCCTGTCCTAATATTCCTGTGTATTTGTATCCATTTCATGTATTCATAATTATGTTTATATTTATATCTGTTATCTAATTCATGCTTGATGAAATAAATAAAAAATAAATAAAGATAAAACCGTTCATTGTGTGTTTTAGCCTCCAGTCCCCTAATCATCTTTGTTGCTCTTCTCTGCACTCTTTCCAGAGTCTCAACATCTTTTCTACAAAACTGAATATGGTATTCCAAGTGTGGCCTTACCAAGGCATTATAAAGTGGTATTAACACTTTACCTGATCTTGATTCTATCCCTCTGTTGATGCAGCCTGGAACTGTGATGGCTTTTTTGGCAGCTGCTGCACACGGCTGGCTCCTATTTAAATGATTGTCCACTAGGACTTGATTTGTGTTTATCTTTTTAATTCTAACTTTTAATAAAATGACTGTTAAAATCATAAATGTTCGATAAATACATTGGACTAAACAAAAAGCAAACACACACACACACACACACACACACACACACACACACATCACAGAATGTCTAACCCTTGTGTGCAATCCAAACCCAGATAAAACACTTTCTGAGAAGCCAGAATGGGGAAAGAATAGATTAAATTTAAAAAAGGAAACAAGATCAGTAATAATTAATAATTGTCCTAATGTCCGTAAGTCTTTGAAATCATTCCTACTTTTCCATCCTTCAGGGAGGTAAAATGGTATATGGTTTCCTGCCAGAGGATGGGGTTGGGTTAGAAGATCTTCAAGGTCCCTTCCAACTCTCAGAAATGGTGAGATAGAAATTATAAACTAATGAGGTCAACTGCATGCAAGGGAAATTTGTATAAAATGTTTTATAGATGGCATATGTCACCTGAAAGATTGGCAAAAAGTTTTAAAGACAAATCAACTAAATGTTGGAAATGTCACCAGACACTGGAGTCGTATTATCATATGTGGTGGATGTGTGCAGAAGCAAAATAACACGGGGCCAAAAGCTGAATGTGGTTGGAGAAGATGACGCAGCAACATATTGATCTAAAACCTGAATTGTTCTTATTGGGTATCCTATCAGAAAAATATAGTAAAGAAAATATATAGTTGATTATTCATGTAATAACTGCAGCTAGGATTGTATTTGCACAAAATGGGAAGGATGAAGAGATCCCCACCGATGAATATGTGATTTAAAAAATATTAGAATGTGCAGAAATGAATAGATTAACACTTGCAATTAAAGGGTTCCACCACAAAACCACGCTCAACTAAACCGCACCCGACTAAACCGCGTCGCTGACATCATCAACAGGGCGATAACAGCGCGGAGACAGAAGCATGCTGTAAACCCTAAACCTAAAATTAACCCCTAAACCTAAACCTAACCTCCCTAAACCTAATCCTAAACCTAACCCTAAACCTAACCCTTAACCTAAACCTAAACCTAACCCTAAACCTAACCCTTAACCTAACCCTTAACCTAACCCTAAACCTAATCCTAACCCTTAACCTAACCCTAAACCTAACCCTAACCCTTAACCTAACCCTAAACCTAATCCTAACCCTTAACCTAACCCTAAACCTAAACCTAACCCTTAACCTAACCCTAAACCTAACCCTTACCTTAAGTTGAATCGGCTTGCTTTCAAAGCGCTATTTAAAGCGCCCTTCTTTCTCTGCGCTGGCTGTTGTCGCCCTGTTGATGACATCAGCGACGCGGTTTAATCGGGCGCGGTTTAGTCGAGTGCGGTTTTGATGGGTCACGCAATTAAAGAAAGGAAGTATCTGACTATGATAGTATATGGAGCTATTTTATCAATGGTTAGAGAATAAATATGAAAATAATGTATTAGAAAGTTAAATAAATTAAGAAGAGAAATGTTATAGTAATAGATATGTGATTGTATTAAAAGAAAAAGAAAAATATTTTTGGGGGGGCAAAGGTCCCTTCCAACTCTGTTTTTCTATTTTAAAAATCTGCCTACATATTTTGAGTCTGAATCTTCATCTTGAAGAATAATTCAAAAGATGGGCATAATAAGAAGGATTGGGAACAATCAGTTGGCTTAACAATGGAAACCAAACAGCATCCTTGAATCACTCTAGATTTAAGTCCAAGCAATTTCTTCTTGCTCTGTTTAAACTCCTACAAAGTCCAGTGTGCTATTCTGGCATCCTTTCTCCGACCAATGCCAAATCCTCCACGGATGGTGTGTACTTATTTAAATGGTTGTCCGCATCCCAAGGATTCCATATCTTTTCTTGTGGTTTTCATAGTTGGTTAGTTCAAAATCCTTTTAATAATATATCTCCACCTGGGAAGCTGTCAAAGAGGCACAGGAGACTGTGCAATGGGGCACTCTGCCCAGTTCGGGAGACAATGGACTGCACAATGCAGCCGGGATGCGTGGCGTGAGAATGGGTTAACCCTGGCAGCATTTCCAAACTTTCAAAAGAAAAGGCTTTTGAATGGAATCTCTCCAGCTGTCTATGGGCAAGGCGACAAAAAAGGAAGAAGAGCATATTAATTTGTTCTTTATTCAATGTAGTCAGACTTGAGTAGCTCCTCAAAAGCTTGCTTCCTGGCATCTCCAGGTAGACCAGGGGTGAGCTGCTACAGGTTCGCCCAGGTTCGGGAGAACCTGTATCTAACATTATGGCCCATTTGGAGAACTTTAAAACCCCACCCCTGGCTGGCCCCGCCCACCATGCCTCGCCCTCCCCCATCCCTTCTGCCCCTCCCAGGAGTCTCCACGCAGCCATTTTTGGATGAGAGGTAAGTGCAGGGCCCGCCTGGAGGCTCGGGAAAAGCCTCCAGAGCCTGGAGAAGGTGAAAACACCCACCCCCAATGGTGCAGGCAGCTGACTAGGCCACGCCCACCATAGCCACACCCACCCAGCAACCGAACAGAGAACCCATTGGTGAAATTCTTGAAGCCCACCCCTGAGGTCGACCTGCTTTTTAAAAATAATATCCTGCTTTAAACCCTTAGAGAGAAGCTGTTATTGTCAAAATCCCAGATCATTACTTGAACCAATGGTCTTGTTCGAACTCTGGTAACCGTGGGGATCAGTTTCGTGGTAGAGCACTTCCTAGGCAAGCAAGAAGGTCCTGGATTTGATCCCCAGGAACACTCAAAAATAAATATACATGATAAACATGCAGTTCTCAAGGAAGAGGTGCTGCAACCAGTGTAGACAATACGGGGTGATCCATGCATGGTCTACAGAAGAGGGAGGAATTTTTAATCCTTTACAAAAAGCCTTTGAATTGATGTTGAAGATCACAATAGATAATACAGGCCACAGACTGCCCAACTTGACCTTCAAGGTTCTACACCCTCCTTCAAAACTACTACTACTACTACTACTACTACTACTACTACTACTACTACTACTTCTTCTTCTTCCTCTTCCTCTTCCTCTTCCTCTTCCTCTTCCTCTTCCTCTTCCTCTTCTTCTTCTTCTTCTCCTCTTCCTCCTCCTCATCCTCCTTCATTCTTCTCTTTCTCCTTCTCTTCCTCCTCCATCTTCTCCTCCTCCTCTTTCCTCTCCTCCTCCTCCTCCTCCTCCTCCTCCTCCACCACCACCACCACCACCACCACCACCACCACCACCACCACCACCACCACCACCACCACCACCTCCGCTTCTGCCTTGGCCTTCACTTTCTGTTACAACTGAGGAAGCTTCCTGGATGAGGAGCAAAACATTTTCAAAGAAAACAAAAACAAGAAAGCCTAGTTGCCATTTGAAAGAACCACCTTTGGGACAACGATGACCTGGATGATTGAGAACCTCGACAGACACCTTCTCATAAAGTTTGAAGAAACAATGTTGCATCAGAATTCTTTTTTTTCCTGATCTTCAGTATCCCCAGAAACTCCTCAAAGTACATAGCAAGGCAGAACCTCTCTCTGTGTTTTCTCTTTTCCATCTGCTGTAAGGGACATGATTCATCTCTGTCACTGGAAATTGGCTGCTAAGTGTTGTTGAAGCAGAAAACAGAGACACGTATATCCTCATTCCATGGTTGAACATCTGATGGAAGGATTTATTTAATTGCACATAAGGCAGTTTTCTGGAAGAGTACTCCAAAGAATGAAGCTTTGGCTTCTCCCAAGGTAGTCCAGTCATCTACTGAAGTACTCTGGGCAGCAGCTCCACATAGACTTCAAAAATCTGTCTTTTCCAAGTCTATCATCTTGTAGAGATCATTCTAACAATAGATGTGTCAACTCACAAAGCATTCCTGGCATGCTCTCGAGTTGCCATAGGCAGGAGGAGGGGGATCTGTCAGAGCAGCACAGCAGCCACAACCAGAAGCACATTCCACGCATACCTTTCTCAAGGATGTATCCCAGGATACCTGCAACAGCCGGAGGGGCATAATCTCTACAGCCCAGAGGGGCGTAATCTCTAGCCCGTAAGCCCGCAAAAGCATTCTGTTGAAGAATGCAATTTATGACAGACCCTAGGAGAAGGGGGGAAATAGGGTCATAGTTGGGCCATAAATTACTTGGGGACAGAGCTGGCTTCACTTGGGTACGTGCTGACATGTTACTCCAGATAAATAACTGGACTTCTTTTGAAGCTTGGCTCGAGGCTCATGGTTTAATTAGGGCATCTGTAGGAACCCTGACAAGATGTAGGGCTTGAACCTCAAATTGTCCACATGTAAGTAGCAGGTAGCTCTGTTGAAGAAGAACTTCAGTTGCCTCCTTCATTCTTTTGATCCGTCACACATGAGGACTTCCACTACTTCTCCACCACTCAAGACACTTCCTTCATCCATAAGAACTTCACTATTGGTGGAGAGTGTTCATTTGACCCAACTAAAAACAGAGGCCCAAAGCTCACTATAACTTCTGAGTCATCCTCCACAAGTTGTTACCTCCATAAATTGTTTCCAGTCTGCCAGACTTGTTACACTCACCATTTTTACATGCCCTACAAAACATCTTCACGAAGCTATTTGATTTTCCATGTCTGACACTTACAGAGGCAACAACCTGATTAAAAGAGGAATCTGAGTTTGTGAGGCAGCAACAAACCCGTTAATTAATTCTGACGTTTCTAGCTTCTACTCTCATTCCTTTACTCAAGAATTTTGTGGCTGAAGACATCCACAAATGGCCCCCCAAAAATCAAGATTTTAAGTATTCCCATATATGGTTTTGCAAATGTGCAGAAACTGAATAAACTTAAGAACTTGTTCCAAGGTTCTATCTATTGTATGTAACACAACAGTACTTACTTTTATCTTAATCTTATAATCTTAATAGCAATGGTATTACGATTTTACAGCATATCCTAGGGATTAAACTACACTCATTATGGGATGACTATCATTTTACCTCTGAATGTGATGCATAATGTTTATGATGTGATGTTATTTTTTTTAAGGCTAGTCTAAAGAAAAGAAGAATTAGGGGCAACATGATAGCAGTATTCCAGTATTTGAGGGACTGCCACAAAAAGAGCACGTCAAATTATTCTCCAAAGCACCAGAACAAGAAGCAATGGATGGAAACTAATCAAAAAGAGAAGCAACCTGGAATTAAGGAGAAACTCCCTAACAGTGAGGGCAATTAACCAATGGAACACCAGAAATCAGGGATGCTCCATCATTGGAGGTTTTCAAGAAGAGACTAGACCAGAGGTGGGTTCCTACCAGTTCACACCTATTCGGTAGAACCGGTTCGTCAAATCTACCGAACCGGTTAGAAGAGGTTCCACCAGTGGACCCGGAAAGCAGGCCACGCCTACAGAAGAGGTTCCAAAAATTTTTGAAACCCACCAGTGGACTAGACAGTCACTTATCTGAAATAGTATAGGTTGTCTTCAGAGGTTCTCTTCAGCCAGTTCTGACAGGTTCTGGAGAAATGGTAGCGGAAATTTTGAGTTGTTTGGAGAACCGGCAAATAGGCTGGCCTCGCCCCCCCACTGCCTTCTTTTGACACAGGAGAACAGAGTTGGAAAGCAGGTTAGTGGGGTGGGGAGGGAATGGGGATTTGGCAGGATATCCTTCCCCCACCACGCCCACCAAGCCACGCCCACCAAGCCAAACCATGCCCACCAAGCCATGCCACAGAACCAGTAATAATTATTTTTGAATCCCACCACTGATAGGGAGGGGGGATTAGAGATAGCTGGGGCTGTGTAGTCGAAATAAAGTCATTTCTTTTGAGAACCACACCTGGCCAGGGGAAGGAGGAGGTGGCACAGTGGCATGCAGAGCTATTTGCTAGGACACACAGGTGGCACACAGATCCATTTATTAGGGCACGCAAGGCGTTACCCTGTCAGCTCCAGCGCGCATTCGCTGCTGGCCAACTGACTTCAGCCTTCATTTTCGGCCGTATTTTGCCCTCCAGAGGGCAAAAGACAACCCAATGTGCAAACCAGAAGTTCAGGAATGGACTTCTGGTTTGTGCATTGGGCCGTTTTTCTCCCTCCGGAGGCTTCAGGAGGCTTCCCTGAAGCTTCCAGAAGGAGAAAAATGGCCAAAAATGAAGACCCGTCAGCTCGCACACTGGAGCTGACAGGGGAATGCCTTGCATCCCCTAACAAATGGCTACGTGTGCCACCTGTGTGCCCCAACAAATGGCTCCATGTGTCACCTGTGGTATGCGTGTTATAGGTTTGTCATCACAGCCCTAGGCTATGCTCCTTCATCGCCCCCAGACTAGGACATTCATATCGTTTTCCAAAGCAATCCAAATTTATTGAATCAGCTCATTCCTTGTCCCTGGAGAAGGATGATTGTCCCAGGGCTTTGCTTGATTTCCACAATCCATTCTCTGTGCAGCATTTCCTTTTGACAGAGCTGGGGGGGGGGGAATGGATATGAGCGTGGAGTGATCATTATTCCCAAGCTTGAAACAGCAGGTGATTTTTTACAAGGTCTCGTACGACTCCCGCGCTTTTATTGGCTATGCAGTTATTCTGTTTTTGTCCCATAACAATAAGTGGGTTATTCAACATTGTCAAGCAGTCTATTCTTCTCAAGACAACATGAAATAGCTATCAACTGCCTTGGAATGCAGCTTGAAAACAATTCTCTCTTTTGATATGGCCTACATTACATTGATTGCTGAACCAGAACTGAAGACACGTCCTTCCTAGCAACAGAATTCTGCTGCCCCCCCCCCCCCCGGCTTCCTTCTTCTGAAGCCCATTTGGAAGTTCTCAAGCAAAGTGTTGGCCACAGGAGGCAAACTAGGCAGGGGACATCCTGAGACGAGCTAATGCTAATTTATTGCAAACTAGCTGATAACTCGGTGTTGCCCAGGTATTTATAGACGTCGAAGCGTTTGTCTGACAGGGAGACATTGAGAGGGGCCTGTCGTCCCCCTACTCCCATGCCCATGATCCCTGCCTTCTCCCTTCCCCCTCTCATGTGCTCCTCTTTCCTGCTCTGTCTACAACCCTGGCACTTTGCCCCAAATCCATCAGGCGCTTCCCCATTGGTCCACTGGGGGGTAAATGTCACAGCTGGCTTTCCAGAGGAAGCTGCGAAGGAAGTGACATCACAAATAGTTGCTGCTCTAGGATGCTGCACTTGCTCTCCTTAACGGGCCAGGCATTCCAGAGTTATGATGGAACACAAACACACATCTGTGTACCAAGTTTGGTTGAAATAGCTTAAGGCACTAAAGAGTTATGCTGGAATATACATACATACATACATACATACATACATGCATGCATGCATGCATGCATACATACATAAATACATACATACATACATAAATACATACATACATACAAACATAGATAGATAGATAGATAGATAGATAGATACATACATACATACATACATACATACATACAAACATAGATAGATAGATAGATAGATAGATAGATAGATAGATAGATAGATAGATAGATAGATAGATACATACATACATACATACATACATACATACATACATACATACATACATACATATTTCAGTAGGCTAAACAGCCTCCTCTCTGACCATTCAGTTTGGCAGCATCTCTTCATGCAATCTCTTTCCCAAGTGACATTACACTAGGAGACCTGAAAAGAAATGGCTGGAATCCAGAGATCTGGACCAGGGGTGAAATCCAGCAGGTTCTGACAGGTTCTGGAGAACCAGAAGTAGAAATTTTGAGTAGTCCAGAGAACCGACAATACCACCTCTGGCTGGCCCCAAAGTGTGGAGGGAATGGAGATTTTGCAATACCCTTCCCCTGCCACGCCCACCAAGCCATGCTCAAAAAATTGGTAGTAAAAAAAATTGAATTTCACCACTGATCTGGACCTAATTGTGGACATAATTTGACCACACTATTGCATCCAGTTTTGGTAACCACAATATAAAAAAGATGTTGAGACCATTGGTGGAATTCAAACATTTTTACTACAAGTTCTGTGGTCGTGGCTTGGTGGGCGTAGCAGGGGAAGGATACTGTAAAATCCCCATTCCCTCCTCACTTCGCGGGAAGGATACTGCAAAATCCCCATTCCCTCCCCACTCCAGGGGAAGGATACTGCAAAATCCCCATTCCCTCCACACCCCACTAACCTGCTTTCCAGTTCCATTTTCCTGTGCAGGACAACAGAAGAAGACCCAACATGGGAGGCTGGGAGACAGCGGGGGTGGTGCCAGACTATTTGCCAGTTCTCCAAACTACTCAAAATTTCCACTATCACTTCGCCAGAACTGGTCAGACCCGACTGAATACCACCTCTGGTTGAGATTCTGGAAAGCGTGCAGAGATGAGCCACAAAGATGACTACGGGACTGGAGTCTAAAATATACAAAGAGCAGTTGCGGGAATTAGGTTTGGCTAGACTAGAGAAAAGAAGGACTAGGGTTGATACCATAGCAGTGTTTGAATATCTCAGGGGCAGCCACAAAGAAGAGGGAGTCAAGCTATTCCCCAAAGCACCAGAGGGAAACAATGGACGGAAACTAATCAAGGAAAGAAACATTGTAGATATAAGGACAAATTTCCTGGCAGTTGGAACAACTTGCCTCCAAAAGTTGTGGGTGCTCCATCACTGGAGGTTTTTAAGAGATGGAAATGGGTTTCCTGTCTCAGCAGTGGGTTGGACTAGAAGACCTCTAATGTCTCTTCCAAGTCAGTTATTCTGTTATATGGCCTGATTTCTTGAGAAGTCCCAAAAAAACCAATCTCTTTTTAAAAACTACTTTCCTAGCAGAACTTCTAACACTAGTGAAAAAGGCAAACATCTTAAGTCGCTCCTCATTGAACTTGTTGAATTATTACATCAACCCCTTTGTTGCCTTTTCACTGAAATGACCCATATGTTGGTGTTGAGTTTTGTTTTGCTTTTTCATTCCTGTAACAGGGCTGGATGTATTTGTTGGCAGCTCTGCCCAGCTCCGGAGTGAGCCTTACCATTTTTCATGCCCGTCTTTTGGCAAGCGTCTTCAAGGCTATTCACATTCCATATCTTAATTTTTTTTTCATTTGCAGCATTTTTTTGGCCAGCGGGGGAGGGGGTTAAAAAGAGGCTCCACACCTTTACTACACTGCATATTTTAAGAAGCCAGCTGTGCAAAGAATAATTCAGAAGGGAAATTAGAAGGAGGAAGGAGAATGATTATTACTGCAAGGGCGGTATCAATTAAAGAACACCTTAAAACATAGATTGCTCTGGGAAAAGTCTTCAGGGAGGAGGAGGGAGGAGGAGAAAGGTGGACTTTCTTAGTTTTTTCGCTTGAAAGCATTTTGCTTCACATCCAAGAAGTTTATTCAGGGAGGAGGAGGGGGAGGGGAAGGGGGAGGGGGGAGGAGGAAGAGGAGGAGGAAGAGGAGGTGGTGGAGGAGGAGAAAGGTGGACATTAGTTTTTTTTCCTTGAAAGCATTTCGCTTCTCATCCAAGAAGCTTCTTCAGGAAGGAGGAGGAGGAGGCAACTATTCCACTTTTGACTAACTCACTCCAACAGGAACCTTTTCATAAATCTATTCGTTTCCTCTATAGGTGTGGGTCTCACACTTTGAAATAAGAAGTCATATTGGTCCCACCATCGGTGTGGTGGTTTCCACAGCCAACTCCTCCAATATTTCTTGCTCCCTATCTACAGTATTGATCATCCTCCAGATGTTCCCACCAATTATTTAGCTTCCTTCTTTTGAAACCCCAACTTCTGCTGCTGACTGTTCTCTCTCATCTGTCCTGTTTGATAAGCAGGCACCCTTGTGCCTCGTCTCCGAGAGGTGATATTCTTTAGCCAAAACTGCAAAACTCCTGAAGGTCAGCCTAATTGAAAACTTTGGTTTACTGTATAAATGGGTGTCTTGGCCAAAATAATGCCACTCACATTAGATTAAAGGGGGTGGGGTGGGATTCTATCTTTGCCTTTCTTCATATCCATTCAAAAGATGGAGAAGCAAAGAATCTTAAGCTGTTAGATAACTAATGTAGAATGGAATTGATTTTTAAAATTAATCTCCCTGCCATTAGAAACAAACATCACCCTCCGCAAATTCATACAAGCACATATCCACACACTTATCTCAAGATGGCTACAGATTGCCTTGTCTGGATCAATATGCAAATTTTGCATAATAAGCCAATTGTACGCCTGCCCTGTCTCCCGGGCATTCTCTTTTGTTGTATACATGCATTTCCATAACTTATCTTGCTATAACTTTATTACACTTCCTGTAAATATGCAAAACACTGTCAATCAACCTTTTGTTCCTGGGTATTTGATTAATAGCTAGCAGATGTACCTTGCCTCTCTGTATGCCGCGTTAAATGTAATCAACCAATGTGCTATTCATTATTGCAATAACACGTCAAGATAATAAATCAAAGGGACTCTTGAGCAGGCCAAAGCCGGTAGATGGGCAATTCTTTTGACCTCTGACCTTAAGACAGGAGCCTGAAAATGGTTGTGTTGCAACCCGACTGAGTCAAATCTAGAAGCAGGCCCACTGAACTTTACATATTACAGATGAACAAAGTTGGAAGGGATTTTGAGGTCATCTAGTCCTACCCCCACCAAAGCAGACCCTACAACATTTTTGACAGATGGCAGTCCAGTCTCCTCTTGAAAGCTTCCAGGGATGAAGCTCCCAAAATGTCTTGTGGAGCTCCCATGGATGGAGCTCCCATCAACAATGTGATCTTGTGGAAAAGATAGATTCTTTTTTTTTAAGTGTTATTGTTTTTCAATTACAAAAATAAGCATTTCATCTTCCCTTATGCAGTGTGCCATCTGGATACAAACATCTCTGTGCAACATCGTTCCTCTTTTGCCACATCTTTCCTGTTCATATTAACATTATTTCCCTAAGTTTAGTATTATAATATATTAAGCATTTAAACATTATAAAACTCTCCAATTTTTCTTCTTACTATTTTCTAGTAATAATATATCAACATTAAACATCATTATTCTTAACTTACACATACTAACCATTTTATATCTTTATCTAAGTGTATTATTTTTTAGTTTTCTTCATTTCCAAACTCCTTTTTTCCCTTCCAACCATTGGTAAAATACTTCTCAAATCATATAATATTCAGTTTGCTCTTTCTCTTTAATTGCTAATGTGAGTCTATTCATTTCTGCACATTCTAATATTTTCCTTATCACCTTCTCATCAATAGGGATCTTTACACTTTTCCAATGTTGTGCAAATACGATTCTAGCTACAGTTAATACATGAATGATTAAATACACATTCTCTTTATTATAAATTTCAGCTAGAATTCCCAGCAGAAATGTTTCTGGCTTCAGCTCAATACACTGTTGTATCATTTCTGGAAGAGATAGATCTTATGAATAACAGAGGGAGTTTATGCTCGTAATTTATTTTATTTATTTATTTAGTTTGCCCCTCATGTACGATAACATGAATAGGAATACAGGAAATGGGTTCAAATAAATGGGGACAGTATGTTAGGATGTTAGGCATGCTGGTGCACTTATGCATGCCCCTACTGACCTCTTAGGAATGGGGTGAGGTCAACAATAGACAGTTTAAGGTTAAAGTTATGGGGGTTTGAGGATGTAACAACAGAGTCAGGTAGAGCATTCCAGGCATTGACCATTCTGTTGCTGAAGTCATATTTTCTGCAACCGAGTTTGGAGGTTTTTACCTTGAGTTTGTATCGATTGTGTGCTTGTGTTATCAGGTTTCTGAAAGATGCCCTAATTATTGCGGCTGAAGCTGAAGTAGTCGTTGACAGGTATGACGTTGTATCAGATAATTTTGTGTACTACGGTTAGGTTAGACCATAGGTGGCATAGTTCTAGGTAGTCAAGCCCAAACCTTTGAGCCTGGTGCCATGAGGTATTCTGTTGCAAGTAGAGGAATGGAGTACTCTTCTCGTGAAATACCTCTGGACTTGCTCAGTTGTGTTAATATCTGATATACAGTGCGGATTCCAGGCAGACGAGATGTATTCAAGGATTGGTCTAGCAAAGGTTTTGTATTCCCTAGTTTGCAGTACAATATTACCGGAGAAGAAGCTTCGCAAGATTAGGTGATCTCCATTGCACCTAATAACAAAGATCATGATCTATGTATTGCACTTGATAACTTAGCTATTCACTCGATAAGTTGCAATTCAATTCTTTAACGAATGAGTCTCGGATTTTGAGAAAATGTGAGGATTGCAGAGTGACCTTGGTATCTCTTGCTGCTTCACCAAGAATGCTCTGGTGTTCTAAGAAGGAATTATCAGATTTCATTTGCTGTATCTCATTTGAAATGTCTCGATGGTCTACATTGATTTCCATGAGCAATTAATATACTCTTGTCAGTCGAGCGGTTCTCCTCTCCTGAAGAGAGATGATACGTGTCCCTTTTATATGTATTTGTTTTCTGTTACGGCCTCAGATCTTTACAACATCTGGAAAACAACATTATTAGACAAACCCATCTGAGGTGAGGAAATGTATCTCATGTATTTCTTTGTTTCTCGCTATTTGTCTTAGCAAAAAGGAAGAGGAGGAGGAGGAGGAGGAGGAGGAGGAGGAGGAGGAGGAGGAGGAGGAGGAGGAGGAGGAGGAAAAAGAAAGTAGGAAGGAAGGAGAAGGAGGAAAGAAAGAAAGAAAAAAGGAAGGGAGGGAGAGGGGAAGGAAGGAAGAAGAAAGGAAGGAAAGAAGGAAGGAAGAAAGAAGGAAGGAGAGGGAGGGGAGGAGGGAAAGAAGGGATGGATGGATGGATGGATGGAAGGAAGGAAGAGGAGGAAGAGAAAGAAAGAAAGAAGGAGGGAGTGGGGGCAGGAGTAGAATAGAAAGAAAGGGAGAAAGGAAGGAAGAAGGAAGAAAAGAAGGTTGGAAGGAAAAGGAGGAGGAAGAGGAGAAAGAAGAAAAAGATAAGGAAGGAAGGAAGGAAGGAAGGAAGAAGGAAGGAAGGAAAGAAAGAAGAAGGAAGGATGGATGGATGGATGGATGGATGGAGGGAAGAGGAGGAGGAAGAAAAAGAAAGGAGAGGGAAGGGAAGGGAGTAGGATAGAAAGAAAGGGAGAAAGGAAGGAAGGAAGAAGGAAGAAAAGAAGGTTGGAAGGAAGAGGAGGAGGAAGAAGAGGAGAAAGAAGAAAAAGGAAAGGAAGGAAGAAGGAAGGAAGGAAAGGAAGGAAGGAAGGAAGAATGGATACAAGGAAGGAGGAGGAAGAAAAAGAAAGAAAAGAAGGAAAAGAAGGAAGGAAGGAAGGAAGGAAGAAAGGAAGAAAGAAAGGAAGGAAGGAAGAAAGAAAGAAAGAAAGAAAGAAAGAAAGAAAGAAAGAAAAGAAAGAAAGAAAGAAAGAAAGAAAGGAGGCCTGATGAAAATTTGCTAGGTCCATGCATTATACAGTTATGGAAACAAAACTAGAGTTGTCAACAAGGACTTTTCCTTGTATACCCTCATGGTGTGCAATTGTCCAATGCAGCCCATAATCAGCGTAAAACCCACTTTATGTCTTAGCCTGGTTTTCAGGAGGACCGTTGGGCAATCTGTTAGGCAGAACATAACAAAGCGGGTTTGAAAGAAAAGACTTAGTGGCGCAAACCGTTTACTGAAATGATCTTTAATGAATAGATGTGTGTGTTGTAGAAAGACAAAACACCTATGGGCCAAGTTGGAGAATCTAAGATACAAAATTGCCTCCACAAAAATGTCTCTCTCTATATATATATTTAAAAGAACCATCCCTGTGCACCTCTGCCAGGCACATCCATCCATTTTGCATTTACTTGCAGATGTGAGAATGGCTTCCCAGCTCCATTTTTTCTCTCTTTGGAATCTTTCTTCATTAGGGAAGTCTAGCATCTGACAGGTCATTTGCTTGCCTACCGCTTCCTCCATTAAGATTGCCTTTCGGTGGAGTGAGTAGAGAGGAAACGGATAATGGATAGTTTGCTGTTTAATGGAGTCCCCCATTTCTCCCCTGCTTTCCTCTTTGCCCTTCCTGAGCTCTGTCCTTGTGGCACGCGCAAGAGAGCCCAACTTGAGATGTGTGTGTGTGTGAGAGAGAGAGGCAGTCTGAAAGTTTAACCCATCCTCTGGGGTCTGCTAGGAAATGGGAAGGGCGGAGGTCTTAAGACAGCAGAGCTGAAAGCTAAGAGTCAAAGGCCCAGCGTCATCAAAATGTAAGTGACCCTGAAGGTCACCCAATGGGGGGAGGTCCTTAGTGATAGAAGGAAGAGGGCTTTGCGGAGAGGAGGGAGAGGAGGAGGAGGAGGAGGAGGAGGAGGAGGAGGAGGAGGAGGAGGAGGAGGAGGAGGAGGAGGAGGAGGAGGAGAAAGGTGAGAGCAATCAAACCATGGAACAGATGTTGCCTTCAGAAGTTGTGGGAGCTTCATCACTGGAGGCTTTCAAGAAGAGATTGGACTGCCCTCTGTAGAAAATGGTGTAGGGTCTCCTGCTTGACATACAAGGCCCCTTCCCACCCTGTTAATCTGCTATCTGTATCGTGGTGATCAGAACTGGGTGAAATAAAGTTCAACCGATTAAAGTAGGAAGAACTGTGGGATTAGAAGAAAGGGAGAAAGTCTTGGAAAGACCAGCTCCAAGCCCTAACTTTTCCAACTCTGTTAATCTGTGTCTCCAGGAAATATGTCACATCAGAAACTTGCAAAAGTCTGCTGATACAACATTACAACATAGCTAGAGCCAGCGTTCATTGATGTGCTTCTTCATTAGACTTACCTCAAAGATTTAACAGAAGCCACAACGGATGGACATACAGACAAAATTGTTGAGAGGGTCTCCCTCTCTCCCTCTCTCTCTTCCCTCTCTGCCTCCCCCTCCCTCCCTCCTGCTCTCTCTCTCTTCCTCTCCCTCCCTCCTGCTCTCTCTCTCTTCCTCTCCCTCCCTCCTTCCCTCCTGCTCTTCCTCTCTTCTTCTTCCTCCTTACCTCCCTCTCTCTGTCCAAGGCTCAACTACAAAGAAACTACCTAAATAAATTCTGACCACAGCGTTGCATCATAATTGGGGAGCGCTGCAGGCATTTGTTCTAGCGTGGCTGTGAAAACTTTGGGGGTACTTTGCATCTAAATTAAAACTGAGCTTCAAAGTAGTTAAGATGGGGTTGCATTTTCAAAAAGAGTGTTTTTGTTGTTGTTTTTTAAAAAAATACTCATAATTGGAGGAGAAGAGTGGAGAAATAGCAATGAAAGACTGCTAGATTATTAGTACTGTTGCTGTATGCCAGCTGTTGGGTAGCCTTCGAAAGAGACCGGAAAGTTAATTATCAGAAGCTAGTTCCTTGAAGCTTATTAATTTTGCTCTGAATTATGTATGTGGATATGTTTTTTTTTCTGGAGGATTGTTGTGCCTTTTGTAACATCCTTTCAAAATTGTTTGCACATGCAAATATCCCCCACAAAAAAAATCCCCCAAAACCAACAAAAATATCCTAGCATCAGAAGAGAAAGTATTGCATCCTTTCCAAGAGATATTCAGATAAATAAACCAGTCTGTACCCCTTTCCCTGTCCTGTTCAACAGCTGCTTGATCTGGAAAACATCTATGTCAGAATTAATGAATGAGTCTTCTTCCCTTCCATTCGTGCTTCTCTTTGGCCTCCCTTTTCCCACAAGGGGGGGGGGGGGAATGAATCGCCTATATTTGAAATACAAAATGATCTTCTTGAACTCAAAAAGTGCAAAGTTCTAACTATGATCAATCTCTGCCAGCCTAGCTGGTAAACCAGATAGGAATCTCGACCGGATGAGTTATTTCTACTTTGTTCTAAAGCTAAATTGACTGAATTGTGCAAGTCTGGAAGTACAAATCTTCCCCCATCTCTTATGCAGTCTGAGAAACTAGGGAGGGTCCCTTCTGAGCTTCTTTCTCCATCCATTTCAGGGATGGGATTGAAAAAATTTAGCAACTGGTTCTCTGCCCAGTTGCTTGGAGGGGGGGCGTCATGTGGGGTGTATGGCTTCCTTGGCCTCCTCGTGGTGGGAGGGTCAGAGGTGGTATTCAGCAGGTTCTGAAAGTCCTGGAGAACCAGTAGCGGAAATTTTGAGTAGTACAGAGAACCGGTAAATACCACCTCTGACTAAGGTGACCAGATTTTCAGATTGCTAAAGAGGGACACCTTTGACCGGGGTGGGTGGGGGTGGGGGGGCTGATTAAAAATTTTATACGGAGCAACAAAATTTTTCATACAATGCAAAAATAGTATTGTAATGTTTTTTTTTATTTCAAAATATAAATTGTAACTGTTGTCAAACATCCGAATTTTGATCACGTGACCATGAGGATGCTGCAACGGTCGCTAAGTGTGAAAATGGTCGCTAAGTGTGAAAAATGGTCATCAGTCACTTTTTTCAATGCCATTGTAACTTTGGTCACTATACCACCTTTCTTGCCACAGTTCTTAAGTGAATCTTAAGTGAAGATGTTATTTCTTAAGTGAATCTTAAGTCTTAAGTGAAGATGTTATACAGTAGAACCTCTGGTCACGAACGCTTCTGACCAAAATATTCACATTCTCCCCCCCCCCCCCCCCGCTGCTGATTTCCCCTTCTGCACCATTTTTTTTGTAAGCGCCAAATTTCCAAAATTAGGTTTGATTCATGACCAAATCAGTTTGCAACCAATGTTATGGAACGAATTATGGTTGTGACCAGAGGTTCTACTGTATTCATGCCTTTACATACTCTATATCACCTCAAAATGTTGCACAGCCTTCATAAGTTTCTAATACAGATAAAATTAAATACAACATCAAAACCATAAAAAAGTAAAATTAACCTGGCTGGAAAATCCTATGCCTGTCTTGCTATTATTACTGACACACTTGCTGCAGTATTTGATGGCTAAAAGAAAAAAAATATTGTTAAAGTGTATATTATGTTCACTCCCATGTCTTGTCTGCTGCGTTGATTTTGAATTAATTAAAAGAGCTTATTTTACATCAAATCCCTCTCATATTATTCTCCTATGTTCAATAAACCCTATACATGAAATTCCTGTAACTGTATATTTAGTAAATTGTGGAGCTGAGTTTATCCAATTAACTCAGTTTTTGGA
This sequence comes from Thamnophis sirtalis, assembly GCF_051295495.1. Lineage (NCBI taxonomy): Eukaryota > Metazoa > Chordata > Lepidosauria > Squamata > Natricidae > Thamnophis > Thamnophis sirtalis. The sequence continues at coordinate 64,809,480 of NW_028261382.1, forward strand.
CTTGAGTAATCACATACAATAAAGGAAATAAAACTATTTAGAATGAAGTGTAGTTGGCTATTTGTGATTAAGGGTGTCATGTAGAAACAATTATAGTTTTGATCAGGAAAATACCCTAAAAAACCCTTTTGTTCTTTCAGGTTTTTTTTAATGATTTTTTTCCATGGCACATCACATATTGTTTTGAATAAAAAAACAGCAGCTGCACATTTTTAAAAACCTACATTATTTTAAAATGCATTAAAAAATAAAAGAAAAAAACCCAGCACACTTACCAGCAGGCAAAAACTCCAAGTTTCAAAGAAACTTTCCCACCATTTTGGAGCAGTCCTCCAACCTCCGTGCCCCTCCCCTCCAGAAAATCCAGGAAGTAACACTGGCGACCTCTCTAGCCATTTCCTGCAGCTCTATGGTACTCGATCATTTTTTTCTTATAAAATGAGGTGAACGTGACCGGCGCGCAGGGGTGGTGGTGGTCCGTTTTGTTGCTTTAACGTTTTAATATCTTCAATGAAAGTACTGAGACAGAGAGAGAGAGGGATTAGGGATTTGTCTTGCCCCGGTTAGGATTTCTTAAGCAAATCCACTGGGCTTTCAACATGAAGCCAGAAAATCGGGACTTTTTTAAAAGGCAGAGGGACACGGGAAAAATTGTTATAAAGCGTGCTTGTCACGCTGAAATTGGTACGTCTGGTCACCCTACCTCTGACTGGCCCCATCCCTATCTATTCTCTGCCTCCCAAGTCTCAGCTGATCAGTAGAAAAAAATGGAGATTTTACAGTATCCTTCCCTTGTCACACCCACCAAGCTATGCCCCACCCACCAAGCCACATCCACAGAACCGGTAGTAAAAAAATTGAATCCCACCACTGGGGAGGGTGCAGCATTTTTACCCTCCCCAGGTTCCAGAGGCTCTCCTCAAACTTCCAGGAGGGTGAAAACAGCCTCCCCGGGCTCTGAAAGCCCTCCGGAGGCCAGAAACAGGCCCATTTCTAGCCTTCCAGAACTTCCAATAGGCCCATTTTTCACCCTCCCAAGGCTCCAGAGGCTTTTCCTGAGGCTCCAGGAGGGTGAAAACAGCCTCTCTGTGCTCTGGAGGCCCTCTGGAGGCAACAAACAGGCCCGTTTCTGGATTTCTGGAACTTTCAGTAGGCCCATTTTTTGCCCTCCCAGAGCCTCTGCGTGGGTCCTGTACTTATCTGGCATGAGGAACGGGCCGCGTGGAGATTCCTGGGAGAGAAGGGATGAGTGGTGCCAGCTGCTCCTTCCAACAACTAATTTGGTGAACCGGATGCAAAATTCAAACTGGTCCGATCCAGCTGAATCTCAACCCTGATTATGCAGCTGTGGACTATATTGTCTCTTATCTGAATATCCCTTGGGCAGCATCTCTTCATCCAGTCTCTCAAGGCCTTTCTCACTTACCATTAGTACATCTGTTGATCTGACTTGCAGCCGCTACTGCCAGTTCGCTGAGGGAAACACTGCACTGCGTACGCATCCGCACTACAATGAAAATTGCTCTGTACAGTCGCAGAAGCAAAAAACAAGATGGCGGTGCCATAGGCTCATGAACCAGTTCATGAATGTGGCAAGCCTGGGTCACTGTTAGTTCCAGCGGCCCAGGCCACCAAGCTACCACCAGTTCAGCCAAATGGGTAGGAACCCAACACTGCACTATGGATACTTTTTACAGAACATTTAACTTGGCTGCTTGCCGCCAAGTTTTTTAAAGTGGGGCAAAGAGGCAGAGAAAACTTTTCAATTTCCTAAATGATCACAATACAATACAATAGCAGAGTTGGAAGGGACCTTGGAGGTTTTCTAGTCCGAGGCAGGAAACCCTACACCACTTCAGACAAATGGATATCCAACATATTTTAAGTTTTCTTAAAAACTTCCAGTGTTGGAGCATTCACAACTTCTGGTGGCAAATTGTTCCACTGATTAATTGTTCTAACTGTGAGGAAATTTCTCCTCAGTTCTAAGTTGCTTCTCTCCTTGATTAGTTTCCACCCATTGCTTCTTGTTCTGCCCTCAGGTCCTTTGGAGAATAGTTTGACTCCCTCTTCTTTGTGGCAACCCCTGAGATATTGGAAGACTGCTATCATGTCTCCCCTATTCCTTCTTTTCATTAGACTAGACATACCCAGTTCCTGCAACCGTTCATCGTATGTTTTAGCCTCCAGTCCTCTAATCCTCTTTGTTGCTCTTCTCTGCACTCTTTCTAGAGTCTTCACATCTTTTTTACATCGTGGTGACCAAAACTGGATGCAGTATTCCAAGTGTAGCCTTACCACGGCCTTATAAAGTGGCATTAACATTTCACATGATCTTGATTCTCTCCCTCTGTTTATGCAGCCTAGAACTGTGTTGGCTTTTTTGGCAGCTGCTGCACACTGCTGGCTCCTATTTAAATGGTTGTCCACTAGGACTCCAAGATCCCTCTCACAGTTACTACTATTGAGCAAGGTGCCACCTATACTGTATCTGTGCATTTCGTTTTTCTTGCCTAAATGTAGAACCTTACTCTTTTCACCCTTGAATTTCATTTTGTTAGATAGTGCCCAATGTTCAAGTCTGTCAAGATCCTTCTGTATCTTAAGCCTATCTTAAGCAAACCCTGGAATATTTCAGGTGCTGTTGTTGCTTTTTGTGAACAGATCTGAAGCTTCCAAAGTTCCATCCCCAACCAATTTGCGTCCCTACATTGCAAGGATATGTAAAGCCATTGACTTTCTTGGTAGGGAAGGCATTTGGGACCTTCTCCCCTCCGTCGTCAAATAATGAATTCCCCAAACATTTACTTAAGGATCATTATGACTTTTTAACACATTTCAAGCTGACCTTGCATAGCAGCCTTTCTCACAACAGTTGACAGCTGTTGTGTTTTATGATGGAGACCAAGCTTTGCCGTTTGACCCGTTAGCATTCCCCATCTGTCATGGAGAAGATGGCTCATATTGATTTTCAACCAGGAGAAGGAAGAACAATGCACTGCATGAGCAGCACCTCTGATCATAACTCAAACATGAGACCATAAAGAAGAAGCGGAGATGTTTGGGAGATGATGAAATTGGGCTTCAGGAGTAATTCACTGCACAACATGTAGTAAGATACATGCTGGCAGAGGGAAATATTAGAACCTCCTGAAGTTGGCATCTCTTTCGGACAGTGCTAGTCCAGCTCTTTGAATCAAGGGAGGTACTAATACCACTCTATAAAGCCTTAGTAAGACCACACCTAGAGTACTGCATCCAGTTTTGGTCCCCACACTATAAAAAAGGTGTTGAGACTCTAGAAAGAGTGCAGAGAAGAGCAACCAGGATGATTTGGAGGCTAAAACCTATGATGAACGGTTACAGGAACTGGGCATGGCTAATCTAGTGAAGAGAAGCACCAGGGGAGACAGGATAGCAGTCTTCCAATATTTGAGGGGCTGCCACAGAGAGGAGGGAGTCCAGTTATTCTCCAAAGGCCAGATCAGGAATAATGGATCAGCAGCTTCAAATCCAGGGTTAGAAGGGATCTGGAGGTCATTTAGTCCAACCCTGCTCCAGTAGGACATGGTTAAAGTGAGTTTCTGTCTTTTGATCCGTCCAGACACATGACTACACAGCCACGCCCACCCAATCACATGACCCCATCAAGCCATGCCCACCAAGTCACGCCCGCCCAGTCACATGACCCCACCAAGCCATGCCCACCAAGCCACGCCCACAGAACCGGTAGGGAAAAAATAGATTTCACCACTGGACTGTTGTTTAATGGTTGTTTTTAATTCATTTCTTTAAAAAAAAAAAGGATCTCTCTGGTTTAAATTTTGATTGTGAACCACCATGAGCCCTGCAGTCATCAGAGGCAATTGAATACGTGCGTTCCTATATTCCTATGCAAATTGTTCCCTGCCAGCATTCCCTGCCAGAAGGTCAGTCCAATACAAATAAGGAAAGTCGGAAGGAACTGTTGACATTCAAGCATCTGATCTACTCTGAATATCTGCGTCGGGAGAGGCTCTCTCCAATCAACCTCAATCATCCTCAATCTTCTGCTGCTCATTGGGGTCCTTTGTGTGTCTGGCCCAGCTTTTGTCCCTCCATTACAGCTGGGAAGGAAGAAATCCAGTCTGACTTCGGTTGGATGGTAGCAATTCTTCAAAGTCTCTGCAGGCATCTTGAAATGGATTTGATGACAGCTGGCCTGGTTCAAACTCAGCCTGGGTCTATTTGCAAGTTAAGCAAAAATAAGCATAAACACCAGCTGTTGCATTACCCAGAACATGGAACAATAAAGACATTCGATTCCTCCTGCCCCCCTTCCCTCCGTAAACTCCCCCATTGTTTGCCTGTAGAAACAAAGAGAGGTAAAAGAAGCCATCTTGAAATAATGAGCTTGTGAGGCACCTGTTCAAAGATCTGTATGCAAACAGAAGAAAATCGAAAAGCAACGACGGCAATAAGGGATCTGGAGGCTAAAATGCCCGACAACCCATTGCAAGAAATGGGGAGGTCTAATTTAATGATGAGAAGGACTAGGGGTGACTCAGAGTCGGTTTAATGTTAGGATTCCAAGTAATACACTCACAGCAAACAGAATTCCAAGGCAAGCAGGTTCCTCATAGAACAATTTTATTGGATAGAACAGATTGGCACCGACTTTGAATATTGCCACGGTTTTCACCGAATTAAAAGTAAAGTTTTTCTCCCTTTCCCAAACAATCAGTCACATGGTCCAATCGAGGTGCTGTCTGGTTGTTTGGAAACTTCACTCTTCCTCTTTTCAGCCACCTATGGGAATGTCCTTGGTTCTCAGTGGAAACTATTTTGTTTTGGCTACAAAACCCCAGCTATTTCTATTCCCCCCTCCCTATCTCTCAACACCATTGTGGCAACACTGAAGCCTCCAAGATGGCCTCAGGCAGGCCAGTTTCAAAGTTGACAGGGACTTGATAGCAGTCTACCAATATTTGAAATATTTCCAATAGTGTCTACCTTGAACATATCTACAGTATTTTTCGGATGATAAGATGCACCGGTGTATAAGACGCACCAAGATTTCGAAGAGGTAAGTAAGAAAAAAAGTTTTTGTCCTCCCCGGCCCCCAGCAGCACTCTACAGACTTCAGCACAGCTGGGAAAAGGCAAAAATGCCCCCATTTTTCACAAAAACTGAGGCGTTTTTGTCTTCCCCCAGCCCTGCTGAAGCCTGCAGAGCACTGAGGGGGGCTGAGGGAAGGCAAAAACGCCTCCGCTTTTGTGAAAAATGGCCCATTTTTTGCAGAAACGGGGGCATTTTTCCCTTCTCCCAGCCCTGCTGAAACCTGCAGAGTGCTGCTGGGAGATGGGAGGAGGCAAAATGCCTCAGTTGGGCTATTTTTTGCAAAAATGAGATGCAGGGGTGGGGCTTCTGGAGGCCAAAAATTGCTATATTTGGTGTATAAGACATACCAACATTTCCACGTTCTTTTAGGGTAGTAAAAGGTGCATCTTATACTCTGAAAAATACAGTACTCCTTATTTGTGCATGGAAGCATAACACTGTGGCCTTAGAAGGAACTATGGGCATTTACTCCATGTCTCTGGTCCATACAGGAAAACCAACCAAACCAACCTCAACAAGCAGCTTTCCTGCATGTTCTTAAAAGCCTCCAGAGATGGAGACCCTACTATGAACAATTCTTACCATCTGGAAGTTGTTCCTTGAACTTAAATGAAATCTGGGTAGTTAGAATTGATGCCAATTAGTTCTGGTCCCTGTTTCTATGGGCATGGAAGATAGTTACTGATCATTGTTCCAATGTTTGAGGGGCTCCTGCAAAGACTGCGAACTATTTTCCAAAGCACCAGAAAGCAAGACAAGAAACAATGTATGGAAACTAACTAAGGAGAGAAGCAACTAAGGAGAAATTTCCTAATGGTGAGAGCAATCAACCAGTGGAACAGCTTGCATTCAGAAGTTGTGGGTGCTTCATCATTAAAGGCTTTCAAAAAGAGACTGTCTGAAATGATATAGGGCCTTCTGCCTGAGCAGGGGGTTGGACTAGAAGACCTCCAAGGTCCCTTCCAACTCTATTATCTTATGTTCTATCTTCTATTTTCCATATAACATCTATTTATGACATCCTGAGGCCACGTCTCCCTCTCATCTTAATTCCTCCAAGTTGAACATCTCAAGTCCCTTCAGCCTGTCTTCATACAGTCTGTTCACTCAAAACCTCATCGTCTCCTGTTTCCTCACCCGCTCACAGTTTTCCCCAACAAAGCAAGCCTTTTATTTTTAAAACCATATTTTTGCACAAGAACTTGTTTCTTCATAATAGATTTTATTCTCCAAATATGATGAAATCTTCGCTAGCGGGTGAATTCAGCACTTCTCCGAAGCTGTAAAGAAATTCTGGAACCTATCCAAGTAGATATTTCCAATACTGTTTTGTGACAAAGTACGCGTTTAAATGCATATTATTATGTATTTTGAAGGGTGTTTTTTTTAAAATGCAGATTAATGCAAAAAAAGAGAGAGTGAATAATATGGAATTAGAAATTTAAAAATAATACATAGGTGCAAGCTACAGGCGCTAGAGCTAAATATTCATCTTTTAACTAGTATTTATGAAAATAGAACCTTGTATATAATGAAAATAGCTAGATTAAAAAGCAAATTATTTGTTGACATGACATGATTCTTTGACCGTTTTGTGAAGGACTAAGGTGACAATGGGCCAGGAGTTATCTCCTGGGCGTCTTATGATTATCTATGTTATCTGTGTTTATAAACAGTCTAACATTTTAATTTTTTTATTTTGTTTTGTACAATAAACACAGATACAGTAATTTTTGGCGTATAAGACACTCCGAAGTATAAGACGCACCTAGCTATTGGGGAGGAAAACAAGGGGGGAGGATCTCCCTCCCAGCAATTTGCCTCCTTGCAACAAACAGCAAACCGTACAGATAATATACACTGTTTGTGGTGTTACATTTCAGACTATACTTGTACAGATGCTGCTCAAATTGATGTGCTTTCTGGAAGTTTACATTATTCTCTGCTATTTAAAAGAAGATACAATAGCACGGGGCCTCTTCAGATCAAGCATTTATTTTAAAAAGCTTCTTCATTTTGTTAAGTTGTCTAGAACACTATTAAAGCAGTATTTAAAAAAAACAAGTCTGATAATTTGAACATTCTATAGGCATTTATAGTTGTTGATTTACCTCCTTGCAGCAAACAGCCTGTTTCAGTTTAATCTGATTAGAAGAAGAAAAAAAATCTGCTTCTGCCTCTCAGCAATTTGCCTCCTTGCCGCAAACAGCCAGTTTCACTTTCAATTTCAGCATGGGCCTCCAAATGATCAGCTGTTTCAGGCTGCAGGGATTGCTATACCCTATTGCCGCAGCTCCAATACCCATTTTTCTCCGTTTGCTGCAAGGAGGTAAATTGCTGGGAGGCAGAGGCCAAAGGGTGGGGGCTGGTGGGTGGGCAGAGCTGCATTCGGTGTATAAGACATGGCCAAATTGTCACCTTCTTTTGTGGGGGGTGGGGGGTGGGGTGCGTCTTATACTCCAAAAAATACGGTAGTCTAATTCTGAGCATCAAAGCCAGCCTTTGTGAGGTGCCTATAATGCAGTCAACAGACAATGGACAAGCCAGCTATGTAAATGCAGATTCTTTGATGGGGAGGCATGGGGCCGGCCCGTGTGCCAGATCTAAACCCATCGTGGGTTGGATGTGGCCTGCGGGCCTTAAGTTTGACATGTCTACTCTATGGAGATTCTGGCTTGTTAGCTTCAGATGATCTTTGTCTCCTCCATTTTTATAAAGGGACGTAGGCCAATTCTGTAAATAATAGGACTCATTGGGTTTTTTTCCTTTCAATCCAGCTCTCCAAAGGCTCAGTTTTTCCTTCTTTGGCTCAGGCTCACTTCCAGTTTCAATTTGCAGCGGGGGTTTCTGTTTGGATGGCAGAGGTCTCTGCCAGATTCCTGTGGCTCTTTCCTCTTTTCCTTCTCCAAGAGATCTTCTTGCAAACTTCCCCATTCTTTCAAGGCTGGGATAATTAAGCTTCCTCTTATTTAAATGCTGGAGAAACTTCGCGGGCGCAAGAAAATAAAAGCAGAGCTGGTTCATGCAAGCAAACTATTATATGCTTTAATGTTCTGTTTTTATGTCTTATTGCTGAGGCCAAGTGCGCTAATCAGCTTTTAATGACTGTTCCCGCTGCGGTCATAGCAGCCTCTTTGCATGCAAGTTTTATTTCGTGGAAAGAAGGGGGGAATCAATTAAGCCACTGACTCCCTGACCTCCCTTTGTATTAAGGCTTAGCTAACAATTAGGATCTCATTAACAGGCTGTGTCCTTAAAATATTATTTCTTTTGTTTTAAAGAAAATGACTCTGCAGCTGTTTCATCCACCACAACGACACACAGAATAATCAACTTAAAGGCAACACATTTCACATGAACCATCTTTGCTAGCCAATCCCTGCATTGGTTTAATTAGATTCTGCATATGATTCATTCTTCCACGTTTTTGACAGCAGCAGCCTTATGGAGCAAAATGGGATGATTCTTTTTTTCTTCACCTCCCTGAAAACACATTATTTTCTCTCAAAGAAAAATTACAAGAAACTTATCAGGGCAGCGAGCTTTTAATCTTGCCTTTTTAATGACCTCACCTATAAATTTCAGATGAAATTGATTTGCTTTCCTAAGGGCTTTGCGGTCTCTGTACAATCGGATAATAATGGACTCTGGATTGAGTGAATGGAGAGGGGAGGGAAGTCAGATATGATACATATTTAAACTCTAGTAAGTTTTGGAGTATCTTCCTATTTGTTTTTTAGTATCTTCCTATTCATGTCTTTTTCCAAAGTCCTATCTTAGTGAAATTGCTGACTCCTGGCACTGGTCTTCTGGCAAGATGGGCACCCATGCACAGGTTGTATTCAGCCGGTTCGGACCGGTTTGGCCAAACTGGTAGCAGAAATCGTGGTTGGGCCTTGCCACCTGCCCCTGCTCTATGCCATCCTATTTAGGCACATTTTTGAGGCCGGGTGCATTGGCAGAATGTGGGAACACAAGTGAAGCACAAGCACGGAAGGCTGAGTGCATGCATGGAAGGGGGGAAGCATGCACGACGAACCAGTGAGAGCTAAATGTGAAACCCACCACTGCACCCATATCCATAACAATATGAGAGGGAAGAGGAAAGAGGAAAAAGAGAGAAAACACAAATCATTTTATTTGTTTGAGGCTGTTTTCCTATGGCAGGAAGATGGGATCTGCTTTCTGCCTTTAAGAACATGTTTCTCCATTTCTCCTTTGGGGAAATGTTTTATCCTGCCTCTTTTTAATATTAAGAATAAAGAACAAAGGAGGGGGAGCTTCCTGCAGGCTCAATAGACCAAACCCAGTCTGAACATCTGCTGACTGTGCGATGGATCGATAATAAATAATCAAAATAATTAAAGTACTGCTTGAATACTATCGGCATCGACAAATATCCCTGTTAGTCAATTGCAAAAGGCAGCCTTGCTTAGAACAGCTTACAAACTGTCACCCTAACCTTTAACCCCATCAAATAACAGCACCTGTCTCTCCCCAGTCCTCAGGAAGGGCTCGCTAGGTAGTTAAAATCAGAGGTGGTATTCAGCCAGTTCGGACCAGTTTCTTGCACTGATAGCAGAAATCGTGGGTGGGCTTGGCTCTATGCCATCCTATTTAGGCATGTTTTTGAGGCCAGGCGCATGTGTGGAAGCCGCGCGTGTAAAGCACATTCACAGAAGGGTGGGCGCATCTGCGGAAGGGATGCAGGCACCCACAAAGAAAGCGGGAGTGCCTGCGGTGAACCGATGGTAACAAAATGTGAAACCCACTGCTGATTAAAACTGTCAAATCCAGTGTTGGAAGAAAAGTCCTTCTGGGTTCAGTTCCAAGTGGGGAAAAAGACACTGGAAACATGGAGGCTGCTTGGAAAGATGGTTTAATGGTGGACAGGGTCACATGGCTTGAGCTCCTGGACGGAAAAGGGGGATCACAGGCTTCCAGATGTTGGGTGAAGAAGAAAAGAGGGGGAAAGAGGGCTTGCTGGGAGTTCCTGGGTTTTTAATACTCTGTTCGATCCCACCTCTCTATTCCCTGTTCCTGTGTAAGAAATGTATTTTGATTGGTTGTCAGATTCCCAGGGCTGGAGGATCTTAGCTAAGTTTGTAGGTTGTATGTCTTTTAAGTCCCAAGCTGGGTTGAGTTCCCAGATGCCATGTGGTGAGTTTCTGTAGAAGGCTAACCCTACCTTTGTTATGTAGATTACACTAGTTCAGGCCTTTTTTTAATGGCTCACTGACAAAGGTGGGGGCTATTAAGAGTGAGTCTGTTTCCTGCCCAAAAACATGTCTCTCCATTTCTTATCCAGGGAAACATAATATTCTGCCTTTTCAATATTTCCCAGGATATTTTATTTTTGTAGGAGTGGGGTGGGTTTTAACTTCCCACACCAGTCTAAATATCTGGCTGACTAACCACCATAATAATCCATATGCAGTTATCAGAAATCAGGCTTAGTTTGAAGGATTTCCCCCACCCCCTTAGTTTTGGTCTAACTAAGACCAACAAAAGCCCAGAAACTAGCTATTATTGATTTTTAAAAGAACACATTGGAATACAGGCAGGCAATTAAAAAAAAAATTATTCAGTAGTAGGTGAAAGTGGATGCTAAAACTCTTACAGCAAAGAAAGAATAGCGTGGCTCTGAGGCTTACAGCACAAACATTAAATGGGTGTTCATTGCCAAGCGAATTAGATGGGATTTGTTTTTCTCAATTGGTTGCTCTCTCCCCAAGGGGAGATTAAAAGAGATTTACGACTTCTTGAATTACAAGGCAAAGAAGGGGAGACAATAACAAATCTCTTCCTTTGCCCCCCCCCCCCAAATTCTCCGTGCATATAGGAAAATTCAGGGAAAACATAAGATGCCCTCTCTATCTTCCACCAAGTTTTTGTCCCAACTGTCATGGGTCAGGGGTTGATTTCCACAAATCTCACAGTTGGAACTCTGAGCGAGCACAATGGCTGGGCTGATGGCCGACACAGATGTGCTTAATGCTGGTTAGTTGCCTCACCCATAATTGCCTAGCTAACACATAACCTCATTCATGGCATGCTGGGCTTCCAATGAAGTTGGCTCTGGTCTTCCAAGCTTCTGTTGAGATGCTTTCTTCTTCTCAGCTGCCTGAAGATCTGTCAATGGGTTTGATTCTGTGGGTTGTTTTTTTTTTTTTTTTTTTTCAAACAACAGACACCAATAGTAAGCCTTTTGTTCCAAGGGAGCTACACGAAATGAGAAAATAAAACAGAACATCGGTTTCATTTTGTAACTACAACCTAGAGACTAAGAAGTCCCAAATTCAGACGGGGAAGGAGCACTATGAAAACAATCTTACCTCGTTCATTCCCTCTACTTCCTTCCTTTTTAAAAAATTTTATACCGTTACTGCTATCTAACTATTTCTCTATCTATCACCTGCCAGGCTTAACAATTTCATAAACAAGGATTGGTGATGTTACAGACTGTGCCTTCTGATAGACTTACTCTGAGATGGACTTGGTTCCCTTAAAAGAGAGAAAGGTCACCTTGTTTGAACATATCTGGACACCTTTTATTGGCGAGGTCTCCTTTATCCTTAATGCTAAGTGACATCCCATAATCAATCAACATTCAGACTCGCTGTATCATTTCCCCAAAGGACACGGAAAACCAATTTCAGGTTCATTTGAAAAGTTCCACCTCTACAAATTCCAGCGCTGGCCAATTTTTCTTCTTCTTTTACACCATGAAAGATCCAGATTCTACCTTCTCCTCATTTGTTGAACAAATTTCTTTGCCTCAAGTGAAATTACGTCCAACGCGGGTGGACTTTAATTGTTGTTGTTGTTGTTAGTTTGCAAAGTCATGTCTGACCCATTGCGCCCCTATGGATAATGTTCCTCCAGGCTGTCCTGTCCTCTACCATCCTCTGGAGTCCATTGAAGCTCACGCCGACTGCTTCAGTGACTCCATCCAGCCACCTCCTTCTCTGTCGTCTCCTTCTTTTGCCCTCCATCATTCCAGCATGAGGTTCTTCTCGAGGGAGTCCTTCCTTCTCCTTAGGTGGCCAAAGGATTTGAGTTTCACCTTCAGGATCTGGCCTTCTAAAGAGCAGTCAGGGTTGATCTCCTCTAGGACTGACCGGTTGGAGGGCCTTGCAGTCCAAGGGACTCACAGGAGTCTTCTCCAGCATCAGAGTTCAAAAGTCTCCATTCTTTGGCACTCAGCCTTCCTTATGGTCCAACTTTCCATTGCATCCATTGCAACTGGGAAAACCAGACCCTTGACTAGATGCACTTTTGTTGGCAGGGTGTTGTCTCTGCTTTAAAGGAAAGAACGATACTTCTTTCTCTCTTAAGCCTGTCCACTGAGGACCATTCCTGGTCCCCAATTGCTTTGTTGTAGCTGTCAGATTACTTCCAACCATGACAGTTGGAGACTCAAAGCCATTTCACTTAACTTAAATTTGGAATATGTGACCTTGGTTGCAAATTGTGGACTATCTGTGTAAAGGTTTTTAGATGTCTCTTAATCCGCCAAATGAAACTGGTGTCCCTCTTGTAATTCCACCTAGTCAGTCCTGCCACTACTAAGTAGGCCATGTTTAGAATAGAATAGAAATAGAAATAGAACAGGGATGGGATGGGATGGGATGGAATAGAATAGAGTGGAATGGAATGGATTGGAATGGAATAGAATAGAAATAGAAATAGAACAGGGATGGGATGGGATGGGATGGGATGGAATAGAATAGAATAGAACAGAACAGAACAGAACAGAACAGGGAAAGGATAGAATAGAATAGAATAGAATAGAATAGAATAGAATAGAATAGAATAGAATAGAAATAGAACAGGGATGGGATGGGATGGAATAGAATAGAATAGAATAGAACAGAACAGGGATGGGATAGAATAGAATAGTGGAGTGGAGTGGAGTAGAATAGAACAGAACAGAACAGGGATGGGATGGGATGGGACGGGACGGGACGGGACGGGACGGGACGGGACGGAATAGAATAGAAAAGAAATAGAACAGATGGGATGGAATAGAATAGAATAGAATAGAATAGAATAGAACCTTGGAGGTCTTCTATTCCAACCCCTTCCCTGCTCAAGCAGGAGAACCTGTACCATGTCAGACAAGTGACCATCCAGTCTCTTCTTAAAAACCTCCAGTGATGGTTTTTCCCAGCTATGTTTAAGCAGGAAACACATGAAAATTGTATTTTAAACTCCCCCAGTGCCAAAACCACCTTGATAAGATCTCACTCGCTTTGCAGCCCTCTAAAGATGATGTGAGCCCTGACTACTAAAAGGTTTCTCACCTTGTCCTTCTTGGGTCATAGCAATTGAGATGTTTAGAGCCTTCAAAGCCTTTTGAGGTAAGGCAGAAGCTGGGACAAGTATCAGGAGATCACTCCATTACACGGTGCTAGGGATTCGAACCGCCAAACTGCCAACCTTTCTGGTCGACAAGCTCAGTGTCTTAGCCACTGAGTCCCCTCATCCCTCAGCTACTTTTTAATAGCTTAGAGTGCGGTGTGAATTCAGCCAAGGTGGCTTATTCAATAAAACATGATCATATACAGTACACCCACCTCACAGTAAACCCTCGTCTACTTCACAGGGTTGTTGTGAAGATCCCATGGGAGTGGAAAAGGACAAAATCTGGGATTTCTTGGAAAGGACAATGTATTAAAGGAGATAAATGAATAGCCAGGGTCATTGGAAGCAGAGTTTTTTCACACTGGGATCTGAATTTCAACACACCTCTCTTGGTTCTACACACTAGCAGGGTCTTTGGCTCTGTAGTTACATTTCTCTCCATTTCTTTTTTTCCTTCTTCCTTTTTTCTTTCTTTCGGTCCACAAGGAAACACCAAAGTCCAATCAGTGATGGGAGTCAAATAATTTAAGAACCTGTTCTCTCCCCTAATGACTAGCTGGATGGGCGTGGCCATGGAGGGTGTGTCAGGCCTGCAGGCATATTCCTTTTAGCATCTTTGGCCTGCCACACTCTCTCTATTATTTTACTATGCTGTTTCATTAGTGGGGTAATTAGGAGGGGGGAATAGTAAGGAGTAGAATTGTAGAATTCCTTTCTAGAATTCAAGGTCATCCTTTGTCTCTGCACCTGACCAGAAGTAGATGGGTGGAAATGCCAGCGTGGCAGTGGGAGATTGGACCATGTGATGGGCTTGTGGGTGTGGGGGCAAGGTCTTGAACTTTCAACTGGGTGGAAAACCCAGGAAGGTTTCAGATTCAGGTTTTCCACAGATGTGCCAACATGTCTCTCTTATTAAATTGGAACTTTGAGCAAAACTATGCCTTAGACTCTGATTTGATTCTGGATGATATTTGGAACGCTGACAGTGTGACAGGCAGTATTTGGCCTTCTGAATCCCTCTGGGAGCAAACATGGGCTGCGGAGGGCACTGCACACACCCCCATGCCCCATTTTGGGCCTAGTAGGCCTCCCTGCACTTATCTGGAAGCCAAAACAGGGCATGGGGGGGACTCCTGGAAGGGGTGAGGCCAGCCAGCAATTTAACAACCAGTTCACTCAAACTGTCCTGAACCATCTGAATCCCACCAGTGGGTACAACCTCCCAGAAGCCCACGCCCTGTTCTGTTCTTGAATGCCGCCTTTAAAAAAATTCCAAATCTTCTTTTCAACCTTTTCACAAGTAAATCCTTGAGTCTCTCTACTAGAAGAAATCAGCTAATGGGATCAACAATTGTTTTTCTCTTTGGCAACAGCATTATATCTACATTAAATGGTGATAATCCAGAACAAATTCACTGTTGAACTGCAAACAACACGAGGAGGGAGGGGGGGGAATGGCACACAAGGACTATATTAAGATAACATTAAGGAGCAGAAGAACTCGCAAAAGATAGAAGCCCAGGAAGTGATTATATACCAACCAAAGTGCATCAAGGGAACCATCTTAACATTATTAATATTTTTCTGCTGTTGGACCTGCACTATCAGGTCATATTCTCCCAGCAATCATTATCCTTCAGGCTAGAAGCTATTAAAACTCTGCAAAGTGCCCTGCAAAAGATCCACTGTTGGCTAAGATGCCCTGCGTTGGCATAATAGAGAAGAGGTGGGTTAACACTATGTTGAATTATTCTGTTGAATTTTCCTTTTCTTCTCCCCCATTTAATTGGATGGGAAATGATCCTTTACATCACTAAAAAGAAGAAAGTGTGTGTGAGAGAGAGGGGAGGAGGGAGGGAGGGAGAGAGAGAGAGAGAGAGGGAGGGAGAGAGAAATTCTCTGGGCTGAGGTGAGATTTTTTTCTCTTACGTTAATTGCACAAAGTAATTGAGAGTTTGAGACTAGAACTCCCCAACACATGGTGATTGGCCCCAAGTCACCCAGCTGACTTTCATGCCAAACGTGGGGCTAGAACTCACTGTCTCCTGGTGATTGTCCCGAAGTCACCCAGTTGGGTTTCATGCCTATGGCACAACTAGAACTCACCATCTCCTGATTTCTAGCCTGGTGCCTTCATCACTTGACTTTTTTTTTTCATTTCCCAACATCTTTTTCTGCTTAGATATTTGGAATGCTGTTTTGAGTCAGTCAGAATAATGACCAGTGAACACAATGGTGAGCCAAAAGAGTTTATATTGAGTGAAGTAGACCAGCATGTTCAATCCACTTTGAGATGGGATTTTTTTCCTCCAATCTACTCATTCAAAAGTTTATCCTGTCCGGATTTCCTACAGCCATCTACAATGATATTTTTTTTTAGTTGCATAAACATTGCCATGGCTCTCCCCTATGGGCATTCTGATCCCAAGCTGTCACCACTATACAATGTCAATGAAGTTTCTCAATCATTCAGTTAGAGTTGTCCAAAGTTGAATCATGGCAAGTGGATTCATGTTTTGTTTGAGAGACATTCAGTTTGAGGAGGAAACGTGTGAGGTTGATGTGGCAGGAGCTGGTATAGTCCAATGATTCTCTGCCAAGATGTTCTGTCCCAGTGGACAAAACACAACAAACCCTCTGTAGTTGAAGCAATGATTCCTTTATGAGGAGCGTCAGCATCCCCGGCAAAAAGTTTCTCTCTCACCAAAGGCTAACAAGTCTGTCCGGCATGGTAGATGAATAGTTGTCTATTCATCTCTGCACCTTGCCTTTTATCCCCAGAGCTAAAATAGGGCCTTGCTAGCAATGGTGGCTCTTCCATCCCAAGGACCGCCCCATAGATTTCCATTGCTCTCCTCTGCTCTGCCTTCTGTGCAGCAGGCACCGGACCCAGCTGTTCCTCCTCTTCCTCATCAGCCACCTCCAGACTTGGGGGCTGTTGAGTCTCCATCTGAGAGCTGGCGGACAGCCCAGGCGCCACCTCTGTCTCTCTCTCTGCCAGCTCCATTCCCTCTGGGAGCTCCCAGGTTGCCTTGATGCTGTCCCTGGCTCCCACGCCTCCTCCTCCGATTCAGTTGCTGGAGGGACTGGCAGCCAACAGGCCACAACACTAGCTTTGAGTGAGGAAGCTGCCTGGATGGGCAGTGAAGTATCTCTCAAACTAACAACAACAACAAATGTCTACTGAGATTCTCAGCCATCCAGGTCATGGTTGTCCCAATGGTGTCCCCCCCACCCCCAAAGCCAACTGTTTTTCCTCAAAGACGTTTCGCTTCTCATCCAAGAAGATTCTTCGGTTCTGATTGAATGGTGGAGAACCTCCAAGTGGCCTCAGCCTCTCACAGAAAGAGCACTAACGACCAGATGACTTCAAGAAATAGAAATCTTTCCATCCTCTACTATTCAGTCAGAACCAAAGAAGCTTCTTGGATGAGTAGCGAAACGTCTTCAAGGAAAAACAAAGTCCAGTTGCCTTTTGAGCAGGGGGAAAAAAAGCACCTTTGGGGGGGAAAAATTAGCCCAGTCGCAATGATTCAACCTTCAGACACTACTACACAATTCAGGATAACATCTCGAGATTTAGAGACACATTCGTTTCAAAGAATAATTGCTTTCTAACAATATATTAGTCCAGGATCTGAAAATAATTAATTTATTCCCCTCTTCCTACAACATCTATCATACAGTATGTCTCTATGGTTTGCTTACAAACAGAACTCCAAAGCAATTAAGATAATGTTAAAATACATGTTTAAAGGCTTGGCATTGTTATCCTGGTTTCAATAGGAACGTAAGCCATATTGTTCCCCCCTAAAGGCACTTTTCTCACAAATGTACAACGTTACCTTATTTACTTATTTTTAATTGCAGATGGTGAGGTCTTGGCAACATAATTCAAACAGGGTGGATACAAACGCTAAACAGTTTATCCCGACGCTATTGGAAATATTTTTGTCTTCTTTCTAATGTGCATTTCCTATTAAGAGTTCCCCACTCCGGATATTTATTGACTTTGGAAGAGCAGTGATTTATTTCAATTCGTTTTTAATTTCCCCCGACCTCGGTATTGCAAATGGTACAACTGGTAATGAATGGGCCAACTCTAAATTATGTGCTGGGGCCAGATAGCTTGCAAATGCCTTCCTTTAGATGAGGTTATTACAAAGGTGACAATATAAATTATCAAAGAAACTCAAACATAAATCCAGGGTCAATTCTCTATATGGATGGCATGAATCTAAAACAAATAAAAAGGGGGAGAGAGAGAGAGAGAGAGAGAGAGAGAGAGAGAGAGAGAGAGAGAGAGAGAGAGAGAGAGAGAATAAGACAGAGAAAGGGAGAAAGAATGTGAAAAAGAGAGAATGCGAAAAAGAGAGAATAGGACAGAGAATGAGAGAGAATGAGAGAGAGAGAATAAGACAGGGAAAGAGAGAATGAGAAAGAGAGAGGTGGAGAGAGAGAATAAGAAAGAGAGAGAATGAGAAAGATAGAGGAGGGTGGGGAGAGAGAGAGAGAGAGAGAGAGAGAGAGAGAGAGAGACTAGCAATTTGGCACAGGCAATGAGAATGTTGGGCTTGAAAGGCGGAACTGATTCCTGCTCACCAGCCAATTCACATGTAACAAATCATGGTCTGTCAGTTGGCTGAAACAATGAAAAGGAAGCTTTTATCACATCAGGACAAATGAGAATGGTGTCCTGCCCTGTCCTCTCTCTGAACTATTGTTCCCCTCCCTCTCAAAAAAAACCCTCTTTTAAACCCCTGATGAGCCACTGCTGTCCAGATAACATCTGAGATCCTGACCATCAAATGCCCTTCCTAGAACAGCTTGAGAAGACATGTTGTTGATCCTATCCAGAACTGCCCAAAGGGGGGCCAGTAAAACATTCCACAGTAGAATTGAATCCCCTAATCTTTTAGACGAATTTGAAGAGCTTTGGAAAATCTAAACTGGGGGTGATCTTGGGACAACGATCCAAAGATGGGGTGCCAGGACTAAAAAGGTTCATCCCTGGGGTCCCTGTAGAAGATATAGAATGATGTGATAGCAGTGTTCCAATATCTCAGGGGTTGCCCCAAAGAAGAGGGAGTCAAAGCACCTGAGGGCAGGACAAGAAGCAACAGATGGAAACTTATCAAGGAGAGAAGCAACCTAGAACTAAGGAGAAACGTCCTCACAGTGAGGACAATCAACCAGTGGAACAATTTGCCTCCAGAGGTTGTGGGTGCTTCATCACAGAGAGGTTTTGAAGAAGAAATGGGACAACCATTTGTCTGAAATGGTATAGGGTCTTCTGCCTGAGCAGGGGGTTGGACTAGAAGACCTCCAAAGTCCATTCTAACTCTGTTATTCTGGTAGTCTCCTAAATAACTTGAAGAGAGACCTCCTACATTCCAGATATTATTGATGGAAAGAAGCTTGCATTGGTCTTGAAGATACGAAGGTCCTAAACTCAGTGTTAAAGAGTTAGCTGAAGGCCACATGACTGGTTGAAAGAATAAAGAATAGGAATAGGAGGAGAAGGGAGGAGGAGGAGGAGGAGGAGGAGGAGGAGGAGGAGGAGGAGGAGGAGGAGGAGGAGGAGGAGGAGGAGGAGGAGGAGAGCTGGAAGGGACCTTGGAGGTATCAATATCAATATTTTGTTCTCTAGAATAGAAAATAGAATAGAATAGAATAGAACAGAATAGAACAGAATAGAATAGAACAGAGCATAACCTTGAAGACCTTCTAGTCCAGCCCCCTGCTCAAGCAGGAAACCCTATACCATTTTAGATAAGTGACTGTCTAGTCCAGTGATGGCGAACCTATGACATGCGTGTCAGTGCTGACACGCGTAGCCATTTGGGGTGACACACACAGGATTTCATGCGATTCATCCCCCCAGTTCTGCGCATGCGCAGACGACCTCGGACCAGGCCTATTCATTGTAAGTGCTGGTGAGTATGCCTGGAGGAAACAAACCCCCGGAGAGTCCCGGCGGCCGAACTTTGCCCCCTAGAGCGCACGGTGGTCACGTTGGAAGGCTCTCGCAGCTGTCAGGCGGCGGAAAAGAGCTGGCAGGGCAGCGCGGAGGTCAGGCGGGGGGAAAGAGCTGGCAGAGGCGGCGGAAAAGAGCTGGCAGGGGAGCGCGGAGGCCGCGGCGGCATGAAACAGAGAGACAAACGGCGTATATGGTCAGGACGGCCGGGAGTGGAGCGCGGCCTGGGCTAGGCTCTCTGTGTCATCGTCCGAGTCCAGCCCGCACGGTCGTGAGGGAAGGGCTCTCCTCGTTGGGAGGTCCAGGTGAGCGTGGGGCGGCCCAGCCTTGCAAGCCAGGAGCTGAGTGAGAGGCTCAGGCTCTTCTAACTGTAACAGGGCCCGGTGGGCAGAGTGTCAGTGAGTCCGCTTGCAGGGGAAAGGCCCATAGAAAAGTTCAGGCGGCCCATAAACTTCGGAAGCCTGCGGGGTCGTTGTGTCAGGCGGCGGGTAGATGCAGACAGCGTCGGGAGCGAGGCATCGAAGGCGGCCTTCTCGGGCTCCTCGAGCTGCACTTGAAACAGGCGGAAACGCAGGTAGCAGCCGGCGGAGGCCGCGGCGGGCGGCCTTCCCAGGCTCCTCGGGCTTCTAGTTGGGAGGCAGGCAGGCTTCGCAGAAGGCAGGCAGCAGCGGCAGACAGCTCTTCGGGAGGCAGCGAGGCTTTGCAGGCCGGCTGGCAGGCAGTCCAGCCAATCAGGGTGCAGCATAGACTGTTTTTGGCCTTTACGATAGATTATAATATTCTTGATATTTAACATTAAATTAAATAATTTGTTTTTGGTTTATTAAATACAATTATATTGCAATTATATATTTTTGTAGTTTAAACTATAAATTGCGCAAAATTATGTTTTTGTCGAAGTGACACACAACGCGAGTTATGCTCGATTTTTTGCCGATTTTTGACACACCACGCCAAAAAGGTTGCCCATCACTGGTCTAGTCTCTTCTTGAAAAACCCCAGTGATGGAGCACCCATCATGTCCAAAGGCAACTTCTGTTCCACTGGTTTAATTGTCCTCATTGTTAGGAAGTTTCTCCTTAATTTGAGAATGGATAAATATGCTATTTCCAGGCAAAAATGCCCAGACATTGTTTTCATGGAGTTATTTCCAACTCTTTCGGGGATGATGGCAGCCACCTCTATTGGTTGTGACAAGGTGTTGTCAGGCTACAACATGCTCCTTAAATGGGTTGTTTTCCTACAATGATGTGCTGTCAAGGACCACATCACCCCACTTGGCCTAATTTAGAATTATTGGCCAAAAGCTGTTGAGACCTGCTGAATTTTCTTTCTAAAAAATGTGACCTCTTTGAGCCAATTAAAATGAAATTGGCCAATAATCCATGGTCAATCAGCAGATGCTTCCTTGTTTCTCCATCCCTGGAGCTTGGCGCTCTTTTGCAAATAAAGTAATTGGAACCTGGCCAGTTTTGGAAAGAGTTAATTGCTCCCTGGTCCCAATAGAAAAAGAGTCAGCCCCATCTGAGGCGGAAATACGATTTCTTAAATAAACAGCCCTCCAACACAGGGAGTTTGGGCCTTGTTTAGATTTCCAAGAGACAACATGTGAAATGTATGCAAAAAACAACAGGAAGAAAGTAGGTCACCCACCAAGTCAGATTAGAAAAATAATTCATTCCAGAATTGAATAATTTCTGGCCAGTTATGTTGCACGGGGTTGATTAGCTCATCTTGTTGGACCACCGATAAATAGAGAATTTCTCAAGGCTCCTCACTCCCACCTGTTTGCCTTCAGTTTACTTCATGAAGCGGATCGCTACACTTTGCCAAAAGGCAGTAAACTCTCTCAGCTTGTTCAGTTGCAAAATTGGACAGCAAAGTAATATCCTTCCTCCACTTTCCTTCCTTCCATCCTTTTTTCTCTCTCCCTTCGTTCTTCCCATTATCCCTCTCTCCCTTCTCTCTATTTTTTATTCTTCCCTCCCTTCTCATTCTCCATTCCTTCTTCTTTCTTTCTTTCTTTCTTTCTTTCTTTCTTTCTTTCTTTCTTTCCTCCCCCTTTTTTCCTTCTTTCTTTTTCTTCTCTTTCCTTGCCTTCCTTTTCCTTCCTTCCTTTCTCTTTTTCCCCTTCTTCCCTTCATCCCTCCTTTTTTCTTTCTTTTTCCTTCTTTGCTTCCTTTTTTTCTCTCTCCCTTCCTTCTTTCCATTATCTCTCTCCCTTCTCTCTATTTTTCATTCTTCCCTCCCTTCTCATTCTCCCTTCTTCCCTTCCTTCCTTTCTTCTTTCTTTCTCTTTTCTTTCCCTCTTTCCCTTTCTCCTTTCTTTTCTCTTTATTTTTCCTTCCTTTTTCTCTCTCCCTCCCTTCTTTCCATTCTCCCTCCCTTCTCTCTATTTTTCCTTCTTCCCCCTTTCATTCTCTCTTCCTTCCTTTTTATTTCCTTCCTTCCCTTCCTCCTTCCTTTTCTCTTTCTTTTCCTTCCTTCCCTCCTTCTTTCCCTCCTTCTCTCCTTCTTTCCCTTCTTTATTTCTTTCAAATTTCAAGGCCGTTGATAACTCCAGATAGTTTTCTTTAAAAATGAGAACAAACATACCAACAGGGAAGAATGAAATTTAAAAAGTAACACAATAAGGAATCATGTACCTTCCTTGTTTTTGAACACTGGTAGGTAGATCCATTTGGGTTCCTGGTAGGTAGATCCATTTGGGTTCCTGGTACTGTGTTGATTAACACAGCTTGAATTGATTGTTTGTTTGTTTGTTTGATTGATTGATTGATTGATTATGTCCCTTCAAGACATTTTCGACTCTTAGCGACCACATAGATAGATTTTCTCCATAGCTCTCTCTCTCCCTCACCTGCTCTTTCCTGAAGGAAAAAAAAAGCATGGCTAGAAAACACAGTATTAATAATTCCTTCAAATAAACCCTGCAGATGCTTCTGTGCAGGCGTGTCTGTCTGTTCTCTCATGGGCCCCTTGTGCATCACAGGATTTCAAGCCTTTAAACAGGTGTTTTATGCATGCAGATTTTTTGTTACAAGAAAGTCTCTCAAATATCACAAGCCTGAAGGGAATCTGGCGTGACATGTTTGAAGAGTCCAAATAATAGACAAGGTTAGACTTTGGGGAAAAAAAGTTTTATGAATATTCAGCACGGGCGTGGAGTAATAAAGATGACTTTAATTTTGCCTCCATAAGAGAAAAGATTGAAAAGGGTCTTTTCCTAAAAATAGGTAAAGGTTCCTCTCGCACATTCATGTTAGTCGTTCCCGACTCTAATGGGGCAGTGCTCATCTCTGTTTCAAAGCCAAAGAGCCAGCACTGTCCGAAGATGACTCCATGGTCATGTGGCTGACAGGACTAAATGCCAAAGGCGCATGGATTGCTGTGACCTTCCCACCAAAGGTGGTTCCTATTTTTCTACTTGCATTTTTACGTGCTTTCAAACTGCTAGGTTGAAAGAAGCTGAGACAAGTCACGGGAGCTCACTCCTTTATGCAGTGCTAGGGATTCAAACCGCCGAACTGCTGACCTTTCTGATTGACAAACTCAGCATCTTAGCCACTGAGCCACTTCCTAAAAATAGTGATTGCTTAATTGGCAAATCCTGAATGAAGTTATTATAGAACTATGAAATTTACGGGCATGACTTGGATGAAACAACCTTTGATGGAAACTTTGCTGTCAAGTCTACAGTGCCTTAAAGAGGAAATTTTAAAATCAAATATAATTTCTAAAAATAGAAGCTGGAAGGCAAGCCAACGGCTTCTTAAAACAGAAAGACTGAAGGATAGTTTCTAAAAATACAAGTTTAGAAAGCAGACTGATACGCTTATCTCTGTGTAAGTTCAATTGAAAATAACAAGACTTGGTTTTCTAAAGATATACCCATAGGGTTGCGTTACGATCAATCAGTTGCATAATCCTGGGTTGTGCAATTTAGCCTAATGATCATCCTGGTTCGTTTTGTTAAATATAGCTGGCATCACTTGATGGCTTCTGAATGTAATCGTGTTTTCCTTCTGCTGAAGTGAAAATTCACACTCGCTTTCCATCAAGATCTATAGGCATTTTTAAGGATCAAGGGCGAACTTGTGGCACTTCTGTGAAATCTATCACCTGCCCCACTTCAGAACAAACCACCATTGTTCCCGTGTTCCATGAGCATCTTCCGTTGGAAGTTATAAATGGAAAGAAGAGTGTTCCAGACCTCAGCTTCACACCCACAGAGGTTGAAAACCAAAATAATTGAGTGGGAGGAGGGGAGACCATCTCCTATGACAAAGAGAAGGATATTTTCAGCCATTTGGTCATTCTTTCTTCGTGTTGCTTTTCCAAATGAGATTTTTCCTCTGACTAGTAAAACTTCATCTCCAGAGAGCGAGGCCTGGGAAGATTAATATGGAGGATAGACTGCAGCAGATCCTCCCTCTCCATGTGGCTGAAATGGTCTAATCAAATGGCAGAGCCGATAGGATGGGTTCCAGCTGCGTCGCAGGAGTTGCCAGAACATGGTTGTACATGGCCATGAACTGCTTCTGGGATTTCAGCTCCGGATTTTGCCTCGAGGTTGACTCCTGAAGCCTTTTCCAGTAGTGGATATAGCCACAAGGCAGTGGGGGTTTGTAATCAGAGCCTCCCTTCTCCTAGAAGATGGTCCTGCCACTTTATCTGCCATTGGGGCATAGAGCCCTCTTCCACCTTCAAAACCGTTGACCATCTTCTCCTGTAACCCTGGAAAGGGGCCCTTACGAGGTGCTCCCAGTTGGGCCAGCTGGACCAAGGCTTTTTAAGGTGGTGTTACTCCTTCATCACTCACCCTTTATCCTGGCTTGTGGCAGGCAGAGCCTGGCCTCCCAAACGTTGGGCCCAGGGTTTGATCTGTGTGTGTGTGTGTGTGTTTGTGTTTCAGCATAACTCTGGAACACCTCAAGCAATTTCAACCAAACTTGGTACGCCAATGACTTACTCTCTGCAAACAAATACTGTGGGGTAAGACAACCCTAACACCCCTCGGGGTATGTGTTCCGTTAAGATGCAGCCTGTTGTGCCTTAAAATGGATTCTACTGCCATAAAATGACTTCTATTGTACAGAGCACTGGAGTTGCCATGGTAACGGCTTCATAGTACTCCACAAGGGGGCTCCTTCTGGTAAGGGGAAAAACCTAACATTAGAAATTACATTTGGTCTGGACATTTTCAATATGGTGGTATCATTTTTCTTGATGCTTCTGGGGACACAGGGAAAACATTTTAAACTAATTTAATTGTCGCCGAAATCATGGTGCAGGGAGAAGTTGCTCTTGCCATCACCTCTCCAGGAATTGCGGCGACATTAATGGAAGGAGGGAGGGCAGCCCATTCTGTACTTACGTTGCCACTTATAATTCATTCCTTTTTCTAATACAGGACTGATATAAATATACCTGGGCAATGCCGGGTGATCAGCCAGTCAATGATAAATTGATATAGATTGCATTAGAGGTAGTTGTTCTGACCCAGGCTTCCTTAACAAGCAAAAAGCAGAGTCTTGGTTCCAGAAAAACCCCTTTTTATTTACACAACTGTGAATTCCTTTCATTCACAGTCAGCAAGGCTTGGCAAACCATCTTTCAGAGGAATGTTTATCAACATGAATCTTATCTCGCTTGGAGAGCTGCCAGATAACTAGTTTCAAAACACAAGGCAAGATACCACTTGGCAAAGAGTCTCGTATAGTCACAAACAGATCTTTCCACTCTTGAAACGACCGAAGGAATGAATTGTTTCATGCAAAAGCCCCTTCCCCATTCACTCCTCTTTTGTTTCCTTTCGGAGGGGCCAATCATCTCCAAGATGTGGCTTTACCCTGCTTTCTTAGTTGTTCTTGTCTTTTGGCAGCTCTGCGCATGTGTACCCTGGGAACAGGCTCCAACTGTTCCTCTGCCTCACTGCTGTCTAGATCCCTCTCTGCCTCTGACACAGAGCCCTCCTCAGAGCCTTCCCCAGACTCCAGGACTTTCCCATGTTCCTCCCCAACCTCCTCACTGTCTGACTCTGCTGCCAGCTCTGCTAGCTGCCAGCGGGACACAACAGTAGTTGTAATGCCCATATATTGTCCATGAATTGTAAGTTGTCACTTTCTTGTGCTTTTCTGTTTGGGGTTAATTGTTTGAATATGTTTGAATGATTTTGTCATCATTGGGTTGGGTTGTGACTTATGTTGAATGGGTAAGTCCTTGACTTACAAATATTCTGTCAGGGTTCCAAGTAACAGCCCTAATGAAAGAAGGCTATGAGGCTTGAGTTTCCTCAAAGTTACTTTTTATTAGAGATGAAATATTGGCGCATCTGGAAAAACCCGAATCTGAAAGTTTCCAGGTTTTCCCCACCCAAATGAAAGTCCAAGTCCCTGGCCAGCACCCACATGTCCATTGTCAGGATTCCGATGGATGACCTAATTAACTCATGAGCCTCGAGGCAAATTTCAAAAGAAATCCAGTTATTTATTAGGAGCAACATGGCAGCACTGTTCCCGAGTGAAGTCAACTCTGCCGCACGTGATTTATGGTTCAACTGCGACCCTATTTCCCCGCTCCTCCTCCCAAAGTGTGTCATCAATCACACTGTCCAACAAGGCACTTCGCAGGCTGTAAAAACCACGCCTTTCTGGTAATCTGAGATCCAACCTAGAGGAAAGGTATGCGTGAAGTGTGTTTCTGAATGTGGCTGCTGAATTGCTCCATCAATCCTCCCTCCTTCCTGCCCATGGCAACTCCAGAGCAGACCATGATTGCTTTGTGAGTTGACATCCATTACATGGTCCAATCAAGCACCATCTCAACTGGAGATGCCTCCCAGTCACGACACTCAAGGTGCAGCGCAGGATGTCCTTGACTGTCTGAAAAAGGAACGTTATTTTGACTCTATATCTCTATATCTCCCATACACCATACAATCCCTTCTTCCCACAGCATTAAACATGGCAGACCAGAAGGCCCAATGAAAAGATGGCTTCCCGCTCTGACACATTCATTTAATGACTGTTCAAGTTACAACAGGGGTGGGGGGGGGAAAGTGACCTGCGACAGACCCTCCGTCTCTTCATCCCCTTCTGAGTTATTTGAGTTGGGTTGGCATGTTGAGACCCGTAGCTGCAGAGCTTCAGATGAAGTTCAGAGGCACCAGGAAGTCTTTAGAAAAAGAAGAAAAGCACAGAGAAAATGCTTTCATTTGCCAGTCACTATCTTTGCCATTGTCATCCTATTACACAACTTCTGGGCATGCCAATCCTCCCAAAGCCCACGGAACCAATTAACGGTAAATTATTTAGAATAACAGCTGTTCTGTGTAGCTTCACAGCTGTTATTCACACTTAGAATTCCTGTTGTGTACGTACACTCACACACACACACACACACACACACACACACACACAAACACAATGATTGAGGTCTGTAAGAGGCGATGAATATGTCCTGAGGTTGAGAACATTATGTTAACAGCAACAGAGCTTTCTTAACACTGAGGCAAAATTTCTGGCATAGTAGCCTTTAATTACGAGATCTGAAATCTGGAGGTTTGAAGAGATGGCCGCACCCTTAAACATGCCTCCATCTGTGGCTTTACTCCCAAGTTGGCCGTTGTTTCTTAGCTGTTCCCTTTGTCTGGCAACTCTGCGCATGTGCACATCGGGACAGGCTCCAGCTGTTCTTCTGCCCCACTGATCTCTGACTCCGAAGGCAGCTGATAACTGGCATACGGCCCTGGCTCCCTCTCTGCCTCCGACACCGAGCCCTCGTCAGAGCCTTCCCCAGACTCCAGGACTGGCCCATGTTCCTCCCCAACCTCCTCACTGTCTGAGTCTGCCATCAGCTCCACTGGCCACTGGCAGGCCACAACACTATGGACCTATCAACCCTGGCAGATATGACCAGGTAGAACAAGAAAAGGTCCAAAACGTCCTGAGGACCTTCTAGAGAAAAGAGTCGAATACCTCAATACGCCCCAAACACTCATAAGATGACCCGGTTGGCATCTTCCTTGGGTGCCTGTTTGCAAGAAAATGAGGGCAAGTCAAGAACATTTCTTTCTCATATCCTATAAAAAAACTGGAGGAAACATGAATTTTGGATAATGTTTTTCTTTTTTTAAAATTCTGACATCTTTGTTAGGATTTTTGGCAGTTATTTTCATGCAAGAGACATATCAATGGGGCATCTGAAGCAACACTGTTTTTTTATAAAACTAAATTCTGAAGGGATCTGCTTTTGATTAAAAAGAAAAATTACTTTAGTGAATAGTTTTGCCGCATATTTAGGAATGTCATTTTACTCTGCTCGGCAATCTGGGCCAATTGTCTTTCTACTCCGTTCCTATAGAGGATGGCGTTTTCTTTTGACACTTCAAAAAAAGAAAGACGCTGCTGATAAAAGCCACCCTCTCCCTCTCCCCACCCACCCTCTTTTGGGGGGCCCTTTCTTTCATTGCTCTTCTGCAGCTGCTCCAAACGCTATTTACATTTTGTACATCTCAGCTGTGTTCACAACTACCTTCGCCAACTAATTCCCATAAAAGAAGAAGAAAGGGGGGGAAAAACAGATTAAGACACGGCAATGAAATAGAATCGCTAATTTTGGATTTCAAAAGAGCTATCCCCTCAACAGGACCCGTAATGGGGATGGAAGAGACAGAGCAGGGCAATCTATGAGTAGAAACGTGAAGATCACTGAACCACAAAAGTAGAACCTCAGTGGAGAAGACGCTGAAGTAGAAACTAGTAGATTGTTCTCTGACAATTTTCTAGTGACTTACTCTAAAAGCAAAAATAGGCATGCTGGCCATTGACATATTGTGTAGGTCAGTGGTGGGATTTAATTTTTTTACTACCGGTTCTGTGGGCATGGCATGGTGGGCGTGGCAGGAGAAGGATACTGCAAAATCCTCATTTCCTCCTGATCAGCTGGGACTCTGGAGGCAGGGAATAGATGGGGGTGGGGCCAGTCAGAGGTGGTATTTGCTGGTTCTCCGAACTACTCAAAAGTTCCGCTACTGGTTCTCCAGAACTGGTCAGAACCTGCTGAATACCACCGCTGATGTAGGTTCATTCTAAAATGTACATATTTTGAGAAGTGAGACCTCTTTCCCTGGTATAGTAAAGGTAAAGGTTCCCCTAGCACATATGTGCTAATCATTCCCGACTCTAGGGGGCGCTGCTCATCTCTGGCATGACGCAATGCCGAAGGCGCCCGGAATGCTCTTACCTTCTCACCAAAAGTGGTCCCTATTTCTACTTGCATTTTTACGTGCTTTTGAACTGTTAGGT
Organism: Thamnophis sirtalis; assembly: GCF_051295495.1. Lineage (NCBI taxonomy): Eukaryota > Metazoa > Chordata > Lepidosauria > Squamata > Natricidae > Thamnophis > Thamnophis sirtalis. The sequence continues at coordinate 64,838,232 of NW_028261382.1, forward strand.
TGGCAGAAGCTGGGAATAGTAACGGGACCTCACTCCATTGCGTGGCACTAGGGATTTGAACCGCCGAACTGTCAACCTTCTGATCGATAAGCTCAGCATCTTACCCAATGAGCCACCACATTCCTTCCGTGGAATAGCCCCCCCCCCGGCAAAAAAATAGGAGGAGCAGAATGAATGAACAATAAAATGAACACAGATCTTGGTCAAGAGGGGTGAAAATGTGGATGTCAGCCCTGGAGTCATTTTTTCCTCCCTGGCACTTTCAGAGCTGCCACAGCGAAGCGAGTCAAGCTGTGGGAATGGGGAGGAAGGACGAAGAGATAGCTAGGGGATTGTAGCCATAACAAAATTATTTCTTCTAAGAACCAAGAACTTTCCCATCAGGTGCAAGGAGGTGGAACCTGAGACCAAGCAACCCTTGGACTGTGGCCTGTGGACCATGCGATGGATTGCGTGGGCAGAGGAAAGAAAATTCTAGTTTTAAGTAGGAGAATACCCGAGGGGAAGAAGGGGAGGGATGCTACGGGTTTGCCCGGGTTCAGTAGAAACCATAGCTACCATTATGGCCAGTTTGGAGAACTTCCAAATCCCACCCCTGGCTGGCCCCACCCATCCCTCCCTGCCCCTCCCACCCCTCCGAGGAGTCTCCATGCAGCCCTTTTGGATGCGAGGTAAGTGCAGGGCCCACACAGAGGCTGGGGGGGGGAATGGGCCCCAAAGAAGTTCCAGAATGCCAGGAATGGGCCTCTAGAGGGCCTCCAGAGCCTGGGCAACAGTGGTGGGTTTGTAGGCGGTACATCATGGTACAGGAGTACCGGTGCCTTCCTGGAGCACCGAGTATCGTTCCGGTACAGTGCTCCAGAGAGCCCGCCCACCCACCCGAGCTACTTACCTGTATTTGAGCTCTTCGGCGCTTCTGGGCACACAGCATACAGCACCTATGTGATGCTCCACTGAGCAGCTGGAACGTTGCAGAGGCATTGCGGAGGTGTTGTGGAGGTAAGGATGCATGCACACCCTGCACATGTGTGAACACGTGCTGCACATATGCATTTGGGGGATGTTGGGCCCCGTTGCACCATACTGGTTGCAATGGGACCCGGAACCCACCACTGCTGGGCAAGCAGTTTTCGCTGCTCCAGAGGCTCAAGAAAAGCCTCCAAAAACTCCCCATCCCCCACCCCCTGCCGGGGTGCAGGAGGCCAATTAGGCCATGCCCAACATGCCCATGCCTACCCAGCAACCCTCGGGCACAGAACCCGGTGCTAAAATTTTTGAATTTAGAGTCAGGTTTCCCCAGATGTGCCAATATGACATGTCTAGTAAATCTATACTTTGAGGACCATGCCTGCCTTGGGGTTTTGATTCCGTTGGGTATGTTTCTTGGAACCCTGACAGTGGAGACCACACTACTGTGGATTTACACGAATTAAGTGAAGGTGAGTTTGTATGAGGACCTCTGTCCTGCAATGACCTTAGCTCAAACAGTGATGGGGCCAGGGATGGGATTTAGCCAGTTTGAACTGATTTGGGCAAACCGGTAGCTCCAACTATCAACTGAGGAGCGAACAGATTCACTCCGATGATCAGGTTGGCCCACCCACCTGCCCCTGTGCTTTACTTACCTATATCCTCTCAGCTGATTCATGCGGCGGAGAGGATTGCTGCACCCCAGCTGTGTTACACCCCAGAAGTAACGTGGAAGGTACATTTTTTTAACACTGGTGATTCCCGCGGAGCACGCGATCACTGAACCAGTTGTTAAACTGGTGGATCCCACCACTGGATGGAACCAAAGATTTCTGAGATACTATATCCTGGAGTCATGGGTGAATTACTAACCCAATAATACTTGAATCCCATTGTAGACATGGAAACCCACCAGCATATGTGCTTGCGTCTTCGAGCCAATGTTGGTTCCTGGTGATTGCCTGGACAAGCCCCTGAAGTTATTTTGGCAACATTTTTGGGAATGGTTTGCTCACGCCTTCTTCTTCCTAGGGCTGAGAGAGAAGGACTGGCCCAAGGTCACCCAGCTAGCTTTGTGTCTAAAGTGACACAAAAGCATCTTCTGTTTTATAGCCTGGCCGTTTAACCCCTACACCAACCAGCTCTCTAAAGGTAAAGGTAAAGGTTTCCCTCACACATATATGTTAGTCATTCTTGACTCTTGGGGGTGGTGCTCATCTCTATTTCAAAGCCGAAGAGCCAGCGCTGTCCGAAGATGTCTCCATGGTCATGTGGCCGGCATGACTAAACTCCGAAGGCGCACGGAACACTGTTCCCTTCCCACCAAAGGTGGTTCCTATTTTTCTACTTGCATTTTTACATGCTTTTGAACTGCTAGGTTGGCAGAGGTTGGGACATGTAATGGGAGCTCACTCCATTATGCAGCGCTAGGGATTCGAACCGCCGAACTGCCAACCTTTCTGATCGACAAGCTCAGCGTCTTAGCCACTGAGCCACTGCTGACCCACCGGCTCTCTCCAAAGGCTAAAAGCATTATAAATCTGTCTAATGTCATTCCAGCTTGTCAATCAGAAAGGTTGGCAGTTCAGTGGTTCAAATCCCTAGTACAGGTCTCCTGCGTGGGCAGTGGGTTGGACTAGATGACCTCCAATGTCCCTTCCAACTCTGTTACTGTTTAAACCAAATTTTGTCAGCATGATTTTGTCTGCAAAGCTCTGGCTCACCTTCATTCCTGTCGATATGAGCTTTGAGATGATCCCAAAACAACATTTCCATAGTGAGCAATAACCGTACATTGGTCGGAATCAATAAATGGCCTTCATATAAAATGCACTTAGTGCTGATGTTATTTCTATTCAGATCTTTCTTTTGATACACCTTTGTGTATTGCCTTATAAAAAAGAAAGTGATAACTGTAAAACCTCTTCAAGTTACTTGACTTATCAGGTGAGTTTTTCCTAGAAGAAAGAGGCAACTCATAACCATCCCTTTTTAAAAAAGAAAATACCAAGAATATACATTTTTGTTACAACACTCTAGTGAAGCACTGGGTATATTTACCTAGATCAAAATGAAGGATGAGTTGTGACATGATAGCAATCTTCCAATACTTGAGGGGCTGTCACAGAGAAGAAAGAATCAACCTATTCTCCAAAGCAAAACAGGGCAGGACAAGAAGTAACGGATGGAAAAATATCAAGGGGAGACCCAACCTAGAACTAAGGAGTGATTTCCTGAAAGTAAGAGCAATTAATCCATGGAACAGAAGTTGCCTTGGGAAGTTATGGGAGCTTCATCACCGGAAGCTTTCAAGAAGAGACTGGACTGCCATTTGTCAGAAATGGTGTAGGCTCTCCTGCTTGAGCAGGGGGTTGGACTAGAAGACCTCCAAGGTCCCTTCCAACTCTGTTATTCTGTTATCAAAGAAAGGTCCAATCTAGAACTAAGAAGAAATTTCCTAGCAGTGACAACAATGAGTGGAATGGCTGGGCTCCCAAAAACTGTGAATGTTCCATCTCTGAAGGCTTTTAAGAAGTGTTTGCGCAGCCGTTTGTCCAGAATGGCATAGGGCAGTGATGACTAGTCTTTTTACTTTACTTTATTGTCATTGTACGTATATACACAGTTTACACATACAACGAAATTCACATAACACCCAGAGACCAGGCCCAACATACATAACAATCCCCAAACACACTCTCACCCACCCAAAAAAATCCCTGCCCTTAAACCCCACAAGCATCCACACAACAGCCCAAGTTGTGCTGTCCAACAGCTCATTGATGGTGGCCCTTTAGTTCATTGTTGAGTGCCATTATAGCTCTGGGATAAAAGCTATTCAGAGGACGTGTGGTCTGAGTTTTAATTGTTCTGTATCTTCTGCCAGAAGGCAACATATTAAAATGATTGTAAGCAGGATGGGAAGAGTCTCTGAGAATGCCATGCAACTTCCTCAAACAGCGAGATGCGAAGATGTCATCCAGGGCTGGTAGCTGAAGCCCGGTGATATTCTGGGCAGTTTTAATGATTCTCCGTAGAGCTTTTTTGTTGTCTGCAGAGCTGTTCCTATACCATGCAAGAATGCCGTATGTCAGGACACTCTCAATGGTGTTGCGATAGTAGGACAGAAATAGATGCTGAGATAGATTTGTCTTCCTGAGCATTCTCAGGACGTACAGCCTCTTTTGTGCCTTCTTCACAAGCATGTTAGCATTCATGGTCCATGAGAGGTCCTCCGAGATATAAATGCCCAGAAATTTAAAACTACCAACACTCTCCCATCTCCTCGCCAATTAGGTACAATGGTAAATGTATGTCTCTCTTCCTCCTGAAGTCAATTATGAGTTCTTTAGTTTTTTGGGTGTTGTGTAAGATTATTTTCATTATTTGTCCTCATGTGCCAAAAGCATGCAGGCCTCACTAAAGGCTCTTGGGACCAAAAATGGGGCACGGGGGGTGCCACACAAACCCGTGCTCTCCTGCCTCTGTGCATGCACATGCGACCCCCCCCCCTTGCGCATGTGTACATGTCTCCTGTATGCCTGGCAGAGACCCGAAAATAAGCTGGCCGTCAGGAGGCGCACACGCTATCTAGAGCTACGGCTCACATGCCCGCAGAGAGGGCTCCTCATGCCACCTGTGGCACATGTACGATGGGTGTAGGTCTCCTGCTTGAGCAGGGGACTGGACTAGAAGACCTCCAAGGTCCCTTCCAACTCTGTTACACTCTTCCTGCGACTGAAGAAATGGCAGAGCAAATACCCTTGAAGATTTAAATCTCTGATTTATCTTGGTTTCTTGTTTCTTAAGCAGCCCTGCAGAACGTTAAGTGCCCGGGCAAATGATATTTCCTTATAAATAATAGTTATCGGGTATGCTATGAGACACCAAAGTTGATAGACGGAGAATGGGGAACAAGGGGGGACGCCCACCTTCCCCTAACCCTGGTGTTTATAGGACCAAAGGATACCGCACAATCTGCATCTTGATCAGCCGCCTCACTTTGCAATTTGCCCCACGAGTCACCCAACGGCCGCCTCTCAGCATTCAAACTCCATTAGAGCAAACGTATGCTTTCAAATTTGGGGCCAAGGATCATATGGAAATTGCAGCTGCCAAGCTCGCAAGATGCTCGGGGAGAATAAGAAATCAGCCCTAATGCAATATGGAAATGAGGGTGGTGGGGTACGCAGGAAATGGGATGGGCTGGCATTGAAATGCAGTTAGCATCCGTGCATCCGAGGGTCAAGTGCTTTTGATAAACACCAACGCAAGGATGTAAAGAATTAAGAAAGCCGTGCAGCCCATCCGCGGTGTGTAATTCTCTCTTCTAATGTTGGTGGCATTGACACCAATATCCATGTGCAGAACGGAGGCTCCTTAGGAGCCGTAAATATGGTTTATGGTCCAATTCTGGGACCGCCTAGCTGTTTATAGGTTTCTTGGTCAGTGTTGAACAAGGTACAATTGATCTTACCTGTTCTTTTCATCACCTCCTGGTGGGAAAAGGTGTCTCTTTTATGACTTATCTGATTGTTCAGAGGCTCCATTACAACGAAAATCTAATACACCGCAGTGTGTTCAACTGGTTTCGTACTGTTTCTTCTTTCTGCACGCAGGTGGCAATTGGAAAGTGTCTTCCGCGCGTGGCTACTGCTGAATTGGTCCTGAATCAGATGGGAAAGCTAAAATGCATTAAAATGAGAGCGGACAACCTTAGAGAGCAAACGGAACAGACATAATTTTGGATCGATAGGAGAGAATTTTTGTAGCTCAGGGTTGAACTGTGGAGTCCTTGCTGCTCTCTGAGCTCAGTGGTTGCCTTGCAGAGGTTTAATGACCTTAGTAGTTAAAATCATCAGCGCCAAAAGGGGGAGGAGGAGGAATGTGGGGTGTTTGGTGCTCTCTGACTGTAGTTGTTTCCTTGCAGACATTTCATGGCCCAACTAGGTAACCTCATCAGTACTAGAAGAGAGAGGAGGAGGAGGAGGAGGAGGAGGAGGAGGAGGAGGAGGAGGAGGAGGAGGAGGAGGAGGAGGAGGGTGTGATTCTTGGTGCTCTTTGAGCTTGATGGTTTTCTTTGAGTGGGGTTTTCAGGGAGGAGGAATAGGAAGGGATGGACTGTGGAGTGTTAGATGGAAGAGCTGAAACCTATGCACTAAAATAACGGCGGACAACCTTAGAGACCAAATGGAACAGACAGAATTTTGGGTCAATAGAAGAGAATTTTTGCAGCTCAGGGTTGAACTGTGGAGTCCTTGCTGCTCTATGAGCTCAGTGGTTGCCTTGCAGATGTTTCATGACTCAACTAGTTAGTATCATCAGTGCAAGAAGGATGAGGAGGAAGAGGACGAGGACTGTAAGAGCAAACCCTACTGCATAGGAGATAAATTCCTAGTGTGTATAATCATACTTGGCCAAATAAAATATTCTACTTTCCTTCTACATTCTACTCCCTTTTAGCACTGATGATGTTACCTAGTTGGGTCGTGAAACATCTGCGAGAAAACAACTAAGTTCAGAGAGCACCCAGGATCCTAGAACTTTGCATAACATGTAACATCATGGTTACTCCAAATCGTGGTCATCTAGCAAGGGTCCCAGAGGTCATGTGGCTTCTTAGATCCAGTGTAGCCCATCCAATTGCCCCACAATACCCCAACTGAGCTTGTCTTCCACTTCCCAACTGAGTGTTGGATGGCAACTCTTCGCCAATTTTTATTTTCAAACCTCCTTCTGGCATCTGGCCGCTGCCCAGAGGCAGGCTTGGAAATGAAATCGATAACTAGCAGATTTGACTCTGCTTCACAGCAAGCCAAGTTCTCATTTGTTTCCTAATTTAAGAAAATTAAGCCCGATGAGACGAAGGATTTGGCAGACACCAAGGAAGGATCTGTAGACACCATTGCCAGCACCTTCCTTTGAGTCCACTTCTCCTTTGTCTGCTTGTCTCTATCGCTTTTCCAACGCAACTCTTTCATCCCTTGGAGTAGTGTTTCTCAACCTTAGCCATTTTAAGCAGTGGTGAAATACAATTTTTTTTTACTGCCGGTTCTGTGGCCGTGGCTTGGTGGGCATGACAGGGGAAGGATACTGCAAAATCTCCATTTCCTCCCCACTCCAAAGAAAGGATACTGCAAAATCCTCATTTCCTCCCCACTCCAGGGGAAGGATACTGCAAAATCTCCATTTCCTCCCCACTCTGGGGCCAGCCAGAGGTGGTATTTGCCGGTTCTACAAACTACTCAAAATTTCCGCTACCAGTTCTCCAGAACCTGACAGAACCGGCTGGATTTCACCCCTGATTTTAAGCTGTTGTGGACTTCAGCTCCCAGAATTCAGCATACTGGCTTGGGAATCCTCAGAGTTGAAGTCCACGCAGCTTAAAGTTGCCTGGAATGAGGAATGCTGCCCTGGAGATTCCCTCTACCTGCCAATGATTTTGCCCATTCCCTTGGGTGTCCCTTAGGCTGATACCAAGATGGCAAGATAACTACTGTGGTCTTGGTGGCTTGGAAAAGATGTCCAATTGAAAGCAATAAGAATGGAGTCCCAGATTTTCCCTGGATGGTAAGAGCAAAGATTGCGGAAGACTAGAAGACCTTCTTGATTGATCTTCAATATCATCTTCTTTTAATGACTCCATAATCCCTTGCAGGGTGGAGTCAGGGCAACTGAATGGAACTGAGTGTTTTACCGGCCGGGTGCCCTTCCTGTCACCAATGTGGAGTTTCACTCAGCAAATGTATCCTCATTGTGCCCAGAGAGAGAAATATCTGTCTCTACCTAGGATCAAACTCACAGGCTCCTGATTGCGAGGCGAGAGCTGCACCTCTAGGCCACCGCCCAACTCGATTGATCTTCAATATGACATAGATCAATCCAGAAGATGCTTTTGGCCAGGACAAATGTAAGCTTAATCCATCTTCCCAGTTCAAAGGAAGACATCACCTTGACTGTGTTTTCTGTGGTTCGGTGCTTAGAACTTGGGGACCACTTTTGTGCATCATATCTTTCTCCAAATTGTGTTTTATGCCAGCCAGCAGTTTAGCAATCTGCTTCTCTTCCCAGCACCCCACCCACCCACCCACCAACAGCCCATCTCCCTATAACTGTCTACCTTCTCCCACGTTTATTTCAGCAGTAAAGGGTGCAGCTGTGCTTTGTTGGCCCAGATTTCTGGCACCAAGTTTTTCCTCTGGGTCTCCTTCTCTCCCCACATGCCCTCCTCCCAAACCACGTGCTAGCAATTGACTGGCAGTTGACTGGCAGATTTGCTACATTGATCAAGTCTGCAAACAGGTGCAGAAGAAATTTCTGGGAGAAACCTATTTGAGGCGCTCCTGTCATACATTTTTCCCCTACTGCAACCATAACATGACTCATCTTGCATCCCCGAGTAGTGATAAGGAGAGTGTTTTATGGAGAATGAAGCTGTTGACTCAGGAGTAACTGCCAGAGGATGACAACCAAGAGTTGGGAAATCTTAACTACCTGGCGAATCCTTGCTAAGGTGAATCTACTGCTTCAGTCAATGGAGAGGAGATGCTTTTTCATCAGTCTAGCTTTCAAAATAACTTCATTCACTCATTGTAAGATGGAAAAGACAGGGGCATAATGCAATCCTAAGTTGCATTAACAATCAAGATCAAGTGAGGTACTAATGGTTTGGGCGAACCGGTAGTGGCGATTGGGACCAGGTCGCCAAACCGATAGGGATGGCAGGCTGGCCACATCCCTGAACCAGTTCCCCAGCTGCCCATGCCATTGCTGGCATGTTTTTTTGTCATTCTGCTCATGTGCACAACAATTTAAAGGAAACTGCATATGCACAAGCAATGCACGTTGAGCACACGTGGGAGTGAAGTGAGCAGTGTGTGTGCAAAGCTCACGTGGAGCAAACAGGCAGTAACGCCAGCAGCAACCCACCCCTGTTCCACACCCATTTGCACTCTGATTCAGGAGACCCTGAGGGCACAGATGAACCTCCAAGTGGCCTCACTCAATGACTCTCAGAGAGAGCACTAATGACCAGACGACTGCAGAGGACGATAAATCCTTCCATCCTCCACCATTCACTCAGAACTGAAGACGCTTCTCGGCTAAGAAGCAAAACCTCTTCAAGGACAAACAAAGCCCAGTTGCCTTTCAAAAAAGCACCTCTGGGATTCCAGACAGGGCCCAGGGCCTCTCGATCTTCCAGCCCTTCTTTGCCATGCCATGGCATCTCCAAGAGAAAGCAAGAATGGAGGAAACGACATTCTGGATTCGTCAGCTCACTGTGGGTCGGAGCCAAGCCTGGGAATTGGCAACGGCGACCATGTGGGCTTGCCAGAAAGGCTCCCAAGAGGGAAGCAAAGAATCTGCAACTCCCACCAGGGTGAGAAGGTGGCGGAAGGAAGAAAAGGAAGCTCTGTTCGAAACAAAGTCCCTTTCATCGGCGGGTGAAAAGCTCATTTCCAAGTGCTTACAGTTGCCAAGCAGCTTCAATTTAAAACTCCATATGGTTGGATGTAGGCTTTTTTTGTCTGCAGAGGGGAAGAAAAGAAGAGCTGGGGGGCAGGGGGGAGGGGGAGGACTCGCTCAAGATGATGCCCATTGTGCCCGGGCCCCGTTGTTTGATGGGAGCGTGGGTGGGTGAGGAAGTGCGCAGGGAAGGAAATGCACTCACTGGCATGGGAGGAGGTGCAGGGAGAGAAGATGTTAGTGAGGGACAGGAGGAAGACGGTGCTTTCGTGATACAGATGCTGTGTCAGCCATGTCCCAGAGGAATTAACACAGCCCAAGTGCCAGCAGTACATGCGTGCCAATGACCTAGTCACCCAGGGAGGGGCGATGTATCTCTTCCCAGCCTTACAAAGGAGACCAGCATATCTCTCTCCCCTCTCTCCCCCATCTATCTATCTGTATTTCTGTCTCTGTCTATCTCTATCTATCTCTATATCTATCTATCTATCTATCTATCTATCTCTATATCTATCTCTCTATATCTATCTATCTATCTATCTATCTATCTATCTATCTATCTATCTATCTATCTATCCATATCTATCCATATCTATCTATCTATCTATCTATCTATCTATCTATCTATCTATCTATCTATCTATCTATCTATCTATCTATCTATCTATCTATCTATCCATATCTATCCATATCTATCTATCTATCTATCTATCTATCTATCTATCTATCTATCTATCTATCTATCTATCTATCTATCTATCTATCTATCTATCTATCTCCATCTCTATCTTTCTATATCTTGTCCATTTACCTATCTTTTCATCATCTGTCTTGCCTATGTATCTTTCTAGCTATCACTTACACTTCTTTCTAGCAATCATCTATCTCTCTCTCTCTCACACACACACACAAATCTATCACATCTCTCTATCTATCATTGTTTTGTCTATATATAATCTGTCTTGTCTATTTATCTATCATTCTATCATCTATCTTTCTATCTTCCTTTCTAACATGTCTTTCTATCACCTCTCTTATTTACCTGAATCTATCTCTCCATATCTTTCATCTGTCTGTCTGTCTGTCTGTCTGTCTGTCTGTTAGTCTGGCTGGCTGTGTCTGGCTGGCTGGTTGGCTGGCTCTATCTATCTATCTATCTATCTATCTATCTATCTATCTATCTATCTATCTATCTATCTCTCTATCTATCTATCTATCTCTCTATCTATCTATCTATCATCTATCATATCTTGCCTTATTTCTTTTCCTTGCTTCCTTCCCTTCTTCCTCCCTCCCTCCCTATTTACCTCCCTACCTTATCTATCCTCTAACCTCTACCTATTTAGAGTCTGATGAAGGTTGCCAGCCTCCAAAATTGTCCTGCAGCATCTTTACTCAGCCTTATCCTTATTGACTCTGCTCCCTGCCACCATCCTATACAGCTATAAAAGTTCTGCGCAGACAACGGGTGATCCATCTGGTCCTGGGCGATCATGAGGAATAGATTTACAGGTAGTCCCAAACCACCTCCGGTCTCTTTTCTTCTAAACTAATCCTCCCCTTTTGCCTCCTTTGCTCACCTCTCTGATGCGCACATGCTGCAAAATATGTTTCCCCAAATGTTCGCTCAGCACCGAGTGTTTAATTGCCGTCGTCTATTTCCATGGCCATTAAGCCCAGGCTAGGGAGGGTTTTTGTCTGGATGCAATCTCCCCAAACCAAGTGGGCCTCTTCTTGAGAAAAGCCAATTCAGCCGATTCCGCCAGCAATATTGTTGATAAGCCATTGTGTAAATACAACAATGGGAATCAATTCCACCACACAGCCTGCTTCGCTCATTATTGTAAATTGTGTTTAGGAAGCCACGTTGGTGAACTCGGAGCAACCAGGGTGAGAGGCTATCTGGAGGAACGGAGAGGAAGAATTAATTAGGACAAACTCAACAAAAGGAGCTGATTGGAAGTTTTACACACACACACACACACACACACACACAGAGAGAGAGAGAGAGAGAGAGAGAGAGAGGCAGGCAGGCAGGCAGACAACACACACACAAAAGGAAGCAGGAATTGTAGATTTCAAGATGGTTTTTTTAAAATTCAAAACCATTTATATTTATGAGAAACTTGGAAGGAAAGTTTCTTTCCAGGCCAAGATGCTTTCACCCAGGGGTGAAATCCAACAGGTTCTGACCAATTCTGGAGAACCAGTAGCAGAAATTTTGAGTAGTTTGGAGAACCGGCCAATGCCACTTCTGGCTGGCCGCAGAGTGGGGAGGGAATGGAGATTTTGCCGTACCCTTCCCCTGCCACACTCACAAGACACGCCCACAAGCCACACCATGCCCACCAAGCCACGCCCACAGAACCTGCCAGTAAAAAAAATTGAATTTCACCACTGCTTTCACCTTTTGAAATTTTATTTCATTTATTATTTGTGGTGAGCCTTGTGTTCTAGTTCAACTCAGGGATGGAATAACAGAAGAACGGAGACCTTGGAGGTCTTCTAGTCTGACCCCCCCACTCAAGCAGGAGATCCTAAACCATCTCAAACAGTAGTTGGATTCAAGTAATTTAGCAACCACTTCGCCCAGGGTCAGGTTGGCCTTTGTGGGAGGCAACTGCTTCCTGTTGGGGCTCTAAGGAGCCCGGGCATGCAGATGAGGAGTGGCGAGTAGAGAATGGCAAAGCACCCCTCGACATGAGTGACATCAAGTTGGCCACGCCCACCCAGCCGGTCATTAGGCAGATCATATTAGTGGTCAGTGGGATTTAAAATTATGAATTTAGCTGTCAGGCCTGAAGCCATCTTTTCTTTTGGGTCTTTGGCCTGCCACACTTTCTATTATTCTGCTATGCATTTTCTATTGTGGAAAAATGGGAGGGGGGATTGTACGGAGTGAGATGCTATGTAGCTAAAACAAAATTCCTTTCTAGAAAACCAAGGTCATCCTTTGTCTTTGCACCTCTGCACCTGACTGGAACTGGATGGGTGGAACTGCCAGCATGGCAGTGGGAGATTGGACCATGTGATGGACTTGTGGGGTAAGATCTTGAACTTTCAACTGGGTGGGGGAAAACGAGAAACTTTCAGATTCAGGTTTTCCCAGATGTGCCAACGTGGCTCTCTTAATAAATTGGAACTTTGAGCAATACTTTGCCTTGGGCTCTGATTTAATTTTGGATGTCATTTGGAACCCTGACATTAGTAATCCCTGAAGTCCGAAAGATTGGTGACCCCTGCTGCAGACTGTTCTCCATCTCAATTCAAATACACTTCTCTTGAAGACTGGCCCAAAAGATACCAGAATGGTTTGGTTGTTAAAAAGTTACCAGTTGAGCATAAAAAAGCAACAACATTGGAGTGGGAATGTGTCCATCAAGCTGATCTCACATCATTCTTTGACCAGGAAAAAAAATGGCTATAAGTGAGAAAGAGGTATTCACTTTGATGCTTTTTTCCCTATCGACCTCTTGGCCCTCCTCTCACCCCTGAACAATCTCCTTTCCCTCTAATTACTTGCATTTCAAATTTAATTGAGACAGCAACTTTGGCATAAATATTAATTAGGCACAAATGTATGCAGAATAGGTCAGGGGGAGCCACTTCAAATGGAAGATAGGAAGTCGTGTTTCCTTCTTTTTCTTCCATTCTCCAATTAAAATCTCCCTCCTTCCTCCAGCTTTTTCATGGCTTCCTGAGACCTGAAGACTTTCTCTCTCTCTCTCTCTCTCTCTCTCTCTCTCTCTCTCTCTCTCTCTCTCTCTCTCTCTCTCTCTCTCTCTCTCTGCAATCTTCTTCTCTTTTTTTTTCTATCTTCTCTGTGACATCTTCAGAACTTCTTCAAAGTCAGGACTTCCTGTGGGCGTGGCCTGTTGCCGAGGAGGGCTCCACCGAGCTCCTCAGAGATCTGGTCTGTATATCTAAATAAGATCATAGATAGCACCCCTTTTTGGCTAAGAGAGGGGCAGGGAGGACAGCTCCGTAGGTTAGGGTCTATTCGTAAGCCACAGCCTTTTTCTTTTTTTGGCTGTGGAAGAGATTAGATCCAGCCGAAGCGGAGCCTTTATCTCCGGCCAGTTCTTCTCAGCTGCCTTTTTTTTTTTTTTTTGGCAGCCCCAGACAGGCTAGCCCCCCCCAGGACAAAACAAAGTTTTTTTCAAGCTAGAGTTGATACGGGAGGGTACCACCCCTGTGAGATTTATGCTTTTATTACTATCTTAAATACCAGCACCATTTGTCTTAAAGACTTCTTTGTTTAAATAGACTTTAAAATGGCGATTTCTCTCCGTGGATGATTACTGGATGTACTTAGCCGGGCTTATCTTCCTGCAGACCGCTCCTTAACAAAATAAACTCTTTTTCTTTGGAAATAGAGGGGAGCGAAGCACTGCTTACTTGTTTATCTATTATGGCACCCAGATCAAAGAAACGTCTTGCTACAAATGTGTCTAAAGAATTTAAACAATCTTTTTTGGAAACTCAGCCTTTGTCTCCTACGCCCTCTACTGGAGAAGTTTTAACACAGGAATATCTCTTTAAAATATTTAATGCCCTTAAGCAAGAACTTAAGGAATTTGTATTGCAACTTTATGAGGATCTAAAATCTAAAGTTAATCAAATGAAGGCGAATACGTTTGCAGCCGTGTCTGCCCTGTCAGATTACTCTGCTGAAATAGAGAACAGATTGGAAAGTCTGGAGAAGGCTAATTTTGATTTGACTACCAATATTCAAATTTTACAAGAAAAAATTAGAAATAACGAAGAACAGCTTATGACGCTAAATTTTGATAGGAGGGCATTTTCAATAAGAGTCAGAGGATTCCGTGAAAAGGAGCAAGAGAATTTGAAACAGACATTTGCTGAAGCCTTCAGCCATGCGCTGGGAAGCCCGGGACTTAACTTTGATTGGCAGATTCGGAAAATCTATCGCCAGAACTCTTTGATAGCGGAACAGCGACAGCTCCCGAGGGACATAATTATACATTTCTCTACAAAAGAATCTAGAAACGCGATTGTGCAAAAGTTCCATAATAACAGTCTCCGAGTTGATGACCAGGACGTGATTGTCTTCAAAGATATACCTTTCCAAATGTTGAGAGCAAGAAGGGACTACGCCTTTTTAACTAAAGAGCTTAGGAGTCAACAGATTCGATACAGATGGGAGGCCCCTGCCGGCATCACGGTTACATTTGAGAATCAAAGATTTCGTCTTAACTCTGTTTCGGAAGCTCAAGATTTTTATTGTAGGATTCTGAAGGCGGGACTTCCTGACGCGCTTGGAAGAGAGGAGAGACAAGCGGAAGGAGAAAGCAAACGGCTGGCCATGCGGCTGCAAGATGGAGGGGGTAGCCCCTCCTCCCTCGGAGAAGCAGAAGAACGCAGATCGAGAATTTAGATACTTCAAAAGACTTCCTAAAGTTGAGGACTGAATGGGGGTTTGAGACCTCTCTCCGGTAGAAAAAGTGGACTAATTTTTATCAGAAGGGAAAGCTGGGTGAAACTACTTTGAGCTAGATTCTAAAGTAACGTTAGCATAAATCTGATAGTGGTTAAAAGAATGCGGAATGACTTATGTTGTTTAAACTTTGTTAGATGGGACTATTTTAAAATAGAAGGTTAACTGACTCTTGCTGAAAGCATTATTTGAATATGATCCATGCTATTTAACTTTTATTTGAAGGGAAAGTTGGTTGTAATAGTTCTGAGTTATTTTTCAAATAAACGCTAGTATAAATTTGATAGTGGTAAATATTAGACAAGCAAGAGATGAGGGTAAAATGCATGTGGAATGAACTACGTTATTTGTGGTAAATATCAGACAAGCAAGGGATGAGGGCAAAATTTACGTTGTTTAAAGCTTATTAGAACAGGAAGCCGCTTGGGATTATCTTAAGATAACTGTAAAAAGAATGTGGAATGATTTATGTTGTTTAAACTTTGTTAGAAGCGACTACCTTAAAATAGAAGGTTAACTGAATCTTGCTGAAAGTATTATTGGAATATGTGGAATGATTCATGCTACAAATCGCTCTGAGTTATATTTTAAACAAATGGTAGTACTACGTTATTTGTGATAAATATTAGACAAGCAAGGGATGAGGGCAAAATTTACGTTGTTTAAAGCTTACTAGAACAGGAAGCCGCTTGGGATTATCTTAAGATAACTGTAAAAAGAATGTGGAATGATTTATGTTGTTTAAATTTTGTTAGAAGCGACTACCTTAAAATAGAAGGTTAACTGAATTTTGCTGAAAGTATTATTGGAATATGTGGAAGGATTCATGCTACAAATCGCTCTGAGTTATATTTTAAACAAATGGTAGTATAAATTTGATAGTGGTAAATATCAGACAAGTGGGGGATGAGGGTAAAATACATGTGGAATGAACTAAGTTATTTAAATTCTATTAGAAGGGGAAGTCGGTTGGAATTACAGAAATTGATTCCTGTGTAAAGTAATATCTGATCTACGCTGCTTAACTTTACTAAGAAGGGGAAATCGGGTTAGATTATTTTGAATTACTGTTTGAAAAAGGGGTAAAGAAAGATCATTTACGTTGTTTAAATTTTATTAGATGGGAAAGTTTGATTATTTGTCTGTAAAGTTATATTTGAATATATGGCATAAACTATGCTGCTTAAATCTTACTGGAAGGGATCATGAGGTTTAGGAAGGGAACGGGAGAGTCTACAGAAGGTCGGGGTAAATAGCAAAGAAGTAAGAGATGAGAATAAAATATAGATAGAATGATTTATACTATTTAAGCATAGATAAAGATGGGGGGCTGAGATCAACACAAAGAGTGGTTTCTTTTTTTTCTTTTTTCTCTTTTCTCTTTTCTTTTTTTCCTTTTTTTTCTTTATCTGCTTTTCTTTTCTTTTTTTTTTTTTTTTTTTTTTTGATATATTACTTTTATTTTTTAATCCATATGTATACAAGATATCTTAGATAGAAGGTAGTGCCAGGTGTGGACCCTGGGAAGTCGGGAGGATTAGGGATGGGGATTGTGGGGGGTGGGGTGGGGGGGTGTTAATATAGTTTTAATAAGAACAAGAATGTATTTATATACGGTGGTTCCTTTTTTTATTATTATTATTATTATTATTATTATTATTATTATTATTATTATTATTATTTTCCTTGGTTTACTTTACTTTTATCAGATCAAACAACACTCGAACAAAGGCATACACCAAGGAAGGAGGTAGAGGGAAGGAAGAGGGAGGAGTAAGGAAGGAGTAAGGGGAATGTAAGGAGTAAGGGGAATGTAAGGAGGGTGTCTGGGGAGTAAGGGGAGAAGGAAGGCTTGAGGGGAAAGGGAAGTAGGAGGGGAGTGTTAGAGGGAGAAAGGAAAGTTGGAGGGGGTAGATGGGGTGTATGGAGGACGCAAGGGTTAGGTGGGGTTGTGAATGATGAGTTGTGTTTCCTTTTTACTTGTTCGTTTTATTCCCTTTTTCTTTTTTTTTTTCTTTTCTTATAGTAAATACCCTGTATATAAATGATTGCAAATGGAATGTGAAAATTGAATAAAATATATTTCCTGAGAAGAACTTCTTCAAAGGGTGATCTAATTCAGGGAAAATCCTACCAGATTGTTGTTGACAATCATAGGACTGGAAGGGACTTTGAAGGTCTTCTCATCCAGCCCACTATCCAAGACAGGAGTCCTTATAATCAAGAGAGAGGGGAGGGGGAGAGGGGGAGGGAGGGAGAGGGAGAGAGAGAGAGAGACTTCCATATAACAGTG
The DNA here is from genome assembly GCF_051295495.1 of Thamnophis sirtalis. Taxonomy (NCBI): domain Eukaryota; kingdom Metazoa; phylum Chordata; class Lepidosauria; order Squamata; family Natricidae; genus Thamnophis; species Thamnophis sirtalis. The sequence goes on from NW_028261382.1 coordinate 64,855,418, forward strand.
TTGGAAGGGACTTTGGAGGTCTTCTAATGCAACCTTCTGCTTAGGCAGGAAACCCTACACCATTTCAGACAAATGGTTATCCAATATCTTCTTGAAAACTTCCAGTATTGGAACATTCACAACCAGAAGTTGTGAATTCTCCAACACTGGAAGTTTTTAAGGCAAGTTGTTCCACTGATTAATTCTTCTCACTGTCAGGAAATTTCTCGTTAGTTCTAGGTTGCTTCTCTCTGTGATGAGTTTCCATCCATTATTCCTTGTCTGGCCTTCAGGTGCTTTGGAAAATAGCTTGACCCTTTCCTCTCTGTGGCAGCCCCTCAACTATTGGAAGACTGCTATCCTGTCCCCCCGATCCTTCTCTTCACTAGACTAGCCATGCCCACTTCCTGCAACCGTTCATTGTATGTTTTAGCCTCCAGCCCCCTCATCATCCTGGTTGCTCTTATCTTCACTCTTTCTAGAGTCTCTACATCTTTTTTTATAGTGTGGTGACCAAAACTGGAGAGAGAGGGGGGGAGGGAGGGAGGGAGGGAGGGGGAGCCATTTATATGTATATAGAGTAGCATATTCTTCCCTTTTCTTTGAATCAAAGTTTGCCCTGGTTCTAGCTATAATGTACCGAGAACCCAGTCCCAAAACAGTGGTGAATCTTGACCTGACAAACACAGCCATTAATTTGTTAAATTTATTATTTGCATTTAAAATGCCAAGGTTTTAAAGTGCCTAGACCTGCATCTAGGTTGAGATGTCATGGAATGATGGTTGAGAAGACCTTTGTGTCAACCCCACCTTGATCTTCTTTCTCTAGACATCAGATGCAATTACTGTTTAGCTCCCCATTCACACAATGCACTAAATCAGACTAGCTTGTTGGCCCAGCTTAATGGGTGAATCTAGTCTTTCGATTCTTTGTGATTTTGTGAAAAACCCTCCCCCCCCCAATGTTTTAATTCAGTCCCAAGATTTGAGTGTTGTGGGAACATTGCCAGCTGGCTTGCTTCTCAAAGCTGAAAGCCAACACAGGGAAAGTGTTGACTTATGAGAGGTTCCTCATCCTTTCAGCCAGTTCCAGTTTCCTATTCAAACCAGAGGCCAGATTAAACTACTGGGAGGTCATCATGAGAGAGACAGAGATAGAGAGAAACACAAAGAGAGAGAGTGGGGGGAGAGGGAGAGGGAGTGAAAGAGTCAGAAAGAGACAGACAAAGAGATGGAGTCAGAGAGACAGACACAGAGAGACAGACAAATACACACACACAGAGACAGACAGACAGACAGACAGAGGCAGAGACAGTCTGTGTGTGTGTGTGTGTGTGTGTGTGTGTGAAAGAGAGAGGGAAACATACACACAGAGAGAGAGACAGAGAGACAGAGAGACAGAGAGACAGAGAGACAGAGAGAGAGACAAAGAGATGGAGTCGGGAGAGACAGAGAGACAGTCAGAGAGAGACACACACACAGATATATAGCAGGGACGTGCAGTCAGGGGAGGCAGGGGAGGCAGGGCCTCACCACTGTCATCCTGAAAAGAAAAAAAAATTAAAAGGAAAAAGGCTGAGGTAGTTGCTGCCAGAATCACAGTGGATGACTCTGCTTAGTGCTTAACTGCAGGAGGAGGCGAGAGAACCACCTGCCTCCTTTACTCTATCTTTATGATCACTTGAGCAGAGTTAAGCAAGGGTTAAAAGGTGAAACATTCCTTATGCAGAGGAGGCACATGGTTCTCTCGCCTCCTCCTGCACAGGGCAATTTTTTTAGAGGCTTTTTTTAAACAGTTAAGCAGAATCATCCACATGGTGACTCTAGCAGCAACTATCCCAGCCTGGCTTCAGCAGCTCTTGCCTTTTTCTTTTTACATTTTCACATTTTCATCGTGGCAGACAAGAGGAGAGTTGAAATCCTCTGTGACACAGCTGGAAAAGGTATGTGGGTCCTGGGTTGGAGGGACGGGGGAGGAATTCAAAATTATTGGTAAGTAATCGTAATTTGTATTATTATAAGTAATTTTGTGTGTTTGTGTGTGTTTTTTACCCGCCTCTGCTGCCGCGTGGGCTGGCACTTTATTTTTTATTTTTTTAAAGCCATGCTGCCGTGCCTCGCCATAGAGCGGGACCCGCTGTATGGCCGGTGCGGCTGCATGCACTTTAAAATGCCGGCATGCCTTCCGGCCATAGAGCGGAACACATCCTCTTCTTTCTCCCCTCCCACCAAAGCCGCCCCCAAAGCCCCAACGCGGGGGGCTGGCGCTGGCAGACATAGGGCGGCTTTTGCCCACTTGTCTCACCGGCCGTGAACCTCACTGCACGTCACATTAGATAGATAGATAGATAGATAGATAGATAGATAGATAGATAGATAGATAGATAGATAGATAGATAGATAGATAGATAGATAGACAGACAGACAGACAGACAGACAGACAGACAGACAGACAGACAGTTGTTTAAGTGATCATTAAGACCAAGTTTCTTTTAATTATGGATCTATGTGTTCTTGGAGATACCACAGAACATTGTTTAAATAGTTGTGTGTGGTTTATTCTAGCTGTTAATATTTATTCCCTTGGTGCTCTCTGAACTTGGCTGTTTTCTTGCAGACTTTCAATACCCAAATGGGTAATATCAACAATGCTAGAAGTGAATGTTTGCCCTTATCCAGTCTTACCAGTACTGATGATGTTACCTAGTTAGGGTAATGAAACATCTGCAAGAAAACAATCAAGCTCAGAGAGCACCAAGGACTCCTCATTTCAACCCTGAGCTTCCCTTTATCAGTATTTATTCACAGGCTTGTTAAGTTGTGAACTAATTTCATTGAACTGAATTTTGTAATTATTATGTTTTTCTGCTTTATACCAGACCTTGGTAAAGGCACATAAATTATTGTTATTATTCCAATTCAACTAATCATGTGTCACAGCTGATATTGGCTTGTTTTCTTCTTTGTGATTCGAGTCCCATTGAAGATGACGTCTAATTATGTACAAGGTGTCACAGCTTACAGTGAACTGTCATAAGTGGTTTCACATTTGGATAATTCAATTTTTTTGTGTTTGGAACATAGTGCCCCAATAAAAATTAGTAACACTCTCATGAAGGTAAAGGTTCTTGCAGATATGTGCTAGTCATTCCCGACTCTAGGGGGCGCTGCTCATCTCTGTCCAAAGACGTCTCCATGGTCATGTGGCCAGCATGATTCAACACCAAAGGCGCACAGAACGCTGCTACCTTCCCACCAAAGGTGATTCCTATTTTTCTACTTGCATTTTTTACATGCTTTTGAACTGCTAGGTTGGCAGAAGCTGGGACAAGTCATGGGAGCTCACTCTGTTAGGCGGCGCTAGGGATTTGACCCACCGAACTGCCGACCTTTCTGACTGACAAACTCAGCATCTTAGCCGCTGAGCCACTAGAAGCTCATTACCTTCGAGTAAAGTTTTGCCCTTTTTGCAAATTTAGATTCCCCCACCCCCACCCTGAATTACTGTCTCTTGGAATAACTACATCCATAAGGCAAATGTGGCTCTTTTCAATCACAGGAATGGATGACATGCAAAGTTCCAGCTGTTGATCGGCCTGGATTTTTAAATCCATAGTATTTTTTGTTGTCTTTCCAATGATTTTACCTGGGATTTTATATGCCCAGGATTTCTTATTGATTATGTTGAACAATGTGTTTTCTAGGTGTCCAACATGTTAAAATATAAACATCATCATAATCATTATAACTAAGGGACACGGTGGCTCAGTGGCTAAGATGCTGAGCTTGTTGATCAGTAAGGTCGGCGGTTCAGCAGTTTGAATCCCTAGCGCCGCATAATGGAGTGAGCTCCTGTTACTTGTTCCAGCTTCTGTCAACCTAGCAGTTTGAAAGCACGTAAAAAATGCAAGTAGAAAAACAGGAACCACCTTTGATGGGAAGGTAACAACATTCCGTGCATCTTTGGCATTTAGTCATGCCTGCCACATGACCACGGAGAGGTCTTTGGACAGCACTGGCTTTTCAGCTTTGAAATGGAGATGAGCACCATCCCCTGGAGTTGGGAATGACTAGCACATATGTGTGAGGGGAACATTTATTTTTACCTTTAATCATTATAATCATGTACATATAGGCATATATGCGATAATATCAATGGCCATTGAAAAGTATACTATCTTCCATTATAATATCAATTATATAACCATCAAAATATGTAGTCCATATTTCACATAAATCCACTCATCTAACCTCCGTATCTGTCAGCTAACCATTTGAAGAGAAGTTCCCATGTCACAAAATAATCAGAATCTTCTTTTTCTTTGATTTTTAAGATTAACCTATCCATTTCTACACATTCCAGAATTTTTTTTGATTATGTTATCATTTGCATTCTGCATTTTCCCAGTATTGTGCGTATACAATCCTAGGTTTCTGTTAGAATATGTAAAATTAAATATATTACCTTTATTATAATTTCCTGGAAGCATGCCAACAGAAATGTCTCGGGTTCAAGTATGTGTTGTTTTGTCATAGTTTCCAGCCATCTGTATAATTTTTTCCCCCGCTATTTTTTTTTTGCTTTGGGACACGTCCACCACAAATGATAATATGAACCTGGTATTTGGTTGCATTTCCAATATTTAACAGATTTATTTTTATAAATATTCACTAATCTTGCATGAATCTGGGCTTTTTACATGAATGCCAACATAGCAGTGGTGGGATTCAAATTTTTTTCTCTTTTTTTAAAAACAAAGTTTTTAATTTTTTGTTATATATTTTAACTTCTTTTATAAACCAAGTGTTGTCCTGGTCCCCCCCCCCCCAGGACAACACTTGGTTTATAAAAGGGGTGGGGGATTTACATCTTCTATTATGTATAGTACATTTTACATCATATTTCCCTTTTACATTTCAGTCATCTTATTTTTATTCCATATTTTCCCACTTAATTATAATTTTTTCTTAATATATAAACAATATCATCATTTGCCTCTCAAAGTTGATCAAATTTAACATTTCATTTCCATTTATTATTCTGTTTTACTATTAATAACATTTATCTTCAAGTTCAATTTTATATAAAAAATATTCCATTTCATTATCCACAAGTAATAATTTTAATCTATATCCCTCACATTGTATTAAATATAAAATGTTGGCTATATTTACTGAAGTTCTGTGGGCATGACTTTGTGGGCGTGGCAGGGGAAGGATACTGCAAAATCCCCATTCCTTCCCCACCCCACTAACCTGCTTTCCAGCTCCGTTCTCCTGTTCAGGACAACAAAAGAAGATCAACTGGGAGGTTGAGAGGCAGCGGGGGCGGGGGCAGCCTATTTGCCGGCTCTCTGAACTACTCAAAGCTTCTGCTACCGGTTCTCCAGAACCTGTCAGAACTGGCTGAATACCACCTCTGTAACACAGTATCTTCCGGACTGGATTGTGCTTCATTTTGCAATCAATCTGCATAATTTGGGCACATCTGGTCAAAACATGACCAATCTGTCAGGGTCTCAAGTAGTGCATTCCCCAAAAGCAGAACTCCAAGGCAAGTATATTTTCTCAAAGAACATGTTTATTGGATAAATCATATTGGGACAGCTAGTGAAAACCATTTCTAAAAGTCCCTAATTAAAAGAGCAAATATTTCCCTCCTCAGATTTTCCTGGGCACATTGTCCAATTTAAAGTAGCTGGGAGAATGCTTGGTCACTCCTCTCCTCCTTCGCTTGCCATCTGTTGGGATGACCTTGGTTCCCATAAGAATTTTTTTTTGCTTTGACTGGTAGCTGGTCTATCTATTTCCCCCTCCTTTCCCTCTTTCAAAGTTCGTGGCAATGATGAGGCAGGAAACGATGGCTTCAGCCAGGTTTGCTTCAGAGTTGACACAACCGTTTCATCCTTATTGTGACACGGTCGGTACTGACTCTTGAAACTGGTCTGTTACATTTTTTCCTTGATGCCGCCATTTGAGCATAATGCTTATTCTTGATCATCCTTGTTTAATAGACCATTGTCATGCTCCGGAATGTTTAAAAAAATGTTCATGGAGAACTTGGTATTTTCAATTTTCTTTCTTCATTGCAAGCTGAAGTTATCATTAACAATATCTTTGTTATGTGACTGTTTAGAATGTCTCTCAGATCCTTCTGATGGGATTTGTAGATCTGATTAATAGATCCTTCTCAAGAATCTGGACTAGCTAAAGACATTGAACTGTTTCAAGCAGCACAACATTTTGTAGTTGATGAGTTGAATTCTTATCCAATCTTATTGTGAGCAAGTGCTTTTCTAAATACTAGTAGCTGGCATAGTAGTAGTTATTCTACTCATAGGCTGAGCTTCATGCCACAACCTCAATCAATATAACAGAATGACAGAATTGGAAAGGACCTTGGAGGTCTTCTACTCCAACCCACTGCTCAGGCAGGAAACTCTAACCCCAAGATGGCGAACCTATGGCATACGTGCCACAGGCAGCCCACAGAGCCATTTGTCAGTGCACGCGAGGCGTTGCCCTGTCAGCTGGCCAGCGTGCATGCGCTCACTGGCAAGCTGAGTTCAGCCTTTTTAAAAGCCATTTTTAAGGTGACCAGACGTCTGGATTCTCACAGGACAATCACGCTTTCGCACAATTTGTCCCTTGTCCCGGGGCATTCTTAAAAAGATCCGATTTTTGTGACCGGACCCGGAAGTAAGCCTGCCCCGCCCCCGGCCCTGTATACCCGTCCCAGCCGGCCGGTATTTTGTCCCTTCTGTCTCCCCGTTGCTCAGAAAAGCAACTCTGGGAAGGTCCTTTGCTAGCAGGCAGGTTCTAGGACGCCTGCCACCACCAAAGGACCTTCCCGGAGTTGCTTTTCTGAGCAACGGGGAGACAGAAGGGACGCAATCCCCTTTCATTCTCCCTCTGCCTCATTCACTCGTTCGGGCAGCAGAGAACGAAAGAAAATTGCATAGCTGAGGACAAAGGAGCCTGCAGCCTCCTTCATTCAAACGTTCAGGCAGCGGGGATGGGGGGGGGCTTTCTCGCACGCCTTCTTTCTCTGAAGCCACGCCGGATTCAGCAAACCGGGCAGCGCGTGCCCTTGGGATTGTGCAACAGCCGAAGATCGCCTGGTTAAAAAGGAGGAAGAGGAGGCTCTGCTAGTCCGGAGCCCATCCACGGGGGCAGGGATACACACACACACACACACACACACACACACACACAGGGAGGGAGGGAGGAGAGACAGAGAGAGAGACAGAGAGAGACAGACACACACAGAGAATGACAGAGAGAGAGAGACAGAGGGAGGGAGGGAGGAGTGTGTGAGGAGGGGGGATTTTCTAAACCCCATTGAATCCAGAGGAGGGGAGAGAGGGGGGGAGTGTGTGAGGAGGGGGGATTTTCTAAACCCCATTGAATCCAGAGGAGGGAAGAGAGAGAGAGAGAGAGAGAAAGAGGGAGTGTGTGCACAGGAGTGGGGATTTTCTAAAAGTCCCATTGAATCCAGAGGAGGAGAGAGAGAGAGAGAGAGAGGGAGGGAGGGAGTGTGTGCACAGGAGTGGGGATTTTCTAAAAGTCCCATTGAATCCAGAGGAGGGGAGACAGAGAGAGGAGAGAAAGAGGGAGTGTGTGCACAGGAGTGGGGATTTTCTAAAAGTCCCATTGAATCCAGAGGAGGGGAGACAGAGAGAGAGAGAGAAAGAGGGAGTGTGTGCACAGGAGTGGGGATTTTCTAAAAGTCCCATTGAATCCAGAGGAGGAGGAGAGAGAGAGAGAGAGAGAGAGAGAGAGAGAGAAAGAGGGAGTGTGTGCACAGGAGTGGGGATTTTCTAAAAGTCCCATTGAATCCAGAGGAGGGGAGAGAGAGAGGGAGAGAAAGAGGGAGTGTGTGCACAAGAGTGGGGATTTTCTAAAAGTCCCATTGAATCCAGAGGAGGAGTGTGTGTGTGTGTCTGTGTTTGTGTGTGTGTGTGTGTGTGTGTGTGTGTGTGTGTGAGAGAGAGAGAGAGAGAGAGAGAGAGAGAGAGAGAGAGAGAGAGAGAGAGACTATCACTAAGTGTTGTAGCTTATGATTCTTGATGAATGTATTCTATTTTTTTTTTTATGTACACCGAAGACAAATTCCTTGTGTGTCCAATCACACTTGGCTAATAAATTATTCTACTCTACTCATTTCTATTTCAATTCTAATAAGGAGTTTAGCTTCTCTCTCTTGAAAATGTAAGCTAGCATAATGCAAGCTAGCTTTAGCTTTCAAACAGTTCATTTAGTGACCAAGGTTACAATGGCATTGAAAAAAGTGACTGATGACCATTTTTCACACTTAGCGACCATTTTTCACACTTAGCGACCATTTTTCACACTTAGCGACCATTTTTCACACTTAGTGACCGTTGAAGCATCCTCATGGTCACGTGATCAAAATTTTGATGTTTGACAACAGATTCATATTTATGATGCTTTCAGTGTCCTGGGGTCATGTAATCGCCTTGTGTGACCTTTTGACAAAATATAACATTTTTAATCAAGCCGCCCCCCCCGCCCCCCGGTCAATGTTGTCCCTCTTTACCAATCTGAAAATCTGGTCACCTTAGCCATTTTTCACTCTCCTCAGGCTCCAGTAGCTTTATAGAGGCCTTCTGGAGGCTTCAAGAGCTTCCCTGAAGCCTCTGGAGCACAAAAAAACCTGCCCTATGGGCAAAACGGAAGTTCGGGAACGGTTTAAGCCCTCCGGAGGCTTCAGGGACCTTCAGGAGGCTTCCCCGAAGCCTCTGGAGGACTACAAACGACCCTACGAGCAAACCAGAAGTCCTGGTTTGCTCGTAGGGTCATTTTAAGCTCTTCAGAGGCATCTGGGAAGCCTCCTGAAGGTCCCTGAAGCCTCCAGAGGGGCTCCGGGGGGTCAAGGGAGACTGTTTTCACCCACCCCAGGCTCCTATAAAGCCTCTGGAGCCTGGGGAGGGCGAAAAAAGCATGCAAAAAATGGGGGGCTGTCATGTGTGCATGCACATTGGAGGGTTGTGCATTGCATTAAGGGTGTGGCACACCTGCGCATGACCCCCCTGTGCTCCCCCCACTTATGGCATGCGAGCCAAAAAGGGTTCGCTATCGCTGCCCTATCCCATTCCAAACAAATGTTTGTTCAATCTTTTTCACATACAACAGCTACAAATGTACGTATTTTTCAGAGTATAAGATGCACCTTCCCCCACCTAAAAGTGGGTGAAAATTTAGGTGCATCTTATAGACCAAATACGGGCATTTTTGGCCTCCTGAACCCTCTGTGTGTCATGTTGTTTCCCTCACCAACTCCCAGAAGTGCTCCACATGGCCCGTTTTAGTGAAAATGAGCCATGTGGAGCGCTGCAGAGTGCTTCTGGGAAATTGGGTGGGCTAAAACACGATGCGCGGAGGCCCAAAATTATTTTTTCTTGTTTTCCTCCTGTAAATTGAGGTGCCTCTTATAGTCCAGTGCATCTTATAGTCCGAAAAATACAATAATTGGGGAAACGAGATTGCTAATTTTTTTAACCGCTTCAGGGCAGGATTGAGAGACATTTCAATTGGGATTTTTACACTGTCACTGACATTACTCTCCACGGCCCCATCTTCGTCAGCTTCCCCTACGCAAAGCTCACCTTTCAGGCAATCAAAATGGGAAAACAAAGAGGCAGCAGAAAAGAGGGTTGTGTGATGTGATGGCTCTTGTCAGTTGCTAATCGAATTTCTAAGCATCTTCCTGTTTTGTGTCTCTCTGGATTTAATCATTGTGCAAATGTGGATCTCATAATCGGAGATGATGAAGTCCAACAAAGAAGGGGGAGTGAGAATTTGTCTGGAGTTCTTCCTGGATTTTATGGAAGAACAAAGACAAACATTTACTGCGATCATTCAGGGGAAACATTGGAACTTGGCATTAATAGAGCAAGCATTTAATATGTTTTAGATATCTGGGGATATGTCTCAGCTCCTGTATTTCAGAGAGAAGGATCCAAGTCCTAATTCTCTTGGTTTTTTGTTTTTTTTTTATTTACTAGCTGATAACCTGGTGTTGTCTGGGCATTTATTTATAGGGGGAAAATGTCTGGCCCAAACGTAATTTCTAATGTTGGATTTTCCCCCTTACCAGAGGGAGCCCCTTGTGGAGTACTGTGAAGCCATTACAATGGCAACTCCACTGTGCTGCACAGTAGAAGCCATTTTACAGCAGTACAGTAGAAGCCATTTGAAGGCACAACAGGCTGTATCATAACAAAACACACACTCTGAGGAGTGTTAGGGGTGTCTTACCCCCAGAGTATTTGTTTCCAGAGAGTAAGTCATCTGTGTACCAAGTTTGGTTGAAATTGCTCGAGGCATTCCAGAGTTATGCTGGAACATACACACACACATAGCCATTTTTATATCAATAACTTTTTTATTAATATAAATAGAAATAGTAACATGTTCAAAATCTATATAGACAGTGTGTTGTGTGGTGCCAATTCCTTTGAGTAATATTCATCATAGTAATAACAATAGCATTGTCTAATAATAATATAATAACAGTGTTTCCCCATAATATTAATACATATTATTTGTTAAAGCTAATCAAATTCAATAAGTTACAGTGATCAACCCTAATAATAAAATTATTCTTTCTCTTGTAATTTTATACATTCTAACTCCTGTTTCTCTTCTTTAATTCTCAGCTTTCTTGCAGGCTGGAGATACCTAAATAATACAATGGCAGTTTTGCATGTTTGAATACTACCATTAGGAATTGATATCTACGCCCAGGGTTGCATATATCCTGTGAATCAGGTCAGTGAAAAATCTCTGTCAGGCCTGCAGCCATCTTTTCTTTTGGGTCTTTGGCCTGCCACACTTTCTATTATTATTTTACTATGCATTTTCTATTGTGGGAAAATGGGAGGGGGGATTGTACGGAGTTAGATGCTATGTAGCCATAACAAAATTCTTTCTAAAAAGCCAAGGTCATTTTTTGTCTCTGCACCTCTGCACTTGACTGGAACTGGATGGGTTGAACTGCCAGCATGGCAGTAGGAGATTGGACCATGGGATGGACTTGTGCGTGTTGGGGCAGGATCTTGAATTTTCAACTGGGTGTGGAAAACCGGGAAGCTGTCAGATTCGGGTTTTCCCAGATGTGCCAACATGGCTCTCTTAATAAATTGGAACTTTGAGCAATACTTTGCCTTGGATTCTGATTTACTTTTGGATGCCATTTGGAACCCTGACAATCTCCTTGCTTCATGAATATGGGGTTTTGATCTTTCTAAAGCACTCAACTCTGTTAAGGATTCAGAGGCTTTGGGAAGATGGCATCTCCCAAGGGCTACAGTTGGGTTGATTGATACCGTCACGTGGAAGGCATCCACGGTTCCACAGGAAAAAGCTCCAGCAAGACTGTTGCATCGCTCCCGCAGTCGTCGTCATCCTCTTCCTCCTCTCCCTCCTTTCTGCAAATCTCACTCCCTTCTAGCACTGATGACATTACCTAAATGGGTAATGAAACATCTGCAAGAAGCTCAGAAAGCACCACAGTCCTCTTCCTCCTCCTCCTCTTCTTCTTCTTCCTCCTCCTCCCCACTCCTCCTTTCTGCAAATCTCGCTCCCTTCTAGCACTGATTATATTACCTAAATGGGTAATGAAACATCTGCAAGAAGCTCAGAAAGCACCACAGTTGTCCTCCTCCTCCTCCTCCTCCTCCTCTTCTCCTCCTCCTCCTCCTCTTCTTCTTCTTCCTCATCTTCCTCCTCCTCCTTTTCTTCTTCTTCCTCCTCCTCCCGCTCCTTCTCCTTTCTGCAAATCTTACTCCCTTCTAGCACTGATGATATTACCTAAATGGTTAATGAAACATCTACAAGAAGCTCAGAAAGCACTACAGTCATCCTCCTGCTCCTTCTCTTCTTCTTCTGCTTCTTCTTCTACCTCCTCCTCCTCTTCTTCGGCCTCCTCCTCTTCTTCTGCCTCCTTCTCCTCCTCCTCCTCTTCTTCTTCCTCCTCCTCCTCCTCCTCCTCCTCTCCACAAACTCCTCTTCCTTCTAGTACTGATGATGTTACCTCGTTGCATAATGAAACCTCTGCAAGAAAGCATCCAAGCTCAGAGAGCATCCGGGACTCCTCATTTGAACCCTGAGCTGCAAATCTTCTCCTTTATTGTCACCAGACTATATCAGGATCTGTGTTTGACCTTCTTAAGAGTCTTACAGATTAGCAGAATTAGAAGGAACCTTGTAGGTCATCTAGTCCAACCCCCTGCCCAAGCAGGTGACCCTACATCATTTCTGACAAATGGCAGTCCAGTCTCTTCTTGAAAGCTTCCAGGGATGAAGCTCCCACAGTCCATTCCCCAAGAAATTTCCTTACATTACCCTTCCCCATGAAAAACAACCCCCACGTGCCAAATATACCTGGAGTTAAACTCTTGTAGGTTGTGCCTCTTCTGTATTTATTTATTTATCTATTTGTGGCATCGTTTTCCTTCATTGCACCAAAATCAATAGTATTCTTTTTCTCTCTGAAAGCCAACCATGATGCGCCGTTTCATCTCCTGAATTCCAATGGGGTCCGCTGACTGAGAATTAATCACTTCTGAGTTTGTTGGGAAAGTGCGGGGAGAAAATGTCACTTCTAAGCATCTGGCTAGGGAAAAAAAGATATATCTATTCTAAGCTCAAAGTTCTCTTACGGCAGAAATTCCTGCAAAAAAAAGGAGTTTGTGGAATGTTCAAAAATCCCAGTTTAGATCTTGTTCTTTACACAAACTATTTTATGGGGTGTTCTAACAGAATAGCAGAGTTGGAAGGGACTTGGAGGTCTTCTAGTCCAACCCCCTGCTCAAGCAAGAGACTTATCTCTCCTTCTCCTCCCTCTTCCTTCTCTTCCTTCTCCTCCTTCTCCCTTGCTTCTCCTTCTCTTTCTCCTCCTTCTCCTTCTTCCTTCAACCTCTTCCTTCTCCTCCTCCTCTTTCTCCTTCAGTCAGTTTTCACCAGCCTGTGCCAATATGCTATATCCAATAAAACTATTATTTGAGGAATCTACCTGCCTCGGACTTCTGTTTGCTGTGGGTGTATTACTTGGAACCCTGACATCTCCTCCTCCTCCTTCTCCTTCTCCTTCTCCTTCTCCTTCTCCTTCTCCTCCTCCTCCTCCTCCTCCTCCTCCTCCTCCTCCTCCTCCTCCTCCTCCTCCTCCTCCTCCTCCTCCAAACAACAGAATAACAAAGTTGGAAGGCACCTTGGAGGTCTAATCCAATCCCCTGCTCAAACAAGACAATATTTTCTCCTTCTCCCCCTTCTCCTTCTTCTCCTCCACCTTCTCCTTCTCCTCCTACTTCTTCCTTTCTCCTCCTCCTCTGAATAACAGAATAACAAAGTTGGAAGGGACCTTGGAGGTCTCCTAATCCAACCTTGTGCTCAAGCAGAAAACCCTATATCACTTCAGAAAAATGACCATCTCTTTTTAAAAAATCTCCAGTGATGGAGTAACCACACGTTCTGAAGGCAAGCCATTCTACTGATTCATTGGTCTAATTGTGAGGAAACGTCTCCTTAATTCTAGGTTGCTTCTCTCCTTGATGAGTTTCCATTCGTTAGGTCTTGTAAAGCCTTCAGGTGCTTTGGAGAACAGGTTGACCCCACCCATTGTGGCCGATATTGGAAGGCTGCTATCATGTCATCTCTAGACCTTCCCTTCATTAAACCAGACATACCCAGTTCATTAAAATAGATATGCCCCTACCCAATGCTATTCATGGCTGCCAGAAGGTATGCACCAGCATAAAGCTTAGCCAATGAACCTTGAGTGTTTTGCAAGGAGAACCACCTGATCCATGGATCCCATCTAAAAAGACTCCGTGGAACTCAGAGGCCTGGGTGGGCAAAGGACTAGATTTCTGCTGACAAGAGTATCTATTTCTGTTGTGTTTCATTCTAAAAAACATCCATCCATTAGCTGCTGGCTCTGGACCAATGGTTCACCAGGACCCCAGAGTAGCAACTACATGATTGCAATGACTAGAGGGAAATGAAGTCCCCTCTTCCGTCCTAAAAGCATTTTTGAATGCTAGCCATGACATTCTGCCTCTCCTGCTCCCAAAGCTTGTTGGAGTTCTATAAGATAATTTGTTTTACCTCCGGAGATCATGATTTTCCTCCCGACATTGCGGATCCTTAAGCAAAAAAAAACAAAATAATTGGAAAGGATGAATAAGCTTAGATGGCTGGTTTGAAGGTCAACCATGGCTAAAGAGTTGAGCTTGGCCAATACACAAAGTACATTTGTGTTCTGACCTAGGCTTGCAGAGAAAGTATAAGTCACAATCTTAGTCCCAAAAACTCTTTTTTTATTGATATGGCTGTAAATTATGGTGATTCACAGCCTGTGAGGCTTCACCAACAGTCTGTGAAGGTTCCCACAGATGTCTGCTCGAGTTGCCAGAGTCTTTCAGGGGAATGTTGATAAACAGCCACCTTATCTCAATGTGAATGCTGCCAGAGACCTAATTGCCAAATGCAGAGCAAGGCCAAACTTAGCACAGAGTCAAATAGAACTTTTCAAAGCTTGAACCGACCAGATGAACTAATTGCTTCCTGCAAAAGCTCACATCCCATTCGCTCCTCTTTTATGTCTTATGGGAGGGGCCAATATCTCCAAGCCTTACTCCCAAGTCGACCCTGGTTTTTTAATTGTTCTTGCCTTCTGGCAGCTCTGAACATCTCCACACTGGGAACAGACCCCTGCTGTTCTTCTGCTTCACTGATGTCAGACTCCAGAGGCTCCAGAGGCAACAAATAACTACCAGATGGCCTTGGTCCCCTCTGTGCCTCAGATGCAGAGCCCTCATCTGACCCTCCCCAGACTCCAGGACTGGCCCATGCTCCTCCCCAACCTCCTCACTGTCCAAATCTGCTGCCAGCTCTGCTGCCCACTGGCGGGCCACAACAATTTGATGCTGAAGAACTACCAAGTTGAGGTGGTCATGTGCGCAGAAAAAATGGACTTGGTAAGTCTTGGTGGGGTAGAAAAGAAAGTAAGAAGGTGTCCGGAGTTCAAAGAAGGAAATGGAAGGAATCAAATCAAGGAGACCTGCAATTAGATTCAGGGCCCAGCAGAGATTATACGACCTGAGACTTCTCAGGAAACAACGGAATGAAAAACCACCGGTGACCTATTGCTGCACCATAGAGAGTATTTTAACTCACTGCATATGTGTCTGGTTTGCCAATTGCACAGGAGCAGATGGGACAGCACTCCAGAGAGTCAACGTCATTGCCCAGAGGACCATAGGATGCTCTCTCCCCTCTTTGGAAGAGCTTTATAGCTCCCGCTGCCTTAAGAAAGTTCAAAGCATCCTTAAAGATCCACCTCATCCTGGGCACCCTTTTTTTTTTAACTATTACCATCTGGCAGCCGGTACAGGGCAATAAAAACAAGGACAAACAGGCTGAAAAACAGCTTCTACCCCAGGGCAATAGCTATATTGAATTCTACTGTATAGTGCAATATCAGGTTTTCAATTTCAATTATACAGCATGTGAAGGATGTGTGTTTGTGTTTTTATTTTTATAGTTCTAATGCACATTGAAGACAGCATTTAATTCCATTGTATCATGTGCAATGACAATAAAGTAAACTAACTAACAAAAGTGAAAGGTTAACTCCCTAGATAAATAAGAGTCTTTGGGAAATCTGGTAGGCCAGCCCATGGATTTATGCAACAAACTTACTATGGCAGGAACTCTGCCTGATGGACACTCAAGATTTTACTGGGATGAGATCCGGCTTGCAAAATTTCACAGGAATTCTTCCACTTAGAAGATGATTTTCTATTTAATGCTTGGGACTCTTAAGAATCTCTGTGGAATCTCTCTCCTGGAAAAAGAAAACTGAGGAAACAAAGGTGTTGTGGCCTCTTGGCCGCCAGCCCCTCCAGCAGCCAAATCAGAGGAGGAGGTGTCAGGGAGTTAGGGTCAGCATCAAGGCAACCTGGAGCTCTGAAGGGGAAGAGGAAATGGAACTGTCAGAGAGAAAGAGACAGAGGCAGAGCCTGGGCTGTCCGTCAGCCCTCAGATGGAGAATCAACAGCCCCCAGGTCTGGAGGTGGTTGATGAGAAGATGAACAGCTGGGTCCAGTGCCTGATGTGCAGATGCACAGAAGGCAGAGGAGAGGAGAGCAGTGGAAATCTATGGGCTGGTTCTTGGGACAGAAGAGCCACCACTCCTAGCTCTGGGGATAAAAGGCAGGGGGCAGAGATAAATAGATGCGGCAGACAACTATTCATCTCCCAGCCAGATGGACTTGTTAGCCTTCAATGAGAGAGAAACTTTTTGCTGATGCTCCTCATAAAGGAATCATTGATTTAACTACAGAGAGTTTGCCGTGTTTTTGGAACTGGGTCAGAACAAAAGGACTGTCCATCTCTCTTGAATGCATGTCTTGATGCTCCATTGAAAAAGTCTCGATAGATCATTGCAATCCATTTCTAGGAAACTTAAGGGGTTGAATATAATCTACCAGATTTTGCAACTTATCCGGGTTATGGAAGAACTAGAAACTTTCCTTTCTAGGGTGACCTCTCCTTCCAAAACTGAACTCCAGCATATGAATTGTGCTGCAAATGGCTCCTTGGAAGGCAAGCCATGACCAAGAATTTCAGCCACTCTCCTTCCAGGAATCCCACAAGGGCACAATCAAATTCCTTCGAATCTTGGCTGTTGGACAATACAAAAATAAATAAATGTATACCTTTGCCCCCAGCCACTGGGGAGGTAGCCACAGCCACCTTTTGTGGTCCACCTGTGGGGCTGGCAGCAGAGTCAGACAGTGAGGAGGTTGGGGAGGAACATGGGTCAGTCCTGGAGTCTGGGGAAGGGGACTAAGGCCATTTGGTAGTTATTTGCTGCCTCTGGAGTCTGACATCACCGAGGCAGAAGAACAACGGGAGCCTGTTCCCAGTATGCGCAGAGCTGTCAGAAGGCAAGAACAATTAAGAAAACAGGATCGACTTGGGAATAAGGCTTGGAGATGATTGGCCCAGAGATGGGTTGCAAATCCCAATGCTATTGGTTTGCTCATGCTCATGTGTGTGCTTGTGCACCACATTTCTGAGCATGAGCAGAAGCATCTGGGTGAGTAGGCAGAGTCTCCCGCCTCTGCCACTACTGGTTCACTCGATCTGGGCCGAACCAGGAGCAACCGACCTCTGGATTGACCCCTCCCATAACACATAAAAGAGGAGCAGACGGGACATAAACTTTTGCAGGAAGCAATTAGTTCATATGGTTGGCTCAAGTTTTGAGAAGTTCTGTTTGATTCTGTGCTAAGTTTGGCCTTGTCGGCATTTGGCAATTAGCTCTCTGGTAGCATTTCAAGGGAGATAAGGAAGCCTAAGTAGAACACCATAGTGAAAGAAGAAGAGCCGTAACTCCGCCATCATCTAGTTCTGGGTTCTGGAAGTTCTCTCTTGAGTTCCAGACCTTCGTAATATCTCTGAAAATCACGTCAGCAGCTCTGAAGAGCTGTTGTGGAAGGTGATCCCAAAATAGACAAGTCAAACGTAGGAGACACTTTCCTATGACTAATAATAGCGCTTTGTTTCCCTAATGGTAATGGCCAGAATAATTCTCTGCTTTACATTTGGGAGCCTATAGCAAAGATGCCCAATTATCTGTGAATCTGTAGGCATTTGCTTGGTGTCAGGAGCAGCTGGCATTTTTGAGGCAATCTTGTTGTTTTCTCTTCATTAGAAAGGAAAGGATTCTCTTTCCTTTATGTCCACACCAGAGGTGGTATTCAGCCGGTTCTGACTGGTTCTGACTGGCCTCATTTCAATCTATTCTCTGCCTCCCAAGTCCCAGCAGATTGGGAAGAAATGGGGATTTTGCAATAACCTTACCCTGGAGTAGGGAGGGAGTGAGGAGGGAATGGAGATTTTACAGTATCCTTTCCTTGGACTGGGGAGGGAATGGAGATTTTGCAGTATCATTCCCCTGGAGTTGGGAGGAAATGGAGATTTTACAATATCCTTCCCCTGGAGTGGGGAGGGAATGAGGATTTTGCAGCATCCTTCCCCTGGAGTAGGGAGGGAGTGAGGAGGGAATGGAGATTTTACAGTATCCTTTCCTTGGACTGGGGAGGGAATGGAGATTTTGCAGTATCATTCCCCTGGAGTTGGGAGGAAATGGAGATTTTACAATATCCTTCCCCTGGAGTGGGGAGGGAATGAGGATTTTGCAGCATCCTTCCCCTGGAGTGGGGAGGGAGTGAGGAGGGAATGGAGATTTTACAGTATCCTTTCCTTGGACTGGGGAGGGAATGGAGATTTTGCAGTATCATTCCCCTGGAGTTGGGAGGAAATGGAGATTTTACAATATCCTTCCCCTGGAGTGGGGAGGGAATGAGGATTTTGCAGCATCCTTCCCCTGGAGTGGGGAGGGAGTGAGGAGGGAATGGAGATTTTACAGTATCCTTTCCTTGGACTGGGGAGGGAATGGAGATTTTGCAGTATCCTTCCCCTGGAGTTGGGAGGAAATGGAGATTTTACAATATCCTTCCCCTGGAGTGTGGAGGGAATGGAGATTTTACAGTATCCTTTCCTTGGAGTGGGGAGGGAATGGAGATTTTGCAGTATCCTTCCCCTGCCATGTCTACCAAGTCACACCCACCAAACCACACCCACAGAACTGGTATTAAATACATTTGAATCAGGGGTGGGTTTCTCGCCCCGTTCCAACCGGTTCGGTTGGAACGGGGCCGGCAGCGTCCTCGTGTACGCGTGTGGTGCACGCGTGCACGCGCGCAGTGCACGCATGCTACTAGCGTCTGTGCGATGCTCCAGCTGCTCCTGGAGGATCGCGCAGGCGCTGTATGCGTCCTGCGCATGCGTGGAAGCGCAGAACTCATCAAAACCGGGTAAGGAGCGCGGGCGGGCAGGATCTTCGCCGTTCCCGGAAGTTACTTACTTCCGGGTTCGCCGACCAACCGGTTCGCAGGGACCGCCGCGAACCGGTTGAAACCCACCCCTGATTTGAATCCACGCTCATGGTTTCATGGGAACCGATGAACACAGATTAAGGCTAGAAGGAGGCCCCAACTGGGGTTCGTGCCAGCTTTGGTTACTCAGAAAGGGGTGTAGTAACCTTGCCAAAGTGTTTTTGTTTGGAGCAATAAGAAAACAGCGTGTTGCCATGCCAAACCATGTCAACACTATTGCGATGCTGACCTATTGCCATTCTGAATATCAATGAACTCTGAATAATGTATAAACATGTAAACTTTCTCCAGCTGAGCTCAGCTCCTAGCAGCTAGTCCTGCTCTTATAACCGTCATTTAACCCGAAATTACAATTCTGAGTCACGCTGGTCATTAAGCGGGTTGTCCTGCAACCACACCTGATATTAGGATATTTTGTATGTGTGTGCGCATGCGTATGTGTATGTCTGTGTGTGGTGGCGGTTAAGGGAATCCATTGTCTGCAAGTGGTGTTACTTGCTAGAAACTGGAACTAAATATCTGTTTTGGGCAACAACAACAAAAAGTAAATTGCAATTATGTGATTGTGGGACAATGTGAATGGGTGGGAGGGAGGGAAGGAGGGAGGAATGAGAAAGAGATAGGAGGGAATGATGGAGGGAAGATAAAGAGTTGGGAGGCAAGGAGGAAGGAAGGAAAGAAAGAAGGAAAGAAGGAAAGAGAAAGATGTGAAAGAGGGAGGGAAGAAGGGAGGGAGGGAGGAAGGAAGAGGAGGGAGGAGAAAGAGATGGGAGGGAGTGATTGAAGGAAGATAAACAGATGGGAGGCAAGGAGGGATGAAGGGAGGAAAGCAGGAAAGGAAAGAAGGAAAGAGAAAGAGATGTGAATGAGGGAGAGAGGGAGGGAGGGAGAGAAGAAGGAAGGAAGGCTCTTGGTATGTTCATCCAAATTTATTTCAGTGTACTTTATGGAAAATTTCTGTGCGCATGTATGCCCTGATCAAATACATCAAGAAAAGCAATATTGCTCTATTTGTAGTTGAGTTTCAACTTTATTTTTGCAAGATACTTTACTAAAATACAGATAGAGCACAAGGCTGAATGTACAGAATCTCACATGAGGAAGTAATTCTCATGCGAGTAATTTTTGCCCTGTTTATTAATGGTCACGTGCCTATTATTTTAAAAAATGTAAGAAACCCCAAACCACAGGGAACTGTACCACACGGGGACTTCAGGGGAAAAAATGTATTTAAGTAATCTGTAAACCGGAATGCAATTATGAGCAGACAGTTGCATATTTCCAGATAATTCAGAGCTCTTATGCAAACACAGAGCCTGCAGAGCAAATGGTGCTTATTAGGGAGAAAAAAACTGTGTGCAAATCTATATGCATAATTAGAAATAGCATATAATGTACTTTGGACCAAAGAGACTTGCCTGCAAAAAAAGGGGGTTGGGATATATTACGCATTAAAGGGGTCTAACTGGGTGAAATGCATGTGGAAAGGGGTAAAACAAAGGCAGGTTTTTCAACTATCATCAATGATACCATATATAGCAATAGCAGTTAACACTTGTGTTTTCCAGCCCTCTCTAAGCAGTTTACAGAATCAGCCTCTTAGCCCCCAACAATCTGGGTCCTCATTTGACTCACCTCAGAAGGACAGAAGGCTGAGTCAATCTTGAGCCTGCTGAGATTCGAACTGCCAAATTGAAGGCAGCCTTCAGGCAGCAGAAGTTGCCTGCAGTACTGCACTCTAACCACTGTGCCACCTGGGCTCATATCAGGCTTATTATAGTGCTTCCTAACCAGAAACTAAGGATTAAAAGTCCATTTCCGTTAGTCTGGAAATTCCCAATCTGCCACAGACATTGGAAGCTCTCTGTATCCAATCAATACTTCATTATCATCTTGGGACTATCAAGCTCCCGGCGTCATTAGAGAGGCTGTCACATTGAATCTTGGTAACGACTTGTCTTTGGATGCTTAATAGCAAGTTGGTTTAAGGAAAATCGCTTTACTAATTTTCTAATGATGCAGGTGGTTAGAGGGCAAAATGAGAGGGAAGGAAGGCCCTAAAGGGGGGGGGAGAGATAAAGGATTCCCAGAGTTGATTTTAGGTAGGGAAAAGGCGCATTCGAAATTAAGCGATGATTTCTAATTCTTATGAACCAAACCCATGCACTCCGCTCAGTGCTCTGTCTGCTTGTGTGTGCGCTTGCCTTCAAGCCAGGTGGAATGTTAGTTTTCTTGCAGGGGTTTTCAGAAGTTGAAGGGGTAGGAAGGACGGGAGGGAGGAAGGAAGGAAGAGAGAGGTAGGAACAGGGAGGGAGGGATTAGGAAGGAAGGAAGGAAGGGTGGAAGGGGATAGGAACATAGGGAGGGAGGGAGAGATGGGGAAAGAAGGAGGTAGGAATGTAGGGAGGGAGGGAGGGAAAGAGGGGGAAAGAAGGAAGGAAGGGGGTAGGAATGTAGGTAGGTGGGAAGGAGGGAGAGGGGGGAGGAAGGTAGAAAGGAAGGAAAGAAGGAAGCAAGCAAGCAAGGGGTTAGGAATGTAGAGAGGGGGAGGGAAGGGGGGAAGAAGGAAAGAAGTTGAAGGGGTAGGAAGGAAGGGAAGAAGGAAGGTAGGAAGAGAGAGGTAGGAACAGGGAGGGAGGGGTTAGGAAGGTTGGTAATTAACCACACTCAATTAACTGCACTCAACCTGTAGTCCTCAATGGAACTGCATCTTCATGGAGGGAAGTATGCAGTGGAGTACCCCAATGCTCTGTTTTAGGCCCAGTACTCTTCAACATCTTCCTCAATGATTTGGATGAGGGAATAAATGGGGAACTCATCAAATTTGCAGATGACACCAAGCTGGCAGGAATAGCCAACACTCCAGAAGACAGGCTGAAGATACAGAAGGATCTTGACAAACTTGAACATTGGGCACTATCTAATAAAATGAAATTCAATGGTGAAAAGAGTAAGGTTCTACATTTAGGCAAAAAAACGAAATGCACAGGTACAGTATAGGTGCGACCTTGCTCAACAGTAGTAACTGTGAGAGGGATCTTGGAGTCCTAGTGGAAAACCATTTAAATATGAGCCAGCAGTGTGCAGCAGCTACCAAAAAAGCCAACACAGTTCAAGGCTGCATAAGCAGAGGGATAGAATCAAGATCACGTGAAGTGTTCATACCACTTTATAATGCCTTGGTAGGGCATACTTAGAATACTGCATTCAGTTTTGGTCACCACGATGTAGAAAAGATGCTGAGACGCTAGAAAGAGTGCAGAGAAGAGCAACAAAGAGGATTAGGGGACTGGAGACTAAAACATATGAAGAACGGTTGCAGGAACTGGGTATGTCTAGTTTAATGAAAAGAAGGACTAGGGGAGACATGATAGCAGTCTTCCAATATCTCAGGGGCTGCCACAAAGCAGAAGGAGTCAAACTATTTTCCAAGGCACATAAGGGTAGAACAAGAAGCAATTTGTGGAAATTAATCAAGGAGAGAAGCAACTTAGAACTGAGGAGAAATTTCCTGACAGTGATAACAATTAATCAGTGGAACAGAAGTTGCCTCCAGAAGTTGTGAATGCTCCAGCACTGGAAGCCTTTAAGAAGATGTTGGATAGCCATTTGTCTGAAACAGTATAGGGTTTCCTGCCTAGGCAGGGGGTTGGACTAGAAGACCTCCAAGGTACCTTCCAACTCTGCTATTGCATTGCATTGCATTGGTAGGTAGGTAGGAAGGGAGGGGGTAGGAATGGAGGGAGGGAGGGAGAGTGGGGGAAGGAACGAAGGAAGTAGGAATGTAGGGAGGGAAGGAGGGAGGGAGGGAGGGAGGAAGGAAGGAAGGAAGGAAGGGAGGGAGGGAGGAAGGAATATCCCACCTTTTTGTTCAGCGTGAATCTTTGATGCCCAAGTTTCTCCTGGTTCTTCCCCAGATAAAGAGTCCTTGGCTCCCCTCAGAAATCAGACAGGGCCTGGTGAGTGGGCTGGCATCCAATTATTCTTCCACCAGTTAGATTGAGGTGAACCGCAGCATGACTGAGGTCAAGTGAGGGCAAGCAAGTGAGGGTGAAAGAAAGTGAGGGCAAGCAAAGGCGTTGGACTCAAGCACTCATAAACAGAATTTACCTCTTCCCTCCCCCACTTCCAAGAATAATAACAAAAAAACAATTTTTCCCATCAAAAAAATCCCTGTTCCCAAATTACTCCCAAGAACACCTGGCATCCACATCAAGAAAATTTAGGAATACTTTTTTAAAAGATACCCTTTCCTTCTCTCATTGTGGCATCAAAAAAATGCTAAAAGGCTCAGGATGCTTGACATGTCAGAATTATCCACATCCTCCGGCATGAAAAGCAAGACAGAAAAAGATTTTTTCTCTAAGTCAAGCACTTAAATTGGTCCGATCCCCACCTTACCCCTTCCTCTTCTTTCTTTTAAAAGTGCTTTCTTTTCTGTTATACAAGCAATTATCATCAGGTAGTGTAATGCACCGAGAGAATAAAAAAGGAATGCCATTTGATACAAAAAGTGATTTTTCGGAGGCAAAGCTGGGTAATGAGCAGAGAAAGACGCACTCTTGAAACCCAAATTGCACTCCACGTGGACGAGTTAAGAAGACCAACTAGATGAGGCTCATCAAAGCAACAGGATGGCGAGGTTGTGTTGGAAATCTATTAGAGGCCGTTGTGGGAACAAACAGCTCGCTTGGAGAACCTGCTTCTGGGAGGGGGATATGTTATTGTGACCCACTCTTGCAAACCTGGATGGGCTTCCAACACCGATTTGGGGAGGGGAGAGAGGGTCAATTCCGAATGATGAGATGAAGAAAGTGTTTTTTTAAGAAAGAACACTGTAATAATTCACACTGGATAATTCTCCCCTCCCCCCATGCTTACAAACTGCATTCTATTGTTCCAAATGGATTTTGAGAAGAAGAGAATATTTGTATAGGTCAGAGGGTTGAATGGTGGAGTCCTTGGTGCTCTCATGACCCAACTAGGAAACGTTATGAAGAGAGAGAGAGAGAGAGAGAGAGAGAGAGAGAGAGAGAGAGAGAGAGAGAGAGAGAGACAGAGAGAGAGAGAGAGAGAGAGAAGGAGGAGGAGGAGGAGGAGGAGGAGGAGGAGGAGGAGGAGGAGGAGGAAGAAGAAATGGAGGGGGGGAGGAGGAGGAGACATCTCATGACCCAAGTAGGGAACATCATCACTGCTAGAAGGGAGAGGAGGAAGAGAGGAGGAGGAGGAGGACTGTGTGGTCCTTGGTGCTCTCTGAGCTTGATGGTTTTCTTTCAAATGCCTCATGACTCAAGTAGAGAACATCATCAGTGCTAGAAGGAAGAGGAGGAGGAGGGCGACAACTCTGGAGTCCCTGGTGCTCTCTGAGCTTGTTTTTTCTTGAAGACATTTCATAACCCAACTAGGGAACATCATCAATGCTACAAGGGTGTAGGATTAGCTTCCTGTCTATATATGGTAGCTTCTCCTTTCAGTTTTGTTGGAAGGGCGATTATCTCCTCAGTCATTCCTTGATTAAGATATTGTTTTCTGCTGGATTGTTTGTCTGGTGTCAATCCCTGCTTATCTATTTATCAATTGCTGGTTTCAGGGCAAGCTACTGACTAATAAACATGAAGCAATGCCCACACTCCTTGCACTGGTAATGTTCCCTAGTTGAGCTGTGAAAGGAGAACTTTTGCCATGCAGCTGAATTTCCACGTTGAGG
The DNA here is from genome assembly GCF_051295495.1 of Thamnophis sirtalis. Classification (NCBI taxonomy): domain Eukaryota; kingdom Metazoa; phylum Chordata; class Lepidosauria; order Squamata; family Natricidae; genus Thamnophis; species Thamnophis sirtalis. The sequence continues at coordinate 64,880,096 of NW_028261382.1, forward strand.
CTAATATCGAAGCCACCACCTTGGAAGGTGTTTTTTTGTGCCACCTGCATTTTCTGAGCCGAGTGTGACCTGTGTTGGCTCCCTGTTTTGAAAAACACAGACTTTTCCGAAATCTCTCCCCTCCCCTCTTTCCTCCTGCAGCCCCCTTTTTCTGTGCAAAGTCAAAGAACAGCCCCCTACATTGTTCTTACCTCTCATTTGTTGCGGAGCTGCCAATGATTAGAACATCATATGAGTCTTCTGTTGACTTTCAACTGAGACACTCAAAAGAAGAGCAAGCAAATGAGCGGAAAGAACAAAGGTGTTCTGGAAATGAGGAATATTTTCTGCTGGCAGGGCTTTGTCGAGGGTGGGGCGGCACTTGAATTTTGTAGAGAAGATGAAAGAATTATGAATAATGCAAAGGGAAGGGAAGAATCTGGTAGGAGCTGGCACATTGAGTCCAATCTCACTTTGACAGCCCCTACAAAGAAGGAAAGAGATGTAGTTCGGAGATAAAGAACTTAGTTTGCCCACAGAGGGTCCCATGTTCAGCTCTGGGCATCTCCAAGAAGACTCTCAGAGGTCAGGGACCAAATTATGAACATCAGAATTCAGGTCAAGCTCCTCAATTTCACAATTCAGTGTCTTTTTCTGCAAGGATTCCAAGCTCGGCCCTCTCTTAACACCTTAACACAGGGGTCCTCAAAGTTTTTAAACAGGGGGGGGCAATTCACAGTCCCTCAGACTGTTGTGGGGGAGGACTGGCTGGCTGGGTGTGGCTAGGTGGCCACGTGACTGGGTGGGCGTGGCCAATTTAGTCCATTTTGCCTTTGTCCTTACTCTACCTGTCCCTCCCCTACTCACCCACTGGCCCTGAGTTATATGGCTGTGAAAAAAACATCCCGAAAGGCTGTTTTAAAGTGTTTTTAAAAGACTTTTAAAGCACTTACTTTACAAGCTGGTAACTGCTTTTCGAGCCCCTCCCCTACTCACCCACCAGCCCTGGATCATGTGGTTGCACTGGCGAGATCACCCCTCAGTCAGCTGGCCCTCCCCCACACCCTTCGGCAGCAGTGGTGTGATCGGAAGTGCAGCTCAACTGGTGAAATAACTAACCAGAAGTGCAGCTGGAATGGATGCTCACTGGAAGATAATTAAGGCCGATGGTGAGGGGTGAGGGGGTGGGGTGGGGCTGAATCCCACCACTCCGTGGGCCAGATACTGTCCATTGTCGGGCCGTATCCGGCCGGCGGGCCATATTTGAGGATCAGTGCCTTCGATAGGCTTAAGATACAGAAGGATCTTGACAGACTTGAATATTGGGCACTATCTAACAAAATAAAATTCCATGGTGAAAACAGTAAGGTTCTACATTTAGGCAACAAATTGTATGTAGTACCTGGCTCAATGGTAGTAACTGGGAGAGGATCTTGGAGTCCTAGTGAACAAGCATTTAAATAGGAGCCAGCAGTGTGCAGCAGCTGCCAAAAAAGCCAACACAGTTCTAGGCTACATAAACAGAAGGAGAGATTCACGATCACAAGATACTACTTTATAAGGTCTTGGTAAGGCCACACTTGAAATCCGGCATCCAGTTTTGGTCACCACAATGTAAAAAAAATATGGAGACTCTAGAAAGAGTGCAGAGAAGAGCAACAAAGAGGATTAGGGGACTGGAGGCTAAAACATATGAGGAACGGTTGCAGGAACTGGGTATGTCTAGTTTAATGAAAAGAAGGACTAGGGGAGACATGATAGCAGTCGTCCAATATCTCAGGGGTTGCCACAAAGCAGAGGGAGTCAACATATTCTCCAAAGCACCTGAGGGTAGAACAAGAAGCCATGGGTGGAAACTAATCAAGGAGAGAAGCAACTTAGAACTGAGGAGAAATTTCCTGACAGTGAGAACAATTAATCAGTGGAACAACTTGCCTACAGAAGTTGTGAATACTCCAACACTGGAAGTTTTTAAGAAGATGTTGGATATTCACTTGTCTGAAGTGGTGTAGGGTTTCCTGCCTAAGCAGGGGGTTGGACTAGAAGACCTCCAAGGTCCCTTACAAACTCTGTTATTCTATTCTATTCTATTCTTATTCTATTCTTATTCTATTCTTATTCTATTCTATTGGAACATTGCTATCATGTCACCTCCTTCCAGTCTTGTTGGAGACCCCGCCATATTTTTAGTCATAAAGTTGGCTTAAGAGCCCTGAGTGCTTCTAGTAATCACGGATTTCAGTCGAATAGTTTAGAATATCTATCAAAACAAGGTCTGATTATCGCCATCATTCGTCTGCTAATCCTCTTTTAATCAATTTTCAAAGTAACGTTCATGTTTTCTCATTTTTGGCTGCAAAGCCAGAGGTTGGTGGGAGGGGGTAGATAGACATCCTCCCAAAGCCCATTAATCTCTTGTAATAACTGTGTATAAAGATAGCATTTGAGTAGCTATGCGCTATCAGTTTTACGCTTCTCTTTTTATTTCCCCCAAATAATCCTTTTTCTTATCTCATTTTAAAGAAAGGTTGGAGGCATTGTTTTTTTTTTTTTAAAAAAAGGCACCAGCATTTGTACCACTCTCCACTTAAGTACAGATAACTAGCACAACCTTTTCCATTCCAGGGAAAAGTGGCTGTGTTTTCCCCTTATTTATTCATAATTAAAAGGTTCCCATTCACGACAGTGTTTTAAATGTGATTTGACATTTTTATAATCTTGTTAATATCTCAAAAGGGTTTTTCCCCCCTGAATTGCAGGATAGAGTTTATGCAAATGAGTTTTTTGGGGAAAGGCAAGAATGGGGGAGAGGAAACAGAAAATGCCATCTCTCTGATTTTTACTTAATCATAAAACACCGAGAAAAAAAGACGATTGCTTTCATAATTATTAGGAGTCATGGGATTGCTTTCTCTGTCTTCTGTTCTAATTTTTTGCAATGGAATCTGGGCACATTTGTTACCATCGGTTTGCCATGCTAGTGTTCGCTCTGGCTTTGTGCGCGTGCACCAACTTCATGGGCACATGTGCCCTAGTGATGGGATTCAAACTTTTTTACTACCGGTTCTGTGGCCGTGGCTTTGTGGGTGTGGCTTGTAAAATCTCCATTCCGTCCCCACTCCAGGGGAAGGATACTGCAAAATCTGCATTCCGTCCGCACTCCAGGGGAAGGATACTGCAAAATCCCCATTCCCTCCCCACTCCAGGGAAAGGATACTGCAAACTCTCCATTCCCTCCACACTCCAGGGGAAGGATACTGTAAAATCCCTATTCCCTCCCTACTCCTGGGGAAGGATACTGCAGAATCTCCATTCTTTCTTGATCAGCTGGGACTTGGGAGGCAAAGATTAGATGGGGCAGGGCAGCCAGAGGTGGTATTTATTGGTTCTCCAAACTACTCAAAATTTCTGCTACCAGTTCTTCCGAACTGGCCCGAAGCTGCTGAATACCACTTCTGACATGCCCCTTCCACATATGCGCCTGGCATTCCATGCATGCTATTTGTTCGTGCACATGCCTTACATGCATGCACCCAGCCTCCAAAACATGCCTAAATAGGATGGCATAGAGCCAGGGTGGGTGTGCAGGTCCACCCTTGATTTCTGCTACCAGTCCGAACCGGCTGAATATCACCTCTTAATCTGGAGCCCAAAATCTCATCTTTAAGTTGTTGCCTCAACTACATGAGTTAACTAAAGTTGGCTGGTTCCATCTTTTCTTCCAGACTCCAGTTGCATGGAAGAACTGGTGTTCAACAATGAAATTCTCCTTCCAAATGTAAAATGAATTTCTCCATAGGGACGGTGGTAAAAGGAGAAACTACACAGGTATGTTAAGCTTCTAAGAGGCATAACGCATGTATTAATTTGTCAAGACCCAAGCGCTCGAGAGGTTACATTAGTTGCCACAAAAAAATTACTGTCCGCCAGTGAAAACTGATTTTTTAGAAGGGATGGATAGCAACCAGAGAGAGAGAAGTATGGCTCATTTCTGTTTTAAAAGGGAAGTCTTTCTGATCACCAGTGGATTAGAATAGGAGAATAACAGAGTTGGAAGCAGAGCTGGCATTTAGCCAGTTTGGAAATTTTGAGATTTTGCAGTATCCTTCCCCTGCCACGCCCACAGAACCAGTAGTAAAAAAAACATTTGAATCCCACCACTAGTTGTAAGGGAACTTGTACGTCAAACTCGATTTCATTGAGGGCCACATGAGGGTTGTGTTTGATCTCGGGGGGCCAGGGTGGGCATGGCCAGGGTGGGCATGGCCCAATGTCACTGATGTCAGAGGCACCTGTGGTGGCCCAAGTGCACTGCCAGCGAAAACTGGCTCCCAAGCTCTATTTTCAGTTGCGACAGCTTCCTGCAACCCTCTGCCAGTGAAAATGGAGCTTAGGATGCCTACCTGCAACCCTCCTGAGCCCCATTTTCATTGGTATAGGCATCGTGGGCCCCTGACCTGACAAATGTGCGCCTGACAACAGCGCGCCGACAAAACCACAGCGATAAAACCGCGACGTCGATAGTGCGCCCACAAAGGTACGCCGACAAAAGAGCGCTGACAGAAACGCGATTAGGGTTAAGGTAAGGGTTAGGGTAAGGGTTAGGGTTAGGGTTAAGGTTCTTACGTTGTTTTCACGTTGTTTGTTGATGGCGCGCTTCTGTTGGCGCTCTTTTGTCGGCGCGCCTATGCGGGCGTGATTTTGACATCGTGGTTTTCTCGCTGCGGTTTTGTCGGCGTGCTTTTGTCGCACGTGCATTTGTCGGTGAACCCCGTGGGCCAGTCCTTTGCTGTTTCCAGGCAACCCCGCGGGCCAGATTTAAGTGCCTTGAGTTTGACACCCCTGTTGTAGGTCATCTAGTCCAATCACCTATTCAAACAGAAGACCTTATGCCATTTTGTCCACTCTCTTCTTTAAAGTTTCCAGTGATGGAGCACCCACAATTTCTGGAGGCAAGTCATTCCATTGGTTAATTTTTCTCACTCTGGAAATTTCTCCTTAATTCTAAGTTGGATCTCTCTTGATTGGCTTCCATCCATTGCTTCTTGTCTTCTGGTGCTTTGGAGAATAGGCTGACCCCCCTCTTCTTTATGGCAGCCCCTCAAATATTGGAGGGTTCCTACCATGTCACCCCTAAGCCTTCTTTGCTTTAAACTGACATACCCAGTTCCTGCAACCATTCTTCATATGTTTTAGCCTCCAGTCCCCTCATCATCTTTGTTGCTCTTCTCTGCACTCTTCATACAGTCTCATGTTCTTTCACTAAGTTGGATTCTATTCTCCTTACAGGCACATCTGAATTTCTCCCTGAAGCTGCCATAAGAAATATGCAGCCATGAATCAGCAAAAGGATATCCATCTAATCCAGAATCATCCTTGACAACGCATTGTGCATTTGGAAAAAAACACACACCGACATGCATTTTCTCCTAAGAAATTATTATTGTTCTGTGTTTTTTGCACAGCTCTCAGGATTATAACTGTAGCTAAGTTAACAGCCAAGAAATGATATATCTGCAACTTCATGTTTTCTCTTGCCAACTTCAGAATAACTCAAGTCCATTAGAAGGCACACAATTAGGCAGCAGACTGGAGTAACTACTAAAGTGGTATTTCATGTTTCGAGCAGCCTAAAATGCGCCCGTTTTAATGGCCAGCCATATTTCAAAAGGAGACTTAATCTATTTCATTCTATTTATATGAGTTTGCATCATCAATCAGGTGCCCCTCGAAAGCCCGAGTCTAAAATGAATTTAACCGACTTTATAAGTAATGGGTCAATCGTGAGTTTGTCATAAATTCATTTCAAATTTTGGATACCGGCCCAGGAGGCACTTTGGGGTATTGGTTTCTCACAAATCACCCATAATTCCGGAGTAATTTTGATGTACAAATGCAGTGACGAGACTTCCTTTTGTCAAAGGCAGGAGTAGATCTTGGGGACTCCATTACAGTTCGGGTCTGAATAATTAAGACAGACAGACATCTAAAACAGGGTAAATCCATATGTACCTTCCTCCTGTTGACCTTGGGAGAAATTAAATTAATAAGTTCCAATTTAGCTTGTGAAAGGGTCTTGAGAATGCTAAGGGAAGATGCCTGAAAAAGCTAACCAGAAATGAAACACTTAGATCAGTCTTCCCAAAGCTCCTGGCGTCCAAAATTGGTGGGCTTTGGGGCTAATCCCAAACCTTCAGGAATTACACTTGAGGATCACCTTTGAATAACAGAATAACAGAGTTGGAAGGGGTCTTGGAGGTCTTCTAGTCCAACCCTCTGCACAATCAGGAGACTCTATACCATTTCAGAAAAATGGTTGTCCAATTTCTTCCTAAAAACTTCCAATGATGGAGCACCCACATCTCTGGAAGCAAGCCATTCTACTGGTTAATTGTTCCACTGTCAAGAAATTCCTTCTTAGTTCCAGGTTGCTTCCCTTCTTGACTAATTTCCATCTATTGCTTCTTGTTCTTGCATTCAGGTACTTTGGAGAATAGGTTGACCCCTTTGACTCTGTGACAGTCCCTCAAGTACTGGAAAACTACTGTCATATCACCTCTAGTCCTTTGGATTAACCAAATCTTTCTCTATAAAAGTGAAATACCACTTACACATCATCATGAAATCTCCAGAACCATAAAGCCTACAAACTTGAAATTTGGCACACATGTCCCTCTTGGCTTCTAGGTGTTCGGTAAGAAATGATCTTTCTAAATGACACAAATTATTAGTATTTCTTATATTATTATTAACACACTCTGATGCTAAGGAGTTAGATGTTCTATTCCCCCTCCCCACCTGAAAAGAATTCTGTTCCAACTGCCACATGGGCATGGGCATTGCCAGGGGGTGGTTCATTCGGCCTGCAGGCTGGGAATTTAGACATTCTACTCCCTCTCCCCACCTGAAAAATGCTCTGATACTAAGGAGTTAGACTGAGGGAGAGAAGGGAATAAGATAGGAGAGGCCTCTGTGGGGCAAGCCTGAGGGAAAGAAGGGGATAGGAGAGGATCAATTGGGCCAACCTGAGGGAGAGAAGGAGATACGATAGGAGATGCCTCTGTGGGGCAAGCCTGAGGGAGAGAAGGGGATAAGAGAGGATCAATGGGGACAACCTGAGGGAGAGAAGGGGATAAGATATAAGAGGCATCTCTGGGGCCAACCTGAGGGAGAGAAGGGGAATAGGAGAGGCTGATTGTAACTAGTCATCAATTTTCAAGCTGTAAGTGTCGATTTATCAAGCCCGATCACATAATTTCACAGCGGAGCCAGCTAGTAACATAATAAAAGAATTGGAAAGAACCTTAGAGGTCTTCTTGTCGAGCCCTTTGCTCAAGCAGAAAACCTTACGACATTTCAGACAAATCTAGTCTCTTCTTAAAAACCTCCAGTGATGGAGTATCCATAACTTCTGGAGGCCAGTTGTTCCACTGATTGATTGTTCTCCCTGTCAGGAAATTCCTCCTTAGTTCTAGGTTGCTTCTCTCCTTGACTAGTTTCCATCTGTTGCTTCTTCTCTGTCTTCAGGTGCTTTAGGGGAATCGGTTGACACTCCTCCCCCCTCAGGCTTTGAGGGTCTCGTACTCTCTATCTGAAAAGAATTCTAACAAGTTCACTGAGATTTGGAGCAGCAGAAGAAAACCCAAGTCGAGTATGGCTCCCTCGATTCAATCCCAGGGCTTCTATTACTGTTATGATTATTAACTCACTTGAGTGTACCAACCCTGATGCTTCATCTCCATCGCTTCGCCTCGTCCTTTCAGCAAGGAGGATGATGGATTTAGGATGAAGGGACCCTCCACTTATTTTTTCTCCCTCTCCGATGATCCATCTTGGTGGGCTGGCAGCTGTGACAGGAGTGACGGAGAAGGGGAGGAAATAGGAAACCAGCGGCTTGCATCAGAGATGTTCACAAACAGCAAATGGCAGATAAGCTGACACTTTTTAAAATGTCCAATTAATCATCTTTTCTTTTTCTGGCCTGCGTTCAGCAGGGAAATGAAGCAATATTCATGCTCATGAAAAGGAGACTGATATAGCGAGGAGCAAAGGAATTTATGGCAGAGGATACTACAAGGATAGATAGATCCCCTACTTGGAAAGTAAACGGAAGTGCAAAATGCATTCTCTTATTATCTTGTCATGTAACGTGCACAGGTGTGAGAACATGTCAAACAAAACTGGCTGAGTGCCATTGTTTGCTTGGTCATTTCATGAAGCACCTGAAGGCAGGACAAGAAGCAAGGGATAGAAGCTAGTCAAGGAGAGAAGCAACCAAGAACTACAGATAAATTTCCTGATAGTGAAAACAATTAACCAGTGGAGCAACTTGCTTTCAGAAGTTGTGAATTCTCCAACACTGGAAGTTTTTAAGAAAAGATTGGACAACCATTTGTCTGTAATGTTGTAGGGTTTTCTGCTTGAGCAAGGGGTTGGACTAGAGGACCACTAAGGTCCCTTCCAACTCTGTTATTATGTTATTTGAGGTGGTGCAGTGGTTAGAATGCAGTACTGCAGGCTATTTAAGCTGACTGCTAGCTGCAGTTCGGCAGTTCAAATCTCACTGGCTCAAAGTTGACTCAGCCTTCCATCCTTCTGAGGTGGGTAAAATGAGGGCCCAGATTGTTGGGGGCAATTGGCTGACTCTGTAAACCACTTAGAGTGGGCTGTAAAGGCACTAAGTCTAAGTGCTATTGCTATTCGGTTAATCCAAAGGACTAGAGGTGATATTACAGGAGTTTTCCAGTACTTGAGAGGCTGTCACAGAGAAAAAGGGTTAACCTATTCTCCAAAACACATGAAGGCAGAACAAGAAGCAAGGGATGGAAACTAGTCAAGGAGAGAAGCAACCTAAAACTATGAAGGAATTTCCTGACAGTGAGAACACTCAATCAGTGGAATGACTTGCCTCCAGAAGTTGTGGATGCCCCAAAATTGGAGATTTTTAAGGAGAGATTGGACAACGATTTGTCTGATAGGGTATAGGGTTTCCTGCATGAGTAGGGGGTTCGACTAGAAGACCTGCAAGGTCCCTTCCAAACTCTCTTATTCTATTCTGTTCTCCAAAGCAACTAGGGTTGGACAAGAAGCAACGGATAGAAACTAATCAAGGAAAGAAGCAACTTTGAATTAAGGGGAAATTTCCTAACAGTGAGAACAATCAATCAGTGGAATGGTTTACCTCCAGAAGTTGTAGGCACTTCATCCATTCATCTGAAATGATATAGGAGCTCCTGCCTGAGCAGGATTTTGGACTAGAAGACCTCCAAGGTCCCTTCCAACTGTTATTCTGAATACTTGCTTCTTCAAAAGGTCCTCATGGGTTATATTGGGGTTGAGTAGAAGACTGGGAAACCAGGAAGACCATGGCACAAAGTTTGCCCAGTGATTGGTTGGGTGTTTGTATTTTGCTCCCCTTGGGCACTTACTCAATGCAGGTAACACCCTGCTCCACCCACAAATATTCCATCCAATCATCTCTTCTTTGGAGAAAACATCAAAGAAGACCAGTCCATAAAGTTCAACAAGAACCACAAATGGAGGAGAAAAATATAAGAGGAAATGCTTCTGCATGACACTCTCTGTTTTACATTCTATGGGAGTTTCTCCGATCTTTGTTTCACTCAAAATTCTTCCCAGGTATTCAAGCTGTGTGTTATTATCTTGCATTCCCTGAGCCAAAGGGCCAAGCATTCATCATTATGTCTTTCCCACTCTTTTATTTCCATTCTTTTTTTTTCAGAGGGGAGAGCCCCTGTTTTGCATACCAAAAGTTCTCAGTTCAGTTCCCAGCAAGATAATGCTGGAGAAAACTTTGGCCTGAATTTCAGAAGATCGGTTGTGAGGTTAAGGGTGTTGAACTCTCTTCCAGATCCTGCTTTACATGCAGGTAAGACATGCGGACAGCAACACTGAAAAGCAATGTCTCAGAGAGATGCTGAATCGACACAACTCATTAAAACACAACTTGACTACCTTCTGATAGAATCAATGGAGAGATTCAAATAATTTAACAACTGGTTCTATGCCCTAATGACCAGCTGGGTAGGCGTGGCTCGGTGGTCATGTGACTGTGTGGGTGTGGCCAACTTAACATCACTGAGGTCGATGGGCGCTTCACCTTAGCGTTACAATGGAACAAGGGTTAACCGGAGAGGCAGTTTCTGTAAGCAGGGCAATAAAGATTAAGCTAGAAACAACGCCAGAATGTTTCCTTACTGCCTGCCTTCCTTACAGGATTAGCCTTGTAAAGTGGGAAAAAAACAAAAGGAGATTTCTTCCAACAACTGGTTCTCCGAACTGCTTAGAAAGTTAACAACCGGTTCTCCCGAATAGGTGCGAACTGGCTGAATCCCACCACTGGGTAGAATGTACTGTGGATAGTTGATTGATGTCCAAGTAACAGTCAAAAAAGCCAATGCAATCCTAAACTGCATTAACAGAGGAACACAGTCAAGCTCAAGGGAGGTACTAATACCACTCTATAAAGCCTTAGTAAGACCACACCTAAAATATTGCATCCAGTTTTGGTCACCACACTATAACAATATGTTGAGACTCTGGAAAGAGTGCAGAGAAGAGCAACCAGGATGATGAGGGGACTGGAGGCTAAAATATATGATGAATGGTTGCAGGAACTGGGCATGGCTAGTCTAGTGAAGAGAAGGGCCAGGGGAGACATGAAAGCAGTCTTCCAATATTTGAGGGGCTGCCCCAGAGAGGAGGGGGTCAAGCTATTTCCCAAGGCACCTGAAGGCCAAACAAGAAATAATGGATGGAAAATGATCAAGGAGAAATTCAACGTAGAAATAAGGAGAAATTTTCTGACAATGAGAGCAATTGACCAACAGAACACCTTGCCTTCTTAAGTTGTGGGAGCTTCATCCCTGGAGGCTTTCAAGAAGAGACTGGACTGCCATCTATCAGAAATGGTGTAGGATCTCCTGCTTGGGGATGGGGGTTGGATTAGATGACCCACAATGTCCCTTACAACTCTGTTAATCTGTAATCATATTGGTACTGGCAGGCGAAAGATGCAAAAGAAAAGATGGACTCTGATTTAATTCTGGATGTTATTTGGAACCCTGACAGGCACACCTTCAAAGGAAAATCAAATCTAAACCCTTCCTGTGGTTACAGTATAATTAAACTAGGAAATAAGTTTAATTATACTAGAGTTACAGGTCACCTTGGCCATTTTGGTTAATTGGCAGGCTCTTCAGGCACTCCTTCCCCAACCTTATTGGTTGCCCGTAGAGATGACCTTGGTTCTCATGAGAAAGCTCTTTGTTTTGTCTAGTAATGCATTCCAACCACTTACTCCACCTCCCCCCCCCCGTGTAGCCACTGACGACCAGAAAGATACCAGGTTCAATTCAAAGTTGACAGCAGCCTTTAAAGAAAGACCAGAGGGGAAGACCTTCCTGTGGGATGCAAATTTTGCCCTAAGCTTTGCAGATTCTGCTTGCCTCCTCAAGTCATCCTTTCAAAATGGTGCAAACTTTGCCAATTCTTTTCCACCAGCTCAGCAAGTTTCCCCTCTGTTTCTCCATCTCAGAGCTGTGCTATCTGCAAAGTCTCAGTCTCTTATGAAAGCCCTGAGTTCATCCCCCTCCCCTCCACAGTTTTCAAGAAACGTGGCAATCAGACATGAGCAATGCCTTTAATATATCAAATGTCAAAAAAGTTTGTTTCCAGGGAAACCATCCATAAAATGACCAAGCGTAGATCCAAAACAAATGACAGCTCATCTCCTCTCCTGGGCATTGACCGAGAATTGCAAGCTGATGCATTCCATTGGATGGCTTAAAAAAAAGAAGAAGAGTGAGATGAAAAGGTCCTCCTCAGATTGGTTCATTTCAGGACAGGAGGATATTTGGTTCCTCCCCATCCAGCATCATATGAATGAATGTTGTGTTTCTATTTTTACTTATGTATTGTCTCATGTCTTGTCTTGTATTCCCCTCCCCACAAACTGTAAGCCGCCCTGAGTCCCCTCAGGGAAAAGGGCGGCCTATAAATAATAAACAAATACCAAATACCAAATACCAAATATCCATCAAGGGTTGTTCCTTCTAGCATGGTTTAAAAAATATCAGAGAAATCTGTAGAAAGATTTCTAGGGCATACAAAACCTTTGCCAGACCAATTCTCAAATACAGCTCATCTGTCTGGAACCCGCACTGCACATCGGACATTAATACAATTGAGCGAGTCCCGAGGTATTTCACGAGAAGAGTCCTCTACTCCTCTGCTCACACCAGAATCCCTTATGTCACAAATTTGTCCAGATTTTGGGCTTGGACAATCTGGAACTGCATCACCTGCAGTTGAACCTAAGCATAGTACACAAAATTGTCTGCTACAACGTCCTACCTCTCAACGACTTCTTCAGCTTCAACCGCAATAATATACACGCACACAATAGATACAAACTCAAGGCAAACCACTCCAAACTCGATTGCAGAAAATGCGACTTCAGCAACAGAGTGGTCAACGCCTGGAATGCTCTACCTGATTCCATTGTTACATCCTCAAACCCCCAAAACTGTCTATGGTGGACCTCACCCCATTCCTAAGAGGTCCGCAAAGGGGGCGTGCATAAGCACATCAGGATGCCTACTGTCCCTGTCCTACTGTCCCCATTCATTTGTATTCATTTCCTTTGTTCATGTCCTTATACCTGCTATCCTGTACATGTTTGACAAATGAATGAATGAATGAATGAATGAATGAATGAATGAATGAATGAATGAATGATGGAGGGAAGAAGCACAAAGATGAAGGAGGTTGGAGGCTAAAACGTGTGATGAACAGTTGCAGGAACCAGGTATGTTTAGTCTAATGAAGAGAAGGATTAGGGGTGATATGATAGGAGTCTTCCAATGTTTGAGGAGCTGTCACAGAGCAGGAGGGATTGACTTGCTGTCCAAAGCACCGGAGGGCAGGACAAGAAGCAACGGAGGGAAACTAACCTAAGGATAGAACCAATCTAGAAATAAGGAGAAATTTCTTGACAGGGAGGAGAATCAATCAGTGGAATGGCTTGCCTCCAGAAGCTCCACCAAGCTTCTTCTGCTAAAACGTCTCGGGGGTCATTCCAAGAAGCATCTTCTAGTTAGTGAAACATAAATGGTCATTTGATTCTTTTTAACCAAAACTGGTCCATTAAAGGGTGCTTAGATTAATTCATAATTAAGAACAACAGGTTTAATAGCAATAGCCCTTAGATTTACGTATTTTTCAGATGATAAGACGCACTGGAGATAAGACACACCATGATTTTGAAGAGGTAAATTTTTTAAAAAAAGGTTTTTGCACTCTGCGGGATCTCCAAAACCTCTGCATGCCTCGTTTTTTTGTTTTTGTTTTTGTTTTAAAAGGGGGGATTCAGAGCTTTAGGAGGCTGGTAGAGTGCTCCTGGGGCTGGGGGGGGGCAAAAATGAGCAAAAAACAACCCGTTTTTTGCAAAAATGGCCCAATTTTTGCAAAGAAAAGGGGGGCATGCAGGGCCTTTGGGAGGCTTGTAGAGTGCTCCTGGGGGCTGGGAGAGACAAAAATGAGCAAAAGCGGTCTGTTTTTTGTTCATTTTTGCCCTTCCCAGCCCCCAGGTTCACTTTGCAACCTTCCCAAAGCATATGCACGTCCATTTTTGCAAAGGCTGCGGGGTTTCGGAAGGCCAAAAATGCTGTATTTAGTGCATGACACACCCAGATTTTCATCCTCTTTTTGGGGGGGGAAATGGTGCGTTTTATACCCAAAAAAATATGGTATATACTGCTTCATAGTGCTTTCCAGCCCTCTCTAAGTGGTTTACAGAGTCAGCCTATTGCATCCAACAATCTGAGTCCTCATTTTACCCACCTCAGAAGGACGGACGGCTGAGTCAACTTGAGCCTGGTGAGATTCGATCTGCCAAGCTTCTTGCAGCCAGCAGTCAGCAGAAGTAGCCTGCAGTACAGCACTCTAACCCTGGTGCCACCATGGCTCATTATGGAAGGAGAAGTCCAGCTTAGCAAGGATCTGGGCAACCAGTTGGATGCTCTCTCTTTTTTTTTATGGATTGCCAGCTACTTTAATTGGACATCGTGATATTAATTGCCTTGGTTTATAAATGAAACAGGTGCTTTAGCCACTCTTGAGCGCAATAAAACAAAGTGGTACTCGATCCTCTATTGCTGGCATCACTCAAACAATGGGACCTTGCCAAGGAAGAACTTGGCTCATGTAGAGGACACAACGTTCATAAAATCAAGGTTTCATCCTGGTGGTCTTTCTGCAAAGATCTGGCCTAGAATCGTTGCAGCCCTGAGCTACAATATGGGAAATTTTTGAATTTGGTAAGGTAAACGTAAAGGTTCCTCTTGCACATATGTGCTAGTCGTTCCTGACTCTAGGGGGCGGTGCTCCTCTCCGTTTCAAAGCTGAAGAGCCAGCGCTGTCCGAAGACTTCTCCGTGGTCATGTGGCCGGCATGACTCAATGCCGAAGATGCATGCAACATTGTTACCTTCCCACCAAAGGTGGTCCTTATTTTTCTACTTGCATTTTTTTTGCGTGCTTTTGAACTGCTAGGATGGCAGAAGCTGGGACAAGTAACAGGAGCTCACTCCATTACGCAGCACTAGGAATTCGAACCGCTGAACTGCTAACCTTTCTGGTTGTTAAGCTCAGTGTCTTAGCCACCAAGCATCAAAAAGTCCATTGAGAGGGAAAGTGAAGATGAGAAAGGAAACAGTTTGATTATGTCATTAAGCTCCCAGTGACGGTATTTGCATATTGTATTATATCCTATAATCTTTCGAACGGATTGTTCTTTTTCTTCTTTTCTTTTCTTTTTTTTTCTTTTTGGCTAGGTCGTTAACTTTTCATCTACCCAGGGGAGGAGGGTTTGACATTTCCCCAAATGACATTTCTCTCTTGACAAATTTCACCCAGCTTGAATTGTAAATGTCAGAATATGTCTTAAGAACAGTGGAATTCGGGAGGTGGGGATGGAAGGAAGTCTTTCTCCACCAATTTAGCGAAAGGGGAAACATCTCCAGCAGGAGTGGGGATGTCATAGGGTGCGTGGGAGGTCTCACCAGTGGTGAAATCTTAATTTTTTTTCCTACCAGTTCTGTGGGTGTGGCTTGGTGGGGGTCATGTAACTGGGTGGGTGTGGCTATCTAGTCATGTGACTGGGGGGGTCAAAATACAGAAACTCACTTTAGCAATGTCCTGCTGGAGCAGGGGGTTGGACTAGATGATCTCCAGGTGCATTCCAGCCTTGGATTGTTGTGCTCTTTCAAGGCATCCTCTGAAGCTGAGTCCAGGTTTATAATCCTTCCTCCCTCTCCTTTTCCCCTCCCTCCCTCTCTCTCTTCTCTCTTTCTTTCGCACTACCGCCCCACCACTTTTAAAATCATTTTTCCCTGCCTATTTGCCCGAACCAGCAGAAAAAAATGTGCTGTGGGGGGGAAGCTTCCAACGATCATGTGGCTCATAGCTTTTTGCTACTGGTTCAAAGAACCAGGGACAATCATTCCTATTGGTTCGGCCAAACCAGGCCAAACTGAAAGGATTTTACCTCTGGGTCACACCAAAGTTGGCTGCCTTGGGAAGGCTGGACCTGGCTTTCAAGAATCGAGAATAAGATTCTGTCCATTTGAGAATTGAGAATCAGAATAGAGACGGAAAGGACCTTGGAGGACTTCTAATCCAGCCCCCTGCTCAAGCAGGAGATTCTATACGATTTCAGACATATGATGGTTCTGCCTGACCGCTAAAGGTCCTTCCCATCATCCTTTTAACTGGTCCCAAAGATGCTTTTTCAGAACCTAATGGGACTTCCTTGTGTTTTTTTTCTTTTGAAGACGTTTCGCTTCTCATCCAAGAAGCTTCTTCAGCTCTGACAGGATAGTTGGGAATGGAAGCAGTGGTGAGATTCAAAAAAAATGTTACTACCCATTTTGTGGGTGTGGTTTGGTGGGTGTGGAATTACTTGGTGGGCATGGCTTGGTGGGCATGGCAGGGGAAGGATACTGCAAAATCCCCATTCCCTCCCCACTCCAGGGGAAGGATACCTCCTGAGTCCCAGATGATCAGGAGGGAATGGGGATTTTGCAGTATACTCCATTCCCTCCACACTCCAGGGGAAGGATACTGCAAAATCCCCACTCCTGGGGGAAGGATACTGCAAAATCCCCATTCCCTCCCAATCATCTGGGAGGCAGTGACTAGATGGGGGCGGGGCCAGCCAGAGGTGGCATTTGCCGGTTCTCCGAACTACTCAAAATTTCCACTACCGGTTCTCCAGAACTGATCAGAACCTGCTGAATATCACCTCTGTATGTAAGAATTTATATTCCTTGGAGACAGCTGGTAATTACCCACTATCCCATTATCCTGTCAGAGCTGAAGAAGCTTCTTGGGTGAGAAGTGAAATGTCTTCAAAAGAGAAAAAAAAACAAGAAAATCCAGTTGCCTCTTGAAAAAGTACCTTTGGGACAACGTGGATGGTGGAGAATGTCTACAAACTCTCTTAACTTTGAATGAGGCATTCTGGCTCATCACATGATCAAGTGCTTCGTGTTTATTTTCTGTTGTTATGATTTTCATTTTATTTTATTATTTTTGAGATGGGTGGTAGAAAATAGCAATTTCAGAAAATAATTCTTTTCAATTTTTTTATGACCTGGCATCTAGATTCTTTGCATATTTGACTTTTCTCCCTCCATAAACTTTGATCATGTTGCTATCTGCCATTGCTGCTCTTTTTCTGTAACATTCCTAGGCACACACACCCTCACCTTTTTTCTTCTAGTAAAAAGGGGAAAAGAAACCAAATAAGATGAGTGGATTCTTAACATGGGCACCCCCAATGCCTGAAGATGCAAATTTAATATGTGGCTGAACGTTACAGGGAATTCAGTTGAGTTTTTACAAGGCCCCTGGAAAGTTTAAGCATAAAAGGACGTTCCTCTCTACAAATCATCAAAGGATTTAGGGAGTGGGGAGAGAAAACAAGCCAAGCCAAGATCTCAACTATCAATAGTGGCTGGAGAAGAATCTTGAGAGAGAGAAACAGAGACAGAGACAGAGAGAGACAGAGAGAGACAGAAACAGGCAGAGAGACAGGCAGAGACAGAGACAGAGACAGAGAGACAGAGAGACAAAGAGAGAAAGAGAGAGAGGGACAGAGAAAGAGAGAGAGAGAGAGACAGAGAGACAGGGACAGAGAGAGAGAGACAGAGACAGAGAGAGAGAAAAAACAGACAGAGAGAGAGACAGACAGACAGAGACAGAGAGAAAGAAAGCATTTGAGCTTCTCACATTCTGGCTCTAGTCAAAGTCTCTTTTGAAAGCTCAGGAAAGAATCCTGTTTTCTTTTGCTAGTGGACCGAGGCCCAAGGAGATTGGATTGAAAGATCGTTTTGTACATCTGAATAACAAAGAATGAGAAGAATCCAGCTCTGGCCAGTTCCACTATTAAATGCCTTTGGGGCTTCTCCTAGAGGCTACAGGAAAGTCTTTTCATCTGCC
This sequence comes from Thamnophis sirtalis, assembly GCF_051295495.1. NCBI lineage: Eukaryota > Metazoa > Chordata > Lepidosauria > Squamata > Natricidae > Thamnophis > Thamnophis sirtalis. The sequence goes on from NW_028261382.1 coordinate 64,897,597, forward strand.
TCAGGCAAACTGTGCCTCAAACATAAAATCTGGCCAGGTTTTTCTCTCATCACGGTGCCTGTTGGGCTCCCTCGACAGTAGCAGAGGGTTCAGAAACTTTGTGCTTGCTTCTTCATCCAGATCATAATGGATTCAACTTCATCGTTGTTTCCTCCTCAAATTTTGACTACTGGAGGAAAACTTTCTCCTCCTGGGAATCCAGAGTACATTCTACCACAGGAACTCTTCTCACCACAGGATATATGCCTAGACTGAACTGAGCTCTGTTCACTGCCACCTAGGGACCAAACCATGGAATGTCAGTGTCCCCCAACATCTCTTCTTGAAGATAAGACCAACCACTGGCTCTTCTCTCTCTTCCTTAGTTGAAGTGGGGCAGAGGAGAAGAGCATTTTAAAACCATTTTTGCTGCACTCGATGAAAACTCCTTCTGACAGATAAAATGATGCTCTAAGGAGTCAGGATTCCCCCAGGCTGGAAGGAGGAAAAACAAGAGAAAGGAGGGGTAGGCAATTATGAGAACTGCGAGGTTTTGATCAAGAGCAAATATAAGAAAGACATTGCTTGCCGTGCCATAACAATTGGAGCGCCTCCCGCAGAAAATGCTGCGGGGGCTGGAAGAGCAAATAGAAAAAGGAAGGCTTCAATAAGAGAAGGGAGCCATTCCACAATAATAATATAAAAAATCCAATTAAAACTATTGACTTTTCATTTGGTATGAAAAATGAGTGTTTGGCTTTAAAAAAAGAAAAGAAAATGTGATGTAACTTCCTTCGCTCACCATCTGATGATTGCGTTTTATAAGAATCCCGGTGGCAAATACATATAGATGGCCATTCTCTCTAAAATAAATAAAATTATTTGTCTTCAAATAACAGTGATAATAAGGCAATTATGTTTTTCTTTTAAAACTTTCTAAAAGAAAGTGTGTGTGTTTGTGTTTGTGTGTGTGTGTGTGTGTGTGTGTGTGTGTGTGTAGTTTTGTGATGAACTGACCTAAAGAAACTGCCCATGATGGGACAATATTACAAACTATACAACCCTAAGATTTTTGATGTTTGCAGAAGTGAATGGAGGATTTAATAGCAATAGCAACAGCACTTAGACTTATATACCGCTTTTCACAGTGCTTTACAGCCCTCTCTAAGCAGTTTACAGAGCCAGCATCTTGCCTCCAACAATCTGGGAAGCATGGAAGATTGAGTCAACCTTGAGCCAGTGAGAATCGAACTGCTGGCACTAGGTACAGTTAGCCTGCAATACTGCATTCTAACCATTGTGGGAAGGAAGGAAAGGGAAGGGAAGGGAAGGGAAGGGAGGGAGGGAGGAAGGTAGGGAGGAAGGAAAGAAGGAAGGAATGAAAAGTAATAGTAGTAGCACTTAGACTTAGTTACTGCTTCACAGTGCTTTACAGACCTCTCTAAGCAGTTTACAGAGTCAGCCTATTGCCCCAAATAATCTGGGTCCTCATTTTACTGACCTCGGAAGAATGGAAGGCTGAGTCAATCTTGAGCTAGTCAGGATTAAACTGTTGGCAGTTGGCAGAGTTAGCCTGCAATACTGCATTCTAATCAGTGCACACCATGGAAGGAAGAAAAGAAGGGAGGGAGGGAGGGAGGGCAATAGCACTTATATACCACTTTACAGTGCTTTACAGCCCTCTCTAAGCGGTTTACAGAGTCAGCATATTGCCCCCAACAAGTTGGGTCCTCATTTTTACTCCTCTGGAATGCAGCCCCTGCCTTCTGGGAATCCACACTCCACTCCACCACATCTTGCTAGATTGAGGACTCTACTGTCTGCCTCTACAATATACTCTGGGGGCTATTAGGGAGAGTCTGTCATCACCCTCTTTCACTCACACATATCTTTTGTTCCTCTGGAATACACCCCATCCCTTCTGAGGATCCATCTCCTCACTACATCCATCCCATCACCGGATTGGGAGACAGACACAGTGAATTTCCCACAATGCCACACCAACCATGTCTTCAATGTGCTGCTGAGTTTGATCTGGGCAGGCCTTCAAAACCCGTATTCTCCTCCTATAGCTGAAGGGGATAGAAGCATCTTTACACAACAAAGAATGTTCTTTCTGCGCCAGTTCAGGAAGCTCAAACTGCCCAAGGAGCTGCTGATTCTGTTCTACAGAGGAATGATTGAGTCTGTCCTCTGCACCCCCAAAACTGTCTGGTTTGGCTCTGCAACCCAACAAGACAGACAGAGACTTCAGAGGAGAATCAGAACTGCAGGAAAAACAATTGCTACCAACCTGCCTTCCATTGAGGACCTGTACACTACATGAGTCAAAAAGAGGGCTGTGAAAATATCTACAGAGCCCTCACATCCTGGACATAAATTCTTTCAATTCCTACCCTCAAAACAACACTATAAAGCACTGCACACCAGATCAACTAGACACAAGAACAGTTTTTTCTCAAACGCCATCCCTCTGCTAAGCAAATAATTCCCTCACCACTGTCAAATTATCCACTAAGGCTGCATGACTATTACTATTAATCTTCTCATCGTTCCTATCACCCATCTCCTCCCACTTCTGACTGCATGACTGTAACTTTGTTACAAACTTTGTTGATAGTTTCCTAGTATGATTTGATTTCTTCTTTGTACCCTATGACTCTCATTAAGTGTTGCACCTTATGATTCCTGATGAACGTATCTTTTCTTTTATGTACACTGAGAGCATCTGCACCGAAGACAAATTCCTTGGCCAATAAAGAATTCAATTTTATCTTTGTCCTCCTCCTTCATCTCACTTATTTGCTTCCAGGCTGTTTTGTCCATGTGTGGCTGTCAGCTCTAGTCCACAGGAAGCCATCTTCAATCTAAACCAACCCGGAAAACTTGCTATGTCTTCAGGTTATTCTTAGAAAAACAAAACAACGAAAAACTAAAAGTCGGTAAACAGCCAACAATGTGGCAATTATATAAGTCCACCTTCTGAAATGGCGGCAGTCCCAGCTCGGCATTCCATACCTATAATCATTTTGTAATGTAGGATATGATTATCTGCTGTCAATAGAAACTCCACATTGGCTGAGTCAAAATGCATTTAACACAACCCGAGAAGTTATTGTTCTGAGGCCAAAATGTCTCCAGTTCATATCTCTGCGCCCGTTTTTCTTTTTCCTATATATGTAGGACATTAATTCTCTGCCTTAGAGTAGAGCAAAGCCTCCTGGCATCCGTGGATGAAAAAGCCATATATCTGCAGAGGGTTCCCTTGGCATATCTTTTCATTCCGGTAACAGCAAAAACAAAATATTACCGCCTGAGCTTTATTTCCCCAACTAATCTCGTAAAGAATGGAGAATGTTCGTTTTGGGGTGCAGTGAAGTTTGCACTTTCTTTTCCAACCTTGATCCATCGTTTCCTTGATGGCCTCCTCCGCCGAGGAAGCCGAGAAGGTCAATCGGCAACAGAAGAAGACAATCTGAACATGCTTTGGATGAGAAGTCCATGGTTCACAGGGAGTGGTGGAATCCTGCCAGTTTAACAACCAGTTTGGTGATGATGTGTTTCACGCATGCGTGTGCAGTTTTACCAAACCTACCTTCAACATTACTGCTTGGGCAGTAGTGCAGCAGAGGCGTGGCAGTCCACTCTGCCACGCGAATCAGCTGAGAGGATATAGGTAATAGCAATAGCAATAGCAGTTAGACTTATATACCGCTTCATAGGGCTTTCAGCCCTCTCTAAGCGGTTTACAGAGTCAGCATATCGCCCCCACAGTCTGGGTCCTCATTTCACCTACCTCGGAAGGATGGAAGGCTGAGTCAACCTTGAGCCGGTGAGATTAGAACTGCTGAACTGCAGATAACAGTCAGCTGAAGTGGCCTGCAGTACTGCACCCTAACCACTGCGCCACCTCGGCACAAGGGCGTGCGAGCCAACCTGATCATCGGAGCGAACCGATTCATTCACAGCTGTTCGTTGGAGCTACTGGTTCACCTGAACTGGTCTGAACTGTCTGAATCTCACCCCTGTTCACAGGGCTCGACAGAATCTTATTGGTCTCTTCTGTTCAGTCACCAAATAGTTTTGGCACCCTGGGTTTTCACGCCAACCTTTGATGTAGAGTCCCAAGAATTCCAACAGTAGAAATAAGCCCCCACTGGAGTCTCTAAACAGGACCATTTCCGGACTTCCAGAACTTCTGGGAGGCCCATTTTTCACCCTCCCAGAGGCTCCGTGTGGGCCCTGCACTTACCTGGCATCCAAAATGGGACATGTGGAGACTCCTTGGAGGTTGGGGGCAGCCAGTCCTTGCAACTACAGGTTCGGTGAACCAGATGTAAAATTAGCATCTGATTTGCCTGAACCGGTTCGAACTGGCTGAATCCCACCAACTCAAAACAAAACAAAAAAACCTTCCATAGAACCAACACTGAATCTCATGTGGTGATTTATGATAACTTTGCTCATACTTCAAAACTTTGGAGAATGTATCATTTTCGTCCTTGGTTCTTATCTCAGTCCAACTGTGGGGAAATTACCGTCCACTGTCACCCTTATAAAATATTCCCCTGGGGGCTTACTTTTTTATCACCCCTAGATGATTGTGATTGCAATTTTGCTTAGTGTTGGGTTCAGTTAACTACAGCCTGCCTTGAGAATTGTGTCAAGAATGATTACAAATGAGGACACCGAGCATGGAGAAAAAGAATTTCTCTGTGTGCCACAAGTCCTCAGCTTTCTGGAAAAGAAAAGCATGCTTTTTAAAAAAAATCAGTATTTTTAATGAACCCATATTTATGGTTGCTTTTTAAAGAACATGCATGCTGTCTTCAAAGTAAAATACTAGTAGGAAGAGAAGCTCCTGAAAAAGATCAAGATAACAGCCTCCACATAAAATAAATCCTGAAAGCAGCTTTTTAAAAGCATGCCGTAAACTGGACAATTGCAACAGTTTCTAGACAGCAAAAATTAAAAAGAAGAAATAATGTTAATTAAAAGTCTCCACTGAAGCATAGCAGAAGGTTAGCAGAATTGAGTGAATAATAATACCTTTGCCTAGAGCAGGGGGGGGGGGGGAAATCCAATAATATATAAATGACATTTTAGGGAGGGCATTTTAGCTCTCAGTGGGGCATTATTGGAAAATCTTTTCCCCAATTATACATCAATGTGAGAAGACCATCCAAAGAAGAACTGTTGCTATTCATAAGACTAACATATGAATATATGGGAAGAACCTTTCATAGGCGCTGTCTCCGACGTATTCTTGGCATCACCTGGCATGACAAAGTTCCAAATAGTGCAGTCTTGAAACATGCTGGAATTTCTAGCATGTATACACTATTGAAATAGCGACGTCTACACTGGATTGGGCATGTGGTGAGAATGGCCGATGGTCGGATTGCGGAAGATCTCCTGTATGGAGAATTAATGCACCACAGAGAGAGACCCCAGCTGTGATATAAAGATATCTGCAAGAGGGATCTAAAGGCCTTGGGAATGGACATTAACAGCTGGGAAACCTCAACCTCTGACCATTCAGCTGGGAGGCTAAAGACGCAGCATGGCCTTCTCCAATTCGAAGGGACGCTTGTTCGGCAGGCTGAGGCAAAGAGGCAGTCCCAGAACCAGTGAAATCTGGACGCTGGGCAGGGGACAGAATATATCTGCCCTCAACATGGAAGGGATTGCCACTCCCAAATTGGACTTTTTAGCCACACCAGATGCTGCGTTAGGAGCTCTTTCCAGAACATGATACCATAGTCTTTTGAGACTGAAGGATGCCAATGATGACAATGGGAAGAGCATCCTAAGGGTGGAAGGTACTCTGTTTGTGTGTGTGTGTGTGTGTGTGTGTGTGTGTGTATAACAACTCGCTGCAGCCAACTCATCACGTCCAACTCACTCAAGACAACTCGCCCTGGGACAAGAGTTACACTAATGTTGAAGAAATGGTGGGATACAATCGTTAAAGAAAGGATGCCAAAGGAGGGACAAAATGAAATGTGAAGGACATTTTTTTAAAAAAAAATTAAATTATTTTAAGTAATTAAATTTAATTGCTGGATCATTCTGCAGCAAGTTATCATGTGGCAAATTGGCAGGGCGAGTTGGCCAAGGTGATTGACTATGGTGAGTTGGCCAAGGTGAATTGGCTGAAGCAAATAGTTCCATTCCGACATTGGAAGTCTTCTAAGTCCAATTGCATGCCCAAGAGCTGGAGTCCTTCTACTAGGAGTGAAATCCAGCAGATTCTGACAGGTTCTGGAGAACCAGTAGTGGAAATGTTGAGTAGTTCAGAGAAACGGCAAATGCTGGCTGGCCCCAGAGTGGGGTGGGAATGGAGATTTTGCAGTAGCCTTCCCCTGCCATGCCCACCAAGGTATGCCCACCAAGCCACACCATGCCCACCAAGCCACGCTCACAGAACCAATAGTAAAAAAAATGAATTTCACCACTGCCTTACACCATCATTGACAAGTGGTTGTCCATTCTTTTCTTGAAGACCCCTGGTGATGAAGCACACTCACAACCTCTGGAGGCCAGCAGTTCCATTGATTGATTGTTCTCATTGTCAGGAAATTTATTCTTATTTTCAGATATTAAATCTTCCACTGATGAGCTTCCATACATTGTTTCTTGTAGTATGGAGAATAAATAAATACTCTCTTCTCCTTAAAGGCCCTTCAAAGATTGGAAGATAATGGTGAATTCTTCCCTAAACCTTTTCTTAATGATTACTTTTTAGTGATTACTTTTTAAAGTTAAAACCATTGTTTTAACTTTAAACCACTTTAACCACTGTTCCTATTTGATAGCCTGCATCATATTTGCTTTCCAGAAGTTATTATGAGCAGGAGCTTTTGTGAGGAATAGCCAAAGTTAGAAAAGCCAAATGTAAAGCTACGTTGGAAGGAAATTTAGATTTTGAGACACATCAAGGTAAGGAGAGTTTCGGTAAAACGCAAAAGTTTTCCCAGAGAAGACCTAGAGGGATTGAACTAACGTTGTGCTGGAAGGAATTTTGGGTTTTCCCTTGTAGAGAATATTTTGTGCAATTTCTCTTCTCTGGGTATTGATAGAGCTTCCTACAATACTCAGAAGATTTCTGTACATCTTTGACACCTACATGAAATCTGAAGGAGGCATGAATATTATTCCTCAGGCAAAATATCCAAATAATGTTCAAGCAAAAGAGGAGAATACAAGTAAAATTAGTTTAATTTCTTGTGTATGTGGGGGGGAGGGGAGGAAGGAAAGAGAGGAGGGGAGAGGAAGGGGAAGAGGGGAGAGAAGGAGAGATGGGAAGGGGAGAGGAAGGGGAAGAGAGGAAAGCAGGAGGGAGAGGGAAGGGGAGGAGAGGAGAGGGGAGGAAGAGCAGAGGAGGGAGAGATGAGATGGGGAGGGGAGATGAAGGGGAGAAGGCAAGAGGAGAGGAGGAAAGGAAAGGAGGGGAGGAGGGGAGGAGAGGAAGGGGAGGGGAGAGAAGAGGAGAAGATGGAGAGTATCCAAATGGTTTTGCAATTCATGCTGGTATGTTTTGCATTCTCCTAATCCTGCTTCCCCTCCTCTGTTTCCATCAATCCTCTTTCCTTCAACACTACTTAATTTTAATTTCTTTCAAAGAGCTAAATTCATGAAACAATGGCTGTGTGGCAAGCAGAGAAGGTATGTTTTTAGGAAGATTAAAGTGGCGGAATAGAAGATTCTTATAATAACAGCAACAACCCCTGTCACAATCCTGAGAAGCCCAGGCTCTCTCGTGCCTCACTTAGGAGAGGAACATGTGATGGTCCACCTATACATTTCCTTTAATGATGGGTGGGCCACAATTAATGTTGTTAATTTTTCATCTTGAACACTTGGCAGTTCAAATATCTTTGCAATGTTTCTACCCACACAAGATTGCTATTCAGGCCTTGAAAGTTGGAGGAGGAGAGAAGGCAAAGAAAAAAAGAGGAAGAGAAGGAGGAGGAGGAGAAAGTGTTTGTAATTAATCTCATTTATTACTCATTAATCTTCATGAATCATTAGCAAAACAAAGGGCTGTCATTCTGCAGAGCACCAAAGCCTTGTAACAAAATAGACTAACTGTATCCTGGATTGGACAACAGAATAATAGAATTGGAAGGGGCCTTGGAGGTCTTCTAGTCCAACCCCCTGCTCAAGTAGGAGACCCTATACCATTTCAGACAAATAGCTGTCCCATCGCTTCTTATAAACATCCAGTGTTGGAGCATTCACATCTTCTGGAGGCAAGTTGTTCCACTGATTGTTCTCACTGTCAGCTTGGTTGGTTCTCTCTTTGATTAGTTGCCATCCATGGCTTCTTCTCCTGCCTTCGGGTGCAAAGCAGCCATTTAGACAGCAATCCCATCTTCGGTGCAAGAATCTAAATTCAACATCCCTAAGATAGAACTGTCCAGCTTCTCTATTGTCGTAGGAAAATTCTAATTAAAAAAAACAAACAAAAACAAAGATGAAACCCCAAGCAATAAATCTTACTTTAAGATCAGGGGTTTATTGTTTCTAATAATTTGGAACAAAAGAAAAAAGCCAGAGATATAACAACAACAGAAAACTCATGTTGTCAAACCATTGCAATGGGGTCCAATGAGACACAGCAGGTCCCACAGGGGCTGCTATTGGGCAAAAGACCCCATTCTCATCTCAAGCCACAATTCTTATATCTTCTTTTTTTTACTGAGCTACGCATTCCATCGTTTCGCTTCCTTGTTCTTTCTTACTTTCTTACTGACAGTCACTTTCTGTAAAAACCCATGTATTTGAAGCTCTCAGACGTTACTTTCAGTTCCTCATTCCCCCCCGTCTTCCTGCTCCAAATATATCCACACAAGTACAAACTTTGTGCAAAATGCAGCACCCAAGTCAGCACATTAGAAATATGTCTGGCACATTTTGTGATTATGTTAGTTTGAAACTTTGGTCCAGTGGGGTCTGCAAGCTGACTCCTAGGCCTCATTACCTGCAACTTTCCAATGTTTCTCTTCTCTCACTACGAGCACATCAATAACTCTGTAAGTAACAGAGACCATGATCTAACTGATCTCATTCAAAGGACGTTCTTCTCTCAAACGGTAGACTTGAGCTTCTCAACCTTGGCAGCTTGAAGATGGGTGGATTTCATGATGGCTGGAATTTGAAGTCCACCACTTTTAAAGTTGCCAAGATTGAGGGGAACTGTGGTTAGACCATGTCTCTGGATCTTGAGCTGAAAAGAGCTCTTGAGGACTCCTACGTCTCCTGCATCTTCTAACCTAAACAGACCTCATCTTCCCTCATAGGGTTTAGCTTTCAACCCCATCAATATCCTTTCACCTTTTTTTCTTTGAGTCCACTCCAGTTTGTCTGCCATCCAAGTCTTCCCAAAGCTTTAATGTTCTCCACCTGTTTTTTGATTCAGCTCAGGGACTTTCATTCTCCAGAAAAGAATTGAGAATCACAGGATGTTTAACCAGCCACCACAACAAGACTTTGATGTATGTGGATCATGGATCGCAAAAGACCCTTGTGGTGTCTTCATCTGAAAAGCCGACTGAAGAAGACAAATATCCTTAAATGGCTTGTGAAGGAGCCAAAGGGAAATTGGGGTGGGGGCAAGTTCACGGATTCAGCTGCTTGGGAAAGTTGTCCCCTCTTCCTCCCTCGTCATGGTTTAAATAAATTGCAAGGGAGATTGCAAGAAGACACACACGCACACACACACAAAAAAAACATCAGGCTCTCCTCATTACAGGAAACAATCTCTTTCATTACTCATCGATTCAAAGATGTATTACTCTGTGACGCAGTCAGGTTGAAGCTCGGCTGCTTTCGCCTGATGGTTGCTTAGGTAGACAATGGGAAACGGGGACATTTGCATGCGTCCCCCAAGAATCAGGTGACTTTCCAGACAGCTAGAAATCCATTTCATCATGCTCTCATGCTTTGATTTTTATTTCCATCTGGCCTGTCTTCCTCCATAGATCTTAAACACACCATTCCTTCTGTTTTTTATTATTATTAAAAAAGCTTTTTTATTTTTGTCTTTCAAATTCATTCAGAAATATACACTTATAGTTACTATTTAACATTTATCTATTCATCATTCATCTTTATCGTTATTTTCTTACAAATATATAGAATACAATTTGGGTCACTTTCTTGCCACCCCGTGCCTCCATTTTATTTCGCAAGAACCTTGTTCCTTCCATCTTCTCAACCTCTCTTCTCTGCCTTCTTCTTTCCTTTTTCCTTCTTCCTCCTTTATTCTTCCCCTCTCTTTCCCCCCTCCTCCTCTGTTCTCCTCCTCCTTATTCTCTCTCCTACTCTTAATTCCCCTCACTTACTTATCTGGCCTTCAGGTGCTTTGGAAAATAGCTTGACCCCCCCCCCCAATCTGTGGTAGCCCCCCAAATATTGACTGCTAACATATCTCCCCTGATCCTTCTCTTCTCTTCACTAGACTAGTAATGCCCAATTCATCGTATGTTTTAGCCTCCAGTCCCCTAATCATCCTGGTTGCTCTTCTCTGGTCAAGCCCACCTTCCATTACTATGATCAGTGCCTCTTGTACCTCCCGGGAATGCCATGGGGAGACCCCACAAGGATGCCACACAATTCTGGGCCAGCCTGCTCTGCAAAGTAATAATTTAATCCCGCTGCAATGTTATATAGATTCTCCACCTGAGAAATGCCATGACCATACTAAGTATTCATCTGACAACTGATAGTGTTCTAGGGCAAATCATAGCATTTACCTTGTCAGGTAGAAATCAGGGAAATATTGATATTTTTCCTCTGTGGTCACCAAGTCCCATTAGTCTGCATTTATTCCCCCCATGAAGCTTTTCAAAAAATCAGGATGGAAGACATTGTCTCAGTAAAACTCCACCCCTTAGCTGCTGGGGAAGTCTTGAAAAGATGAAACTAATTAACGAGCAGAAATAAATGACTTCGGAAGGCAAAAACCACAGAAGAAGAGAGCAGAAGATGCTACTTAACCAACAAGTGCAAAGAAGATTGTTAGTTGTTTTTTTTTTGAAGTGGAGGAAAACAGTGTTGGTTCCTTAGAGCACTGCCTCAAAAAAAAAAAAAGATGGACCACTACTAATTGCCTCTTAATCACTGGTTATAGTAATTATAATGTGTGCTTCCTACTCTATAGTTTATTACTCTGGGTTGGTTTTTTAAAAAAAGAAATAGAAGAGCTTAATGCTGGCATATAATTTGTGGAGTCGATGTTAATTTACGGAGCTCTTTGTTGGAAATAGCTGTGCTTTCACCTTACGACCACAATGGAAAACAACATTTCCACCGCTTAAAACAAGACTGCCGTGAGGTGAGTTTTGCACTGTTTTACAACCTTTCTTGCCACTATTTTTCAATGAATCACGGCAGCTACTAAGTGACTAACATGGTTGTTAAACAAATCTGACTTCTGCTTGTCAGAAAGTAGCACAAGGGGATCACATGACCCCAGGGCAGTGGTGAAATTCAAAGTTTTTTACTACCGGTTCTGTGGGAGTGGCTAGGTGGGCATGGCAGGGGAAGGATACTGCAAAATCCCCCATTCCCTCCTCACTCCAGGGCAAGGATACTGCAAAATCTCGATTCCCTCCCCACTCCAGGGCAAGGATACTGCAAACTTTCCATTCCCACCCTACTCTGGGGGCAGCCAGAGGTGGCATATGCCAGTTCTTTGAATTACTCAAAATTTCAGCTTCCGGTTCTGCAGAACTGATCAGAACCTGCTGGATTTCACCCCTGCCTCGGGGAAACTACAACTGTCATAAATATGAGCCAATTGCCAAGCATCTGAGTTTTGATCACGTGCTGGAATTGTCGTACATGTGAAAAATGGGCATGTCACTTTTTTTAGTGCTGTTGTATCTTTGAACAGACACTAAATGCATCCACAACTTCTAGAAGCCAGCTGTTCCACTGGTTAATTGTCCTCACTGCCAGGAAATTTCTCCTTAGTTCTAGGTTGCTTCTCTCCTTGGTTAGTTTCTATTTGTTGCTTTGGGTGCTTTGGAGAAGGCAGTACAAGGAGCAATGGATGAAAACTAATCAAGGAGAGAAGCAACCTAGAACTAAGGAGAAATTTCCTGACAGTGAGAACAATTAATCAGTGGAACAACTTACCTCCAGAAGTTGTAAATGCTCCAACACCAGAAGTCTTTAAGAAGACATTAGATAACCATTTGTCTAGAATGGTATAGGTTTCCTGCCTAAAAAGGGGGTTCAACTAGAAGACCTCCAAGGTCCCTTCCAACTCTGTTAATTTTATTCTAAAGAGGAGAGGGTCAACCTATTCTCCAAAGCACCGGAAGGCAGGACAAGAAGGAACCGATGGAAACTCATCAAGGAGAGAAACAACCTAGAACTAAGGAGAAATTTCCTGACAGTGAGAACAGTTTAAAAAGTCGTCTCGCCTCCAGAAGTTGAATTACTCGCCATCTTTAAGGACCCATCTGCCAACTGGGTTATAAGACCTCTTCAACAAACTGAGTCCCCTCACTTCCATCTCTGCCTGAACCATGGTGGATTATTAATTTCGTTTTCCCGGATAATGTTTCCACTTGTAAAAAAGAAAAAAAGGAAAGCATCTTCTATTCTAAAGGGTCTCCCCAATATGTCATCCAGCCCTTGTTCCCCTGACAAGCGATATATGTGATTGCTGTCTATTTATATCTCGTCTGATGCCTCCATGTTTTCAAGAGAAGTGCTTAGAAGTTAGGCTGTCAGCAAAAGTCTTGTTGCCTCTCTTGTGGTGCAATGAATCAAAATGAGTATATTCTCAACTTGACAGAACAATCTCATTAACGAAAGTAGAGAAGGGAGCAGGCAGAGAAAAGGAGGCAGAAAAATGGAAAGTGTAAGATCTGAAACTTCGGCACCCAACATATGAAGCCTGGTCTAAATAAACTTTCTCTCTTGGTGTTTTTTTCATAGGTTGCAACCAACAGTTCTCCCATAGGGTAAAGAGTCTCTGGTCACTGAGGCTTCAGGAATTGGGCATGTCTAGTCTAATGAAGGGGAAGCAGTGGCTCAGTGGCCAAGATGCTGAGCTTGTCGATCAGAAAGGTCAGCAGTTTGGCAGTTCGAATCCCTAGTGTCGCATAACAGAGTGAGTTCCCGTTATTTGTCCAAGCTTCTGCCAACCTAGCAGTTGGAAAGCACGTAAAAAATGCAAGTAGAAAAATAGGGACCACTTTGGTGGGACAGTAACAATGTTCGATGCACCTTCAGCATTTAGTCATGCTGGCCACATGACCACAGAGACGTCTTCGGACAGTGCTGGCCCTTCAGCTTTGAAACAGAGATGAGCACCTTGCCCTAGAATCGGAAACAACTAGTACGCATGTGGGAGGGGGGAACCTTTACCTTAGATTAATGAAAAGAAGGACTAGGCATGAGTTGATATGTTGCAATATTTGAGAGGCTGCCACAAAGGAGAGGGAGAGTCAACCTATTTTCCAAAGCACCAGAAGGCAGGACAAGAAACAAGGGATGGAGATTAATCAAGGAGAGAAGAAACCAAGAACTAAGGAGAAACCTCCTAACAGGGAGGACAATTAAACAGTGGAACAGAAGTTGCCTTCAGAAGTTGTGGGTGATCCATCACTGGAGACTTTTAAGAAGAGACAGGAGAAGTCTGGTATAGCATAGGGTCTCCTGATTGAGCAGTGGGTTGGATTAGAAGACCTTCCAGGTCTCTTCCAGCTCTGTTAATCTAAATCTAAAAACCATTATTCAGTGCGATCTTATTTCACAAGGTTATTAATATCCAGAGCAGGAAAGAAAAATGGGGATGTCCCTATGAATGTGGGATAAAAATATCCTAAATCATATGAATGGTACTATTCCTGGTCCCTGTCCTTTATAAGCTTTCTAAACTTGGCTTCTTTCCGACTACCTTATCTTCTCTACATTTGGGCCCCCAAATTCCTCTTCATTTCTCCACATCTGATGACCAAGTTGGGTGTTACTGTTACTTTTATTTTACTTTTATGTGAAGAATAAAAGTAGGAACTAGTTTAATGCAAAGAAGGACTAGGGGTTACTTGATAGCAGTGTTGCAGTAGCTAAAGGGCTGCCACAAGGAAGAATGTCAGGATTCCAAGTAATGGATCCATTGCTTATTCAGATCAAGACTTTGATCTATTCAGATCAAGAGCTTGATCTATTCACATCAAGTTCCAGAACTTCAGTGTCGCCAGCTTCAGGGTTGATGAAGAGGGGGTCTACCTATTCTCCAAAGCACCTGAGGGCAGGACAAAAAGCAACAGATGGAAACTAACCAAGAAGAGAAGCAGCCTGGAACTAAGGAGAAATTTCCTGACAGCGAAAACAATTAACCAGAGGAACCGCTTCTCTTCAGAAGTTGTGGCTGCTCCATCCCTGGAGGCTTTTAAGAAGATTACAGGTTGACAGAGTTGGAAGAGACCTTGTAGGTCATCTAGTCCAATCTCTTCTTGAAAGCCTCCAGGGTTGAAGCTCCCACAACTTCTGAAGGCAACTTCTATTCCATGGGTTGATTGTTCTCACTGTCAGGAAAATCCTCCTTATGTCCAGGTTGAATCTCTCCTTGATCAGTTTCCATCCATTATTCCTTGTTTGGCCTTTAGGTGCCTTGGAAAATAGTTTGACCCTCTCCTCTCTGTGGCAGCCCCTCAAATATTGGAAGACTGCTATCTTGTCTCCCCTGGTCCTTCTCTTCACTAGACTAGCCATGCCCAGTTCCTGCAACCATTCTTTGTAGGTTTTAGCCTTCAGGCCCCTCATCGTCCTGGTTGATCTTCTCTGCACTTTTTCTAGAGTCTCAACGTCTTTTTTATAGAGAACAGACATCCATTTGTCTGGAATGGTATAGTGTTTCCTGTCAGAGCAGGGGGATGGACTAGAAGACTTCCAAGATCCCTTCCAACTCTGTTATTCTGTTTGATTGTTTCTTGGGAAGATATTTTAACACCAGGAAATATGGATTTGTAAAGAGGAAAGGTGAGGTTGATGCTCTGTTTCACAACATTAAGCGAGGTACACATTAAAATCAAAACTAAAAACTGACAGCCTGAGCCCATTTCTCTTCCATTCTCCTTTATTCCTTCTGTGCTAATTGGAGGGGGTAGTGTTACTCACTTGAACTCTCCTGCTCGATGGACTGGCTCCGATTTTGCAGGTCAGCAAAGCGTGACTTTGTCAGAGTCATGTATTTTTTCCCCTCCTGATTGAGGAAAGGAGATAATGCAGACAGGGAATTCTCAAACCATCTTCAAGGTGCCAAGCTGGATTCTTGCAGCAAAAACAGCATTGCACAATCCCCCAACATAAAAGCCCAGAGACTCTCTCCTCCCCTTGGATCTGAAACAGCACATGTGAAGTTTAGCCGAGTGAGTTTTGTCCCCAGAAAGCTTTGTCAGGCTGTCTTGATTGACAAGGAGGGAAGATAAAGGAGACTATTTGTAACTGAGGGTTGAAGTGAGGAGTCCTTGGTGCTCTCTGAGGTTGGTGGTTTTCTTGCAAACGTTTCAAGACCCAAACCAGGTAACATCATCAGAGCTGGAAGAGTTGGGTTGAGAAGAGGGGCGGGGGGAGGAGGAAGGCGACTGTGAGGTCCTTGGTGATTTCTGAGCTTGGTGGTTTTCTTGCAGACGTTTCATGATCAAACTAGGTAACATCATCAGTGCTAGAAGGGTTGGGTTTTGTTGAGAGGAGGACAATGACGACTATGAAGTCCTTAGTGTTCTCTGAAGTTGAGTATTTTCCTGCAGACATTTCCTTACCCAACTAGGTAATATCATCAGTATGGAGGGAAGAACCTCACTATGGTGCCTTCAAGCATTTAATAACTGGTGGGGTTGGTGGATGAGTGTTTTCTTTCCCGGATTTAAGGAAGCCTACATGTGAGGGGATCCCATTGAGCTTCCCAAACCACATTTTCTGTCTTCTTGAGATGAAGTATTGCTGCTACATGTTTGATTGAGGAACAAGGTGTCACTTGGGACTTTCTATGGCTACTGGAAGATATACCTGCCCCTGAATTGACCACATGACGAAGCTTCTCCAAGCCATTCTCCCTCTTACCTGCCTACATTGACTTTGCCAGTTTGATCTTCTTCCTCTAAGTCATATATTCTTCTAATTCAGGTTAGGAGAAGTACCTCAACTCCTCCCTTGCTTCCAACCAGAGCATCAACCTGGTTTTGGAGTAGGGTCTCCAATTTGGAGAACGGAATCACTCAGCTGTGATCATTTGAACCAAAGCTTTGAAGTGAGCAGACTCAACCCAACTAGCTCTTCTGCCACGGTGGACAGCGGTTGTCTTCTTTTAGCTCCTCCAATCTGCCCCTCAAGTGAGTCAGTCACAGTCCTATCCATAACAGTCAAGACGGAGCTCCCTTGATAGTTGCATTTATATTTCACGGTGAATAAATTAAGACAGAGAAGTCAGGGGACATTAATTCAGAATCCTAAACATCCCACGAGGCCACAAAGTTTGGAGACTTGTATGGTCAATGAAGCTTCTCGCTTCTCCGAAAACCTCCACCAAAAATGATCACACCATCTGGGGTGACTGTAACTTTATTGGCATGGGAAATAGAGAAGTATAAGTATAAGTATAATCTTTATTGTCATTGTACTTAAATACAACGAAATTGGTTTTAATTATAACAGAAACGAAAAAAGAAAGAAAAAGAAAAAACCTAGTGTGTGCGTGGAGTGATTGTGGTTGTATTTAAAAGTCTCACGGCCCAAGGATAGAAACTATCTTTAAACCTGTTTGTTCGGCTAGCTATACTTTGATGCCTTCTGCCTGATGGTAGAAGTGCAAAGAGAGACTTTGCAGTCATGAATGAGCTTATTCGCTGCCATCCATAGCTCTAGTTCATCAGTTCTGTGGACAAAGGATCTAGAGTTGGTTAGAAAAAGGCTTGGTAATGCTGGTCTGTGAGGCTGCTTCCGTAATCGAACTGGCAAACCAGCTCTGCACCCCCACTTCTGCTTTCGCTCTCTTCGCCGCCTCCTAGGCCCAACAACGATCCATGGAGAGCCTGGCAGTCTTACTATGTCACTCGGTATATTATGAGACTGTTGGAAGTCGCTGGTAATATCTAGTTGACTGGAAGATGCAATCTTTAATAACTCCCTGCGGGTATAGACTAGTTTTTGCCTCTCTACTGTGGCACCAGGAGCTCAAAGCCTCAGCGTCTAAGTGCACCACCATCTTGAACTGGGGGGGGGGAGACCCAGTCATGTTCCTGTTTGTACCCCAATTTCTTATAACAGTGATGGCCAATCTTTTCACCAAGTGCCAAAAAGGGAGCATGCACACACATTGGAGATGAGACCAGAAGATGAGGTGCCCGAGGCAGGAACTTCTGGTTTCCAGCTTGTGCATGCGGATTGGGCAGATCCTCTTCTGGTTTCTGTCATGCATGCGTGCATGACAATCAGCTGTATGGCATGCATGTGCACACGAAAACCAGAAGACCAGCTTTTCCAGTTTCTGGCACTGCTGCACGCACGAAGGCTAGCTGATAGTCGCACACGCATGCATGCCAGAAACCCAGAAGAGCAACAGGCAAGGCTGTGTGTGCCGGGTGACATGGCTCTGTATGCCACTTCAGGCACGCATGTCACAGGTTTGCCATCATGGGCTTATAAGACCTTTCTGCAAACCCCCTCCCTAATTTATCCCTCTTTTGGTTCTCCCCACCCTCCAAAGTTTCAATCCAAAACTGAATTGAATTGCAGGGAGAGTTGACGAGATTCTCATCCTAAAACCTGAGGGCCAAACTCCAGCAAATCTGCCCGGCTCAGAGCAATTGTTCCTGTATATAGCTTTCAAATCTTCTTTTTGAAAAAATAAAATAAAAAGCAGCAGGAGAACTAGAGTCCAGCCACACTTACTAATTTTGCACCTGGGATTCCCCGCTGCGTAGTTGCTAATTAGCAACTGCTTGTCATAATTTGGGGGGGGGGGGGTGGAACACCCATTTCCTGAAATTCATCTCCAGGAATCAAGAGATTTCTGTGGGATAGGTGTGTCAAACTGGATTTCTTCCAGAGGTTAAAAGGTTAAAGGTTAAAGGTTTATTGCATTTATATGCCGCCCTATTCCCGGAGGGACTCAGGTCGGCTAACAAACCGGGGGGGGGGGGGTAGTACACACAAGGTAACACAACAAACAAAATACAGAGAAAGTTTAAAAACCCTCAACAGTCACATAATTTGAGCGGGGAAGGGAACTCATCAACCCCAGGCCTGCCGGAACAGCCAGGTTTTAACGGCTCTACGGAAAGCCTGAAGGGAGGTGAGGGTCTGAATCTCCACGGGGAGCTCGTTCCAGAGGGCCGGAGCAGCCACAGAGAAGGCCCTCCTCTGGGTGGTCGCCAATCGACATTGGCCTGCGGATGGAATCCGGAGGAGGCCTAATCTGTGGGATCTGATGGGTCTTTGGGAGGTGATTGGCAGAAGGCGGTCTCTCAAGTACCCAGGTCCAATACCATGAAGGGCTTTATAAGTGACGACTAGCACCTTGAAGCGTATCCGGAGACCAATAGGCAGCCAGTGCAGCTTGCGGAGGATAGGTGTAACGTGGGTGTACCGAGGTGCACCCACAATCGCTCGCGTGGCTGCATTCAGCATTGTAGTTCTCCTCCGCGGGCTGGCAGGGAGGGGCACGGGGAGATGGGACGGATGCCTCCTGCAGCGCCCTGATGGCCAAAATGGGGCATGGGGGATGTGCATGCCCCCAGCCTCATTTTCGGCTTCCTCGACCTCCTGCAGGATCCTGCCAGCCAGAAACAGACCTCATGGGAACTCCATGCTGCCCATTTTTAGCCAGGAAACTGGGGAGGCCAAAAGTGGGTCACACAGGGGCTGCATGCTTTGGCTGGCAGAGGGCTCATGGGGTGGTCCTTTGATATTTCCAGGCCAGCCACATGGGCCTTGAGTTTGACACCTTTGCTGTAAGAAAAAGACTGGCAGATCCTCAGGGTGGAGTCAAGAGAGGAGTCAGTCTGGAATCATGATGTTCCTACAAACTACCCTCCTTTGAATTCTGTTAACTCTTATGTAGGGCCAACTTAATGCTGACCATTAGTTGACTAGAGTCTTATATATAGACATGTGTCAGGTCTGCAAGCCATTTTTGGACTTCAGGCCTGCCACATTTTCTAGTATTCATTTTCTATTGTGGGGAAATGGGAGGGGGGGATTATACAGAGTTGGGTGATATGTAGCCATAATAACATTCTTCTTGGAAACTCAAGGTCATCCTTTGTCTCTGCACCTGGCCGGAACTGGATGGTTGGACTCTGCCTTTGTGGCAGTGGAAGATTGGACCATGGGATGGACTTGTGGTTGTGAGGGCAGGATTTTGAACTTTCAACTTGGTGGGGAAAACCGGGAAGCTTTCAGATTTGGGTTTTCCCAAATGTGCCAACATGGCTCTCTTAATAAATTGGAACTTTGAGGAATCCTTTGCCTCGGACTCTGATTTAATTTTGGGTGCTATTTGGAACCATTACAACATTTGCATCCACTATGTTACAAAGTTGAGGGGTTGTCTCTCAAGTCCTACCCAGAATCTTAGAAGCACCAGGCCTGTTATATGAATATTCAAGCTTTCCTGCACGCTGATGGTTATGTCTTTTGATACACTCTCTAAATATACGTGGATATAATTCTTTACCCTCTTTTTTAATTCTTTAAGAAATGATAAATCTCCTGTCTCGATGGTCATCCATTTTCTCTGCTTGCTGAGCCTAAACTCCATCTGCTGGGTGATGGATCAATTCTTGTGAAGACCCCTGCTGTAACAGTCAATGTAATCCTGTTGCCTTGCTGGGAAGTGTCTTCAGGGGTTTAATTCCCACCTTTCTGCTATTTGGATGTGAGTGTTGTGGCCTGCCAGTGGCCAGCAGAGCTGGCAGCAGATTCGGACAGTGAGGAGGTTGGGGAGGAACTTGGGCCAGTCCTGGAGTCTGGGGAAGGCTCTGATGAGGGCTCTGTGTTGGCGGCAGAGAGGGGGCCAGAGCTGTATGCCAGTTATCAGCTGCCTTCAGAGTCGGACATCAGTGGGACAAAAGAACAGCTGGAGCCTGTTCCCAATGTATGCATGTACAGAGCTACCAGATGAAGGGAATAGCTAAAGAACAGGGGTCGACTTGGGAGTAAGGCCACAGGTGGACGATGAATGGCCCCTCCCAGAGGGAATAAAAGAGGAGAGAAAGGGGAGTGGAGTTTGCAGGAGACCATTAGTTCACTTCATTGGTTCGTGACTCTCCAAGACACCTTGCCAAGTTCTGCAGATCTCGGCCTGGCAGCTCTCCAAGCCAGATAAGGTCTGTGACTGTAAATCCTCCCTTGAAAGACTTTGCTGGATGTGAATGAGCAGAATTCTCAGTAAATTAATAAAAGGGGTTTTTGTTGGGGCAAGGCATTTGCTTCATGCTCTTGGGAAGAATAGGTCGGAACAGTGAATCTGGAGGCATTTTTAAGGTGTGAAATCCCTTTCATGAGGAAAAAGATCTCTGAAGAATTCAGAGTTCTGCTTCTCCAATTCTTCTCTGTTCTAATGTACCAAAAAGGCTGAATCCCAAAGTAAAACCTGAGTTATGGATTGGTGACAGGACTTTTACATCGCAAAGTATCAATAGCCTCATTCTGATTCCTAGTGGGTTCCCCCCCCCCCCTGGTATACTTTAAGTGTGCGCCTTTGAACTCTGCATGTAATACGCCACTCCAAAAAGCATTCTGAGATAGCTTTCCTAGGAAAAACTCTTTTTAGGAGAACAAAGCAATATAAAAGCTTTCAGTTTAGCTTCTTTTCAAGGCTTTGCTTTAAAAAAAATCCCCATAATATACATGTTGCAATGGCTTTCCTGCAGCTTTGACAGAAGGCATTATCTGTTGGAAGAATAAAAAGTCAAGAAGATGGTCAGAATTGTGGGACAACTGTCCACCCTGGACATCTGGATCAATGGTGAAATTTAAAAAAAAATCCCTACTGGTTCTGTGGGCGTGGCTTGGTGGGCGTGGTTTGGTGGTCATGTGACCAGATGGGCAACAAGCAGGAACCTCACAGAAAGCTCAAAAACCAACTATCACACTTTACACAAAAATTACACAAAAGCTACACAACTGATTCACATACAATGCAAAAGCAGCTGGACTTCACCCACACAAAAAGGTCCCTACGATCGCGCTGCACAGCTGATTGTCACAGCCAGAACCTTTTAAAATGTTTTTTAACTTTTTGCCCAAAATGGTAGTAAATGCTTTAAAAAAAGTTTTTAAAAAAGTTCCAAAGATCACCTGTGTGACAATCAACTGGGCCACGCAATCATCAGAACTTTTTTATTTTTATTTTTTAAAGCATCTTTTTACTACCAGTTCGGGCCAACCAGTAGTATTTTTACTACTGGTTCGGGCGAATCAGCCCAAACAGATAGCATTTCACCCCTCATCTGGATTTTTCCCCATCTTCTCTCAACAGAATCCTCACCACTTAACAAACTTAACCCACCCTTAAGGTCTTGTGAGTCTTTTGAGTTCCTACCAAGCCCATCTTCACATTCCAACATACGCAGAGGATGTCAGAATGCAAAAGTTTGATTTGTTTCTGAAAAGTTGGTTTTATTCATAATCTGCAGGCTTCTCAGACGGTTTTTTGAAATAGAGTTAAACCAATCTGGTAAACTCTTGGCCCTTACTTGATAAATAACTGCTTAGCCAAGGGTTGACTGCTCCTTCCAAATTTTGGCAATTGAGTGGCTGAAGGTTGCTTGAATGGTTTTG